>NC_053025.1:98266578-98575744 GCF_003073215.2 Triticum urartu
GCAACAAACAGGAACTGACACTGGGCACTGGATCAATATGTTAGTCCCAAAATAGTATAAAAAGTTTCCAAAAGTATATGAAAGTTGAATAATATTGGCATGGAACAATCAAAAATTATAGATAGGACGGAGACGTATCAGCATCCCCAAGCTTAATTCCTGCTCGTCCTTGACTAGGTAAATGATAAAAAAGATAATTTTTCATGTGGAATGCTACCTAGCATAATCTTGATCACATATCTAATCATGGCATGAATATTAAGATACGAGTGATTCAAAGCAATAGTCTATTATTTGACATAAAAACAATAATACTTCAAGCCTACTAATAAAGCAATCATGTCTTTTCAAAATAACATGGCCAAAGAAAGTTATCCCTACAAAATCATATAGTCTGGCTATGCTCCATCTTCACCACACAAAATATTCACATCATGCACAACCCCGATGACAAGCCAAGCAATTGTTTCATACTTTTGACATTCTCAAACCTTTTCAACTTTCACGCAATACATGAGCGTGAGCCATGGACATAGCACTATAGGTGGAATAGAATATGATGGTGGAGAAGACAAAAGGAGAAGATAGTCTCACATCAACTAGGCGTATCAACGGGCTATGGAGATGCCCATCAATAGATATCAATGTGAGTGAGTAGGGATTGCCATGCAATGGATGCACTAGAGCTATAAGTGTATGGAAGCTCCAACTGAAACTAAGTGGGTGTGCATCCAACTTGCTTGCTCATGAAGACCTCGGGCATTTGAGGAAGCCCGTCGTTGGAATATACAAGCCAAGTTCTATAATGAAAATTCCCACTAGTATATGAAAATGATAACTCAAGAGACTCTCTATATGAAGAACATGGTGCTACTTTGAAGCAGAAGTGTGGTAAAAGGATAGTAACATTGCCCATTCTCTCTTTTTCTCTCATTTTTTTTTGTTTTTTTTGTTTTTTTCTATTTTTTGTAGGCTTCTTTGGCCTCTCTCTCTTTTTTGGGGGGCTTCTTTCGCCACTTTTATTTTGATAACCTCACATGGGACAATGTTCTAATAATGATGATCATCACACTTTTATTTACTTACAACTCAATATTACAACTCGTTATATAGAACAAGGATATGACTATATATGAATGCCTCCGGCGGTCTACCGGGATGTGCAATGATCTAGCGTAGCAATGACATAAAAAAAATGGACAAGCCATGAAAACATCATGCTAGCTATCTTACGATCATGCAAAGCAATATGACAATGAATGCTCAAGTCATGTATACGATGATGATGAAATTTGCATGGCAATATATCTCGGAATGGCTATGGAAATTCCATGATAGGTAGGTATGGTGGCTGTTTTGAGGAAGCTATATGGTGGGTTTATGGTACCAGCGAAAGTTGCGCGGTACTAGAGAGGCTAGCAATGATGGAAGGGTGAGCGTGCATATAATCCATGGACTCAACATTAGTCATAAAGAACTCACATACTTATTACAAAAATCTATTAGTCATCGAAACAAAGTACTATGCGCATGCTCCTAGGGGGATAGATTGGTAGGAAAAGACCATCGCTCGTCCCCGACCGCCACTCATAAGGAAGACAATCAATAAATACCTCATGCTCCAACTTCGTTACATAATGGTTCACCATACGTGCATGCTACGGGAATCACAAACCTCAACACAAGTATTTCTACAATCCACAACTACCCACTAGCATGACTCTAATATTACCATCTTTATATCGCAAAACTATTGCAAGGAATCAAACATATCATATTCAGTGATCTACAAGTTTTATGTAGGATTTTATGACTAACCATGTGAATGACCAATTCCTGTCATCTCTGTAAATAGATATAAGTGAAGCAAGAGAGTTTAATTCTTTCTACAAAAGATATGCCTATGCTCTAACAAATATAAGTGAAGCAAAAGAGCATTCTACAAATGGCGGTTTCCTATGTAAAGAGAAACAGACAATCCAAACTTCAAATGATATAAGAGAAGCACATGAAGCATTCTATAAAGCCATACTCAAAAGATATAAGTGAAGTGCAGTGAGAATTCTATAAATCAACCAAGTACTATCTCATACCAGCATGGTGCAGAAAAGAAAAATGAAAACTAAATGCAAAAGATGCTCCAAGATTGCACATATCGCATGAACGAAATGAATTTGAAAACATACCGATACTTGTCGAAGAAAGAGGGGATGCCTTCCGGGGCATCCCCAAGCTTAGACGCTTGAGTCTCCTTGAATATTTACTTGGGGTGCCTCGGGCATCCCCAATCTTGAGCTCTTGCCTCTCTTTCTTCTTCTCACATCGAGACCTTCTCGATCATCGAACACTTCATCCACACAAAACTTCAACAGAAAACTGGGTAAGACCCGTTACTATAATAAAGCAAATCACTACTCTAAGTACTGTTGAAAACCAATTCATATTTTGTTTTAGAATTGTTTCTACTGTAATATAACTTTTTCATGGCTTAATCCACTAATATAAATTTGATAGTTTCATCAAAACAAGCAAACTATGCATCAAAAACAGAATATGTCTAAAACAGAACAATATGAAATAATCTGAACATTCACTATACTTATGGTACTTGAGAAATTCTACAAAAATTAGGAAAAATAAATAATTTGTATATAAAGACAGTGCAAAAAGAATCAGAACCATTTGACATTCCAGCTAAAAATGTAAAATCACGCACTACAGCCAAAGTTTCTGTCCTGCACCGTACAAACCATCAAGCAAATGTAAACATCCTAAAGGCAAACCTTGGCACATTATTTTTATAATAAAATGGAATTGTACAAGGGTATAATTATTTTTATTGAAAAGTTTCTGTAATCAAGATTCACAAAGTTTCCATGAGCATGAACAAAGTTCAAGGCTAGCTCCCACTTCAACAATGCTTGTTTTTCTCACTTTCACTTTCCTTTTTGAAAAAGTTTTGGGTTCCCCTCTTTATTTTTGTTGTTTTTAAACTATATGAAAGCACTCAACAGAAATAAATGACTCTCTAAAACTTCCAGGTTGTCTCCCTGGCAGCGCTTTCTTTAAAGCCATTAAGCTAGGCATATAGTGCTCAAGTAATGGATCCACCCGGATCCCAAGGTATATCAAAGCTAATTTCAATTAACAATGATTTGTAATTTAGTGGTGAGCACAAGGTAACATATATCATGTAATGATGAAGTCTAACTCTCTTCCTATGCATCATCATGTCATAAAAGAACAATTCATGCACACACAGTAAAGGTCAATGCATAGTATAAACAGTTTTTTGCAATCTTGTCATATTGGAAACATAATGAGGTGGAGATATAGTTCCTCTCTCATAATAATTGCAAGTAGGAGCAAAAAGCACATGCATATTATATTCATCAAAATCATCATGTGCAACGGTAAAAGGCAACCCATCAATATAATCCTTAATAAGTGCAAACTTCTCCGATATAGTGTAGTCGGGAGAATTCAAAAGGATAATAGGACTATCATGCGTGGGTGCAATAGCAACAATTTCATGTTTAACATAAGGAACTATAGCAAGTTCATCTCCATAAGCATAATTCATATTGGCATCTTGGCCACAAGCATAGAAAGCATCATCAAAAAGGGATATTTCAAGAGAATCAAAGGGATCATAATAGTCATCATCAAAATCATCCTTCGGTAAGCACGAAGGGAAATTAAACAATGTATGAGTTGTAGAGTTACTCTCATTAGAAGGTGGGCACGGGTAGCTAATCCGCTCTTCCTCCTTTTGTTCTTCGCTCTCCTCCTCATCTTTTTCATCCAATGAGCTCACAGTTTCATCAATTTCTTCTTCCATAGACTCCTACAAAATATTAGTCTCTTCTTGGACAGCGCAGTAGTACTCAATATATGGTTCAACATAGGCATTAGAAGCATAATTATCATAGCAATATTTAAGTATGGCAAAATTTTCTGATTTGTAAAGAGTAGCACCATACTTTTCAATCAAAGAAGCAATTTCGTAAGCACCCTTAAAAGCAACAAATTCTTCAATTTGTTGAACATCATAGTAATTATAAACACCCTTAGCATATGAAGATACGATTCCATTATCACCAAACTCACATTGATAGGGAAGGTGTTTCTTAGGGTTTTCAGAACAACAAGTAAAATCATATATTTCACGTAAATTCCAAGCATAGCATTGCAAACGATGAATTTGATCTAGTAAAAGTTTCCCTTTTTCAGATATTCGGTGTCGCACACAACAAGCATGCTCATCTAAGGATTTTCCCTCAACTAAGCTAGTTGGGGTTTCAGCACGAGCACATAGGGATCGAGGATGATCCAAGTAATAGGCTTCAGAAGTGTGATAGATTTTGAGTGGTTCTTCAACCATTGGTTTAGTAGGTACAACTAATTATTTTGGTATTTTGCGATTCCTACCCATAACTGAAGATAGAAAACAACTAAGAACGACAAATAAAAATTACTTAGTGATAAAGCAAACAAGCACACATGAGAATATTCACCCCACGCTATTGCTCCCCGGCGACGGCGCCAGAAAAAGGTCTTGATAACCCACAAGTATAGGGGATCGCAATAGTTTTCGATAAGTAAGAGTGTTGAACCCAACGAGGAGCTAAAGGTAGAACAAATATTCCCTCAAGTTCTATCGACCACCGATACAACTCTACGCACGCTTGACGTTCGCTTTACCTAGAACAAGTATGAAACTAGAAGTACTTTGTAGGTGTTGTTGGATAGGTTTGCAAGATAATAAAGAATACGTAAATAAAAAGTACGGGATGTTTAGATAAAGAAACAATAAAGTAAATATAGCGAGTGTGGAAAAGTGGTGGTAGGAGTTGCGAAATTGTCCCTAAGCAATTGACTACTTTACTAGACCGATAGCAAGTATTATGTGGGAGAGGCCACTGCTAGCATGTCATCCCTGACTTGGAATTCTATGCACTTATGATTGGAACTATTAGCAAGTATCCGCAACTACTAATGTTCATTAAGGTAAAACCCAACCATAGCATTAAGATATATTGGTCCCCCTTCAATCCCGTATGCATCAATTTCTATGCTAGGTTGAAGCTTCTGTCACTCTTGGCCTCCAATACATAGTCCTATCAACATACAACTAACCCTATGGTGTGATGCACGCACGCAATCATATGATTGGCACCAAAGGACATCAACATAACCACAAGCAAATTAAATCAATCATAGCAATTCATCAACCACCAATAGGACAACGAAAATCTACTCAGACATCATAGGATGGCAACACATCATTAGATAATAATATGAAGCATAAAGCACCATGTTCGAGTAGAGGGTACAGCGGGTTGCGGGAGAGTGGACCACTGTAGATAGAGGGGGGAAGGTGATGGAGATGTTGGTGAAGATGGCGGAGGTGTTGGTGTAGATTGCGGTGATGATGATGGCCCCCGGTGGCACTCCGGTGTCATTGGAAGCGAGGGGGAGAGAGCCCCCCTCCTTCTTGTTCTTCCTTGACCTCCTCCATAGATGGGAGAAGGGTTTCCCCTCTGGTCCATGGCCTCCATGGCACGGGAGGGGCGAGAGCCCCTCCGAGATTGGATCTGTCTCTCTCTGTTTCTGCGTTCTCAGATTCTTCCCTTCCACCGTTTCTTATATTCCCGGAGATCCGTAACTCCGATTGGGCTGAAATTTTGACACGATCTCTATCCGGAAATTAGCTTTCTTGCAGCGAAAGAAGGGCGTCGACTGCCTTATGGGGTGGCCACGAGGGTCAGGGGCGCGCCCCCTACCTCGTGGGCCCCTCGAGCATCGTCTCGCGTGGATTCTTCTTCCCAAAAATCATATATATTCCAAAAAAATCTCCGTCAGTTTTTGCTCCGTTTGGACTCCGTGTGATATGGATATTCTGCGAAACAAAAAACATGCAACAAACAGGAACTGGCACTGGGCACTGGATCAATATGTTAGTCCCAAAATAGTAGAAAAAGTTGCCAAAAGTATATGAAAGTTGAATAATATTGGCATGGAACAATCAAAACTGGCACTGGGCACTGGGTTGGATCGACTCCGCTATCCGGGCTGTAGCTGCGAGATTCTGGATCGGAGTTTGGTATACCTGAGTCGGAGGCGGAAAGAGTTGACGTCGACTGGATTTAGGAGCACACCGTGGAGCACGCTCGCCGAGTGCGTGCTGGAGATTCTCCAGTCGAGTGCGCTCAGCCAAGTTGGCCAGGCGCGCCGCCTCCAAGTCCTGGGCCTCAGGGGTTTCTCCTACGATAGGAGTGTGCAGTGCATCCATGTTCCGGCGGCGAAACTCTTCTCTTCGCTGTGAAGATAGGGGTTCGGGGCGGTACTCTTCATGAACGCGCGACGGATCGCCGTCCCCATCGCCTCCATCTTCACGGGTGAAACCAGGAGGACTGCATGGCCCATTGACCATCAAAACTTCCGCCGCAGGGTCGCTGCTATCGCACTCGGATGCAGTCTCTACGGAGCCAGCCGACAGATCGAACAAGCCGTAGAGAGTTTCGTCGGGCTCGATTGCCGCGACTTGAGGGGTGGCCGACTGGCGAACCACCGCATGCTTCACCCACCGCTGAAGCCTCGATCGACCGGAACGTTTGCTCTGGCGGGTCGCAGGGAGGGGGAAGCCGTAGGAGCCGACCGATACTGGGTCGACGGCTGCCGCAGGAGGACGCCGCGGACATACGCACGAAAGTGCGTTGCCCCGCGGACGGGGAGTGCGTCGACGTCGAGTGGAGCCTCCTGAAGCCAAGCTGAGTCGTCGGCAATAAACACGAGCACGCCAAGATGGATCTCGCGGCGCTCAGCCAAACTTCCGCCTGAAACCATGATGAAGGGGATCGGAAAAATTGCAACTTCTCCAAAAAGTCGCTAAGACACCTGCCCCATAGTGGGCGCCAACTGTCGTGGTTCTAAGTCTGACAGTAGAATGGGGGGGTAGGTATGTAGAGGCAAGATCCTAGCTACGGAGGAGTTGTACACGCGAGTTTTACGAGTTCAGACCCTTCTCGGAGGAAGTAACAGTCCTACGTCTCGAAGCCCGGAGGCGGTCGACTGGATATATGCGTGTGAGTTACAGGGGGTGCGAGCCCTTGTCGGGGAGGAGGAGGGTGGCTTATATAGAGTGCGCCAGGACCCCAGCCAGCCCATGTTACAAAGGGTTCAATGTACATTAAGGCAGGGCGTTACTGGTAACGCTAGCAATAAAGAGATATAAATGATCTTTAAGGTTACGGAGTGAATGATCGACCGTTGTCATCCTGAGTGATGTTAGGCCTTCTACACTCTGAGTGGTTTCTTGTATCGTCGAGTGTCTTCAAGACTGTCGAGTGGAACATAGCTTTACGGTCGAGTGGATGATGATTTTTCTTCGACTGCTTCTGGTCCTTTTAGAGGTTACCTTGGGGAGGGTATCTTGGACAGATCCATGACCCTACCCTAGGTACATAGTTTCGTCAGCAACCACCGTTGGGGACGAAATTGCAGCAGCGCAACTCGACGCGTTGAAGGAGGAGTACTAGCTCGCCTTCGTCCTCTCCAATTCTCTCATGGAGCACCACCTCAGCGTCGGCAAGTCCGGTGATGGTTAGGGCGACAACAAATAGAGCTCCGATGGCGAGTAGTTTAAATTTAAGTATGATCTAGTTTAAGTTTGAAGTATGTTTTATCAACTATGTTTATGTCGCGAACTATGTTTACTTTTCGTTTTATTAAGCTTGTATATGTTTATGTGGAACTCCGATGATGTTTAAATTACGCGAACTACTAGTTTGAAAACCGGGAAGAATTTCGTGACATTTGTGGGATCTGTCCTGTCTCTGCGTTCGTTGCACCGCAAATTTTGTTCGCAGGATACCGTAAACAAAATTTGCACGACGACGGTTTGCGGAATCTTCTAGAGATGCTCTTACACCCTTCATGCTTTTCAGTTAACATATAAGATTTCCTTATAGTTTGATTCAATTTAATTCCATATTTTTAGAGGTAAAAAGGAGTTTTTATTACATAGTAACAGGCTTACAATATGCTAATTGCCTTGCCAGCCCTAGCCCCTCGCCCTAGCCGCGTCATGGGCCACTCCGGCTACTGCGGCCACCATATTTCCATCGGATTGCTATGACCAACCTTCTCTCCCAACCTTCCACTACTACACCTTACGATCATGTCAGTCGCAACACTCAACTTCAAGAGGGGACATGATTTGAAGAGAAGATCTGGGACCAGTGGGATCTTTGCACCAATTCTTTGGAGAGTGATGAGGAGTTCCATCTCATGGCGGAATTCACTAGATCCAAGATCAGACTCACATAGTCATATTTTTTGTAATCATCTGTGTAAATCTTATGGCCAAGTCCTTAGATCCCATGCCATCTATCTATACTAGATGCGAGCCAATTTGGCCATAGATCTCTTGCAACAAATCGAGTCACACGGCTAACAGATGTTGTTGTGTGTTCTAGGCGCCTCCCCCCTCATATATATAGGTGGGAAGGAGAGGGAGCAGCCAAGGGGGCGCCCAAGTAGGAGGAATCCTACTTGGGGCCCTAGTGCAATTTTCCCTCCTTACCATAACTTCTGGAGGGGGAAGGAAGGAGGAGGGAGGAGGGAAGGAAGGGGGAGACCGAATCCCTCCCCTTCCTTTCTCTCTTATCCTCTTTCCTTCCCCTCCTATTTCGGCCTACATGGAGTGCACCAGCCCCTAAGGGGCTGGTCTGCCCCCTTCTTGGCCCATTAAGCCCATGGAGTTGCCGGGGGGATGCTCGGAACCCCTTTCGCTGACCTGATACGTACTCGATACCCCCAGAACACTTTCGGTGTCCGAATACCATCGTCCTATATATCAATCTTTACCTATCGACCATTTGAGACTCCTTATCATGTCTGTGATCTCATCCGGGACTCCGAACAACATTCAGTCACCAAATCACACAACTTGTATAATACAAAATCGTCATCGAACGTTAAGCATGCGTACCCTATGGGTTCGAGAACTATGTAGACATGACCGAGACACCTCTCCGGTCAATAACCAACAGCGGAACCTGGATGCTCATATTGGGTCCTACATATTCTATGAAGATCTTTATCGGTCATACCGTAATGAGAACATATGTTATTCCCTTTGTGATCGGTATGTTACTTGTCCGAGATTCGATCATCGGTATCTAAATACCTAGTTCAATATCGTTACCAGCAAGTCTTACTCGTTCCGTAATACATCATCCGGTAACTAACTCATTAGTCACATTGCGTGCATGGCTTATTATGATGTGCATTACCGAGAGGGCCCAGAGATACCTCACAGATACTCGGAGTGACAAAGCACAATCTCGATCTATGCCAACCCAACAAACACCTACGAAGATACCTGTAGAGCATCTTTATAATCACCCAGTTACGTTGTGATGTTTGATAGCACACAAGGTATTCCTCCGGTATCCGGGAGTTGCATAGTCTCATAGTCGAAGGAACATGTATTTGTCATGAAGAATGCAATAGCAATCACTACAAAAAAAAGACACATCCATGACATTTTGTGCTGAACGATTTTTTTTCTGTCATGCTTATGACACTTCTATGACGATAATCGTGACAAAACCCGGTATCATCATAGATGTGGTGGGCTCCTACTTCTATGACAAAAAATCATGACAGAAAATGGGCTTTTCGTCCTGGGCGGGCCAGAGACGTGGCTGCATGACATTCTTTGGGCCGCCCATGACAGAAAAAATCCTGGTAGAAGTGGGGGTGAGGAAAAAATCGCGGAGTTCCCGGTTACGGTGGGTAGTCAGGGCAGAGCGATGCACTGTGGTTTGCGCGTTTCTCTCATGTACGCGTGTGTGTGTGAGGCGTTGGCTAACTGAACCCAAGCAATCACACGCTACTGAACCCGAGTAATCGATCCCTTGGCTGTTAACTGAACCGAGCGATTCATTCGTTGTTGACTGAACCCGAACAATTCCTTCTCTGCTTCTGCTAACTGAACCCGAGTGATCGATCACTTCTACTGCTTACTGAAGCCGATCGAGCCCGTGCGAGACGTAGCCAGCCGGTGTTGGGTTGCCTCATGATGAATAGTGACTGTTGCTACCGTGCACGCAGTATGTAGAACGAGTCGAGGCATGGTGAGTCGAGCCGGGTGGTTGGCTGTGGATGAACAGTTCCTGGTGGGGGTTGGATGAATAGGACCCTGTGGTAGTAGGCCATTGCTTCTGGATGAACAGGACGCCGAGGAGGCCACCGCACCCCAGCCGGTTGGGGGTGGATGAACAGGACCCCGTGGAAGCTCTATGAACAGCAGCCGGTGGAGGCTGGATGAACAGTGGCCGTGGATGAACAGTAGCCCATGGAGGCTGGAGGTGGTCGACGGTGGATAACCTTGGTCTCATCACTGAGGGAAATACCTACCGTAGCTGTGCTGCATCATCCCTTCCTCTTTGGGGAAATACCGACGTAGTTCAAGCCGCATCAAAATGAATTTCTGGCGCCGTTGCCGGGGAGACATCATCAACATCTTCGAGGTTCCTAATAACAAATCTTATCTCCTTGCAATTTACATTATTTGCCATTTGCCTCTCATTTTCCTCCCCCCACTTCACAAAATTTACCGTTTTATTCGCCCTCTCTTTTGTTCGCATTTCTCATGGAGTTCTTGTCACCATGAGTGACTTTGGTATGGCAGAAACAGATGGTGGCCTAACTCCTAAAATTTGACGTTCTGGCAATCTGGATGCTAAAACTTTTGTTCTAGGGCAAGGGAATGTTATAGGAAAGTAACGTATCCAAGAATATTTCAGTTGTGTTGGAAATTTAAGTCTTGATAATGATCCTATACTTAACAGGACTAAATCTTATGCAGAAGCTATTTCAGCGCTAGTTCTGAAACTTGAAAATAAATTTATCCACACTCATCCTACCTTGCAAAGATTGTTTTTGAGTTACTCGTTATAAAGAATCCTAAGGCTAAAAATTTGGCTACACTTGTCCTTATGAATGAATTCGATTACATACTATGGGAAGCTAGGGAGAATTTTGTTTTCTATGGTACGAATCATGAAAAACCGGTGATAGATGAAATTCTTTATAATAGTGATTATGTGCTAAGACATTTTCTTGGGGATAATCAAATCTTTGATGAGAATCTTAAGAAGGAAGTCCTTGTGTTTAGATATAATCCAACAAGTTTTCAATGATGTTAATCAACACTATTCTTGGATTGTTGCGGGAAATCAAAGGGGTTATAATGATAAGCAAATTGATAGTGCTAAAGTATCTATGGATAAGGTGTTTTATGTTGTGTTTGCAAAACCTCCCGAGGAAAACACCACTAAGGAAAAGAAAAATAAATATGACATACTTAGATCCTTCACATTATGCCTAGCTAGGGGCGTAAAACGATAGCGCTTGTTGGGAGGCGACCCAATGAATAAAATTAATTTTGTCTTTTTCTTTCTATTCTTGAGTGTTTGCATAATTACGCTACTGTTATGATTGTGTTTTTTGTATTTTAATTAGTGTTTGTGCAAATCAAAGCCTTTGGGATCATGTTGGGTAATAGTTGATTTGATCTTGCTGAAAAACAAAAACTTTTACGCCTAGAAAAATAATTTTCATTTTTAACAGAGCTGTGATATAATACTAATTCTTTTTGCAGAAGATTAATATACAGATTTCCTACTTTGTCCTAATTGTTCAGAATTTTTGGAGTTACAGAAGTATTCTAAATATCCAGATTGCTACAGACTGTTCTGTTTTTGACAGATTCTGTTTTCTTTGCGTTGTGTGCTTGTTTTGATGATTCTATGGTTTCCTTTGAAGAGTTTTTACCATAGAAAAGTTGGAATACAGTAGATATAATGCAAAAATAAAATACGAATGGGTTTGCAACAGTACTTATAGTAGTGATTTGCTTTCTTATACTAACAGATTTCTCAAAGGTTTTATTGAGTTTTGTGTGATTGAAGTTTTCAAGTTTTGGGTGATATTACGATGGATGAAGGAATACGAAGTAAGAAGAGCCTAAGTGTAGTGACCAGACCTCAAACGGTCCAATCTCTGTGATCAGGTGTCATCCCTGGATCAGTAATGCTGACACCACACAATACTTGAAGGATTTATAACAGAGTAGCAATCACACACTTATTACATCGAGTGTCTCAAAAGAGAAGTTATTACAATAAATATAGATTAAGGCCATCTAATAACGTTAACAGCGGAAGGCTTCGAAGATAAGTGAGTCCATCAACTCCAACAGCATCACTAAGTATAGAACCACGACCTAAAAGCACCTTAATCATCGTTTGAAAAGTCTGCAACATTAATGTTTATTGTAATGGAATAAATTTTTCGTAAAGCTCTATGGTTACAGTTTTGCGTAAAGCCAATTTTTCCCTACTACAAAGGAATAAATTTTATTTAACTATCATGGTAGTTGTTAAACATTGAGAATGGTTGACAGCATTCTCAATCCCAATTAAGCATCATCATTAAACAAAACCCAACAAAATTACTTTTAGAGTAACATTTTGAGATTCACATGATAATCCAGGTACTAGATACTCAAGATGTCCGTAACCGGGGACACGGCTAATCATGATTAGTTTATACACTCTGTAGAGGTTTGCGCACTTTTCCCCACAAGACTCGATCGCCTCCATTTGGTTTCTCGCACTACATGGTGTTTGAGAAAATGGATAACCGAGACATAGTCTTTCAGAAGCGCTAGAACCTTCTGATCGGGTAGACCGTTACACCTACTTTCCCCTACATCTGCTAGTCTACCACTGTAAGAGTTCGCACAACTTAATCAACTATGCTAGAGCCCATAATAGCTTGTGGCTGCACACGGATGTTTCTAGCATGAATAATCTCATGATCCCTTTGAGCCTGGGTGGCGGTCCATAAAGACAAACAGGCAATCGCTGGAATACCCAGGTGCCTCAATCCACCCAGATGTGTATTTAAGTTGCCACCTTAAATAAACCATTAATTAACAATCTCACATCTGTCATGGATACACTCACCCAATCCACGTCTACTAGCATAGCATGGCATAATAAGCAAACGTAGAAGTAACTCCCAAAGGTTTGATAATAATCAGGTAATAGGTACTACCTCAACTACTTCCCAAACCCACAATTTAATTAGATCCTAATCATGCAATGTGTGAGGATTGATCTAATGCAATAAAACTGGGTAGTGGGAAAACATGATCAAAGTGTTACTTGCCTTGCTGATGATCCGGGAAACCTAGCGATTCGAAATAGCAAGTGGCTCACTTCGGGTACTCTATCGCAAACAAACAAGCATACAATAAGTACTCAACTAATGCATGGTAAAACTCAAATAAGATATCTAACCAGAAAGTTCAACTTAAGAACTCCGGTTGGCAAAAAGAATCAAATCGACCGAAGCAACGAAGGACAAACGACAAAAGAAACAGGCTTCGTTTACTATTCTGGATCTAGGGCAATTTTTACAGTGGCAAAAACTTGTTTGAGTTGGTTAAACGGAAAGAGGGTTTCGAGACGAAACACCAGGCGCTTGAATCGCCTGATTCTGATAAACGAGTGAAAAGTTAGACTAAAACAAAAATCGGATCAGGAATCGCGATCAGAGAAATCGCGGATTCAAACCGAGAAAAAGAAAAACGATGAACGTTCGTTAAAACGAACGAACAGACGAACGCTCGCTAATTAAATAAACCGGAAAAACCGATCTATTTAAAAAAACCAAAACTAAAAAACCAAACAAAACCGACGGAAAACTACCTCCGGCGGTGGCGGATCCGGCGTCCGGCGAGGCGGTGGCGGTCCGGCGGCAGCGGCGAGCGGCGCGGCACGGGCGGTGGCGAGGCGGCGGGCGGCGGTGGCGGGCGCGGCGCGGGCGGCGGCGGCGGCTGCGTGGCCTAGGGTTAGGGTTTCGGGGGCGGGGCGCGGCTTGGGCTGGCCTCGGGGCCTCAGGGCACTATTTGAAGGCCGGTCGGGCCAAGGGTCCTAGTCGGACACGGCCCGGTTAGGTCGGTTCGTTTTTTAAAATAATTACGCTCGAAAAAAAACAAAAATAATACTAAACGGACTCCAAAAATCCAGAAATAAATTTTCCTCGGCTTCTAAAATCAAGCCGCACAGGATGAACATTTATTTGGGGCCTAAATGCAATTTTGAAAAACGCGCATTTTTTTTCCCTAATTCAAATAAAATAGCAAATAAAACCAAAAAAAATCTTATTTGATTTTTTATTAAATCCTCAATATTTCTTTCTTTTGGGAAAGTCATTTTATTCCCTCTCTCATATTTTCGTAATAGAAATAATTGAAGATAAAATAAATAAAATCAAATGATCCTATTTTCGAAATTTGAGAAAACTCAAATATGAAAATAACGAAATTCCCAACTCTCTCCAAGGGTCCTTCAGTTGCGTAGAATTTCAAGGATCAACCAGAATGCAACAAAATATGATATGCAAATGATGATCTAGTGTACAACATTCCAAATTGAAAATTTGGGATGTTACAAACCTACCCCCCTAAGATGAATCTCGCCCTCGAGATTCGGGTTGGCTAGAAAATAGGTGAGGGTGGTCCTTCAGCAAATCTTCCTCTCCTTCCCAGGTGGCTTCATCCTCCGTGTGGTGGCTCCACTGAACCTTGCAAAACTTGATAACCTTGCTGCGGGTGACTTGACTGGCATACTCTAGAATCTTAACTGGTTTCTCCTCATAGGTCAAATCATTGTCCAACTGAATTGCTTCCAGTGCTACTGTATCTCTCAGCGGTATATCAGCCATCTCTACGTGGTACTTCTTCAACTGGGATACGTGGAACACGTCATGTACTCCTGACAATCCTTCGGGCAATACCAACTTATAGGCTACTTCTCCCATACACTCCAAAACTTTGTATGGGCCTACAAAACGTGGCGCTAACTTTCCCTTAACTCCAAAGCGCTTAACTCCTCGAAGTGGTGATACTCGAAGATAAACTCGGTCTCCGACTTCGTAAATTGTCTCCTTGCGTTTAGAATCTGCATAACTCTTTTGCCTGGATTGAGCTACCTTGAGCCTATCGCGAATCAATTTCACTTTCTGTTCAGACTCCTTTATCAGATCCGGTCCAAACAACTGGCGGTCTCCAACTTCATCCCAAGACAAAGGGGTCCTGCACCTCCTTCCGTACAAGGCTTCAAAAGGGGCCATCTTCAAACTGGTTTGATAGCTGTTGTTGTAAGAGAACTCTGCATATGGCAAATTCTCGTCCCAACTAGATCCGTAATCTAGCGCACAAGCTCTTAGCATATCCTCCAAAATCTGATTGACTCTCTCGGTCTGTCCATCTGTCTGCGGGTTGTGCTAAAATCCAGTCTGGTACCCAAAGTTTCATGCAACTGATTCTAGAACTTTGAGGTAAATTGGGTTCCTCTATCTGATACTATGCTCCTTGGAACTCCATGCAGACAAGCGATTCTAGTCATGTATATCTTTGCCAACTTTGCACTGGTATAGGTAGTCTTCACTGGAATGAAATGAGCTACCTTTGTCAAACGATCGACTATAGCCCATATAGAGTCATAGCCTGAACGTGTTCGGGGCAATCCTATAATAAAATCCATGCCTAACTTATCCCACTTCCATTCGGGTATCGGCAATGGCTGTAGCAATCCTGCTGGCTTCTGATGCTCTGCCTTTACTCTCTGACATACGTCACAAACTGCTACATAGTCCGCAATATCCTTCTTCATTCCGGTCCACCAGAAAGTATCCTTCAAATCCAAATACATCTTGGTATTTCCTGGGTGAATCGAATATGGTGAATCATGTGCCTCTTGCAGAATTAACTTCCTGATCTCCGAATCATTTGGTACATAGACACGGTCTTCAAACCATCGTGCTCATCCTCACGAAATCCCTTAGCTTTTCCTTTGCTCATTCTCTCCTTAATAGAGGCAATCTCCTTGTCAGTCCTTTGAGCTTCTCTGATCTTATCCATCAAAGTAGACTGAATCTCCAATGCTGCTACATAGGCTCTTGGAACTATTTCCAAACATAGCTCTCGAAGATTTTCGGCTAACTCTCTTAGTAAATCTCCCGTCATTAGGGTGTTGACATGGCTCTTACGGCTCAACACGCCAGCTACTACGTTAGCCTTTCTGGGGTGATAATGCAATTTCATATCATAATCCTTGATGAGCTCCAACCATCTCCTTTGTCTGAGGTTCAACTCCTTCTGTGTCAAAATATACTTCAAACTCTTGTGATCCGTGTACACCTCACAATGGTTTCCAATCAGAAAATGTCTCCAAGTCTTTAATGCATGCACTATGGCTGCTAACTCCAAATCATGCGTAGCATAATTCAACTCATGGGGCTTAAGGGGTCGTGAGGCATATTAAACAACTCTTCCTTCCTGCATAAGCACTGCTCCAATTCCTTGACGTGAAGCGTCGCAATACACCTCATAATTCTTGGTCTGATCCGGTAAAATCAATACTAGTGAGGTAACCAAACGTTTCTTCAACTCCTGGAAACTAGCCTCACATTCCTCAGTCCATTTGAACTTGGTATCCTTCTTCAACAACTCCGTCATAGGCTTCACAATCTTTGAGAAATTCTCAATAAACCTCCGGCAGTATCCTGCGAGTCCAAGAAAACTCCGCATCTCTCCAACTGTTGTTGGGGCTTCCCAATTGGTCACAGTATCAACTTTAGTGGGATCTACTGCTATACCTTCTCCGGATATAACGTGTCCGAGAAATCCAACTTCTTTCAACCAAAACTCACATTTGCTAAATTTGGCATATAATTGATGTTCTCTGAGCTTTCCGAGTACCAAACGCAAATGCTCCTTATGCTCCTCTTCATTTTTCGAGTAAACCAGGATATCATCAATGAATACTATGACGAACTTATCCAAGAACTCCATAAACACTTTGTTCATCATGTTCATAAAATATGCAGGTGTGTTAGTCAGACCAAATGACATAACGGTATACTCTTATAGCCCATACCCGGTGGTAGAGGCCGTCTTAGGTATATCCTGTTCTCAAATCTTCAACTGATGGTATCCTGATCGCAGATCGATCTTGGAAAATACCTTAGCTCCTTGCAATTGATCAAACAGATCATTGATCATTGGTAGTGGGTACTTGTTCTTGATGGTTACTTCATTCAATCCTCGGTAATCAACAACCATCCTTAATGATCCATCCTTCTTCTCCACTAGAAGTACTGGCGATCCCCAAGGCGAAGAACTTGGGCGAATATAACCTTTATCCAGTAACTCCTTAATCTACTTCTTAATCTCCACCAAATCCTTTGCGGGCATCCTATATGGTCTCTTTGATTTTGGCCCTGTGCCTGGCAAAAGCTCAATCAAAAACTCAATATCTCTATCCGGTGGCATGCCTGGCAACTCTTCTGGAAATACATCGGGGGAATCCTTCACTACTGGTACTTTCTCCTGCACAACTCCTGTTAAACAATTTACTTGAGTCCTCTTCGGCACATGCCGAGATACATACTTGATCCTTCTCCCTTCTGGAGTGGTAAGCAAGATCGACTTACTAGCGCAATCAATGTTTCCTCCATACATCGACAACCAATCCATACCCAGAATTACTTCCAAACCTCGTGATTCCAATATTATCAAATCTGAGGGAAACACATGCCTACCTATACTTAATGGCACTTGAAAACATCCTTGGCTAGCCATATACTCCGCTCCTGGTGAGCTTACTAACATAGGTGTTCTAAGAACTTTGGTGGGCAGTTTATACTTATCCACAAATCCCCTTGATATGTATGAATGCGATGCACCAATATCAAAAAGAACGAGTGCAGTAAATGACTTAACCAAAAACTTACCGATTACTGCATCCGGCTGCTCTTCAACCTCCTCCATGTTAACGTGGTTCACCTGTCCCCCGTTGAAAGGGTTTGGCTTCTTCCCAGAGCTTCCATTGCCATTACCATTCTGTGATTCAGGACATTCATTGGCATAATGTCTGGTCTTCTGGCACTTAAAACAAGTGACTTGGCTCAGGTCTCTCTTGGCTAGGGTCGATGGGTTGGTGCGGTTCTGGCCGTTGCTTCCTCCATTCCCATTACCATTCTTGGTGCCATTATGATTGTGTGAGCTACCTCCTCCATGGGTATGCTGAAAATGTCCTCCCGGTCTAGGGGTAAAACATGGCTTCTGCTGAGCTCCTGAATTGTGCTTCCCTTGTACATGCTTCCTCTTGCGATTCTCAATCTGCTGTTGCTTCCCTTCAATCATGAGAGCACGATCTACCAACTCCTGGTAATTGTTGAAGGTTGCTACCATCAACTGCATGCTCAACTCATCATTCAGTCCTTCCAGAAACTTCTCCTGCTTAGCTGCATCCGTAGCAACATCATCTGGGGCATAACGTGCTAATTTACTAAAGTCCTCCACGTACTGGCCAACTGTCCGTCCTCCTTGGTGCAAGTTGCGAAACTCTCGCTTCTTCATGGCCATAGCTCCTGCTGAAACATGGGAAGTTCCAAAAGCCTACTGAAACTGGTCCCACGTGACAGTGTCAATAGGGAAAGTGGCTGTGAAATTCTCCTACCATGATGATGCGGGTCCTTAAAGATGATGTGCGGCAAACTTCACCTTTTCCGCATCCGTGCATCCCGCCGTGGTCAACTCCCTAGCTGTCTTGCAGAGCCAATCATCTGCTACTATCGGCTCGGTGCTACTAGAAAACACCGGCGGATTCATCCTAAGAAAACGGGCTAAGTGATCAACAGGTGGTGGTGGTGGTGGGTTGTTGTTGTTGTTCCCCTGATTCTGATTCTGGACTAGCAACTGCATCAATGTGTTCTGCTGCTGGATCAACTGGGTGAGCTCCGGTGGGAAGGTAAATCCGGGGTCACGTCTCGGAGGCATCTGTGGATTTAGAAAAGATGAGATTTAAGAATAGAGGGGGTCTAAAGGGAAAACACTACCCATATGCACATGAGGCAAAAGCAAACAATTCACTTCATTCAATCAATCAAACAAGGGCATACAATCGATCTAACTATCGTAAAAGTGCTCGAACTACTATATTTACATGGTGGACTACTACTACTGTTGGGGTGGTCTACTAGAAATATTCTTCGGTTGCAGACTCCATGATATCTGCTCCTGCTTCATCAACATAGTCATCATCGCTATCATCTGGATCCGAGTCGGTGTCGTCGATGATGATGTAGTCTTCCGGGCGAATTTCCTTGGGTTCTTCGTCTTCTTCCACTTGTGTAGGGCCTCCCATGAATATTCCAATCTTCTTGATCAGATCATCATTCTTTTCCACTAATACTTCGATTTCCTCTTCATAATCTTCATGTGTAGCCTTGAGTTCTTCCTCCAGTTCCTTGATTCTTATCCTCGCCTTCTTCAGATCTATCATGTCGGCACACATCTGGTTCTCAAGACGTCGAATGTGCTGGTTTAACTCCTGGATAAGAGCTGCAACTGATCTATCCTTTCTTGTGCTGATCATCTCCCTGTGCTCATCTCGGCGCCCACAAATCTGGTAGATAGTATCCTTGAGATCATTGCGGTAGACTTCTCCAATGCGTCCCATGGCGATGTGAGCTGCCATGCTCTTTCCTAGATCCCAAGTCGGTGCATCAAAAGAAAACTCTATGGGCTCAGTGACTAGCATGAACGTCCTTCCTGGAACTTGAACTTGAATCATCCAGCGCTCTTCTTCAGGTAGAGTGGTGTTGTAGGTTCCGGTGAAGCTTGGTACTCCTATGTTCAGGTATCTAGTGACTTCCTTCAAGTGACGTCTAAAGGGTGTATCTTCATCCGGTTGCATGAACTTGTTCCTTGCATCTGCCATCCTAAAAGAGTATAAAAGATGAGAAGTCAGAAAGAGAAGAGAGAGTAGTGATCTAGGTCTTTAGCTTAGTGGTCGTGTCCTACAGTCAGTGTGTGCTCTAATACCATCTTGTAGCGACCAGACCTCAAACGGTCCAATCTCTGAGCTCAGGTGTCATCCCTGGATCAGTAATGCTGACACCACACAGTACTTGAAGGATTTATAACAGAGTAGCAATCACACACTTATTACATCGAGTGTCTCAAAAGAGAACTTATTACAATAAATATGGCTTAAGGCCATTTAATAACGATAACAACAGAAGGCTTGGAAGATAAGTGAGTCCATTAACTCCAACGGCATCACTGAGTATAGAACCACGACCTAAAAGCACCTTAATCGTCCTCTGAAAAGTCTGCAACATTAACGTTGCAGCCCGAAATGGGTCAGCACATGGAATATGCTGGCAAAGTAACACATAGAGAGTAATGGAATGAAATAGGCTAATCTATATGCATATTTGGCGGGTGGAAAGTTCTATGGTTACAATTTTGCATAAAGCCAATTTTTCCCTACTGCAAAGGAATAAATTTTATTTAACTATCATGGTAGTTGTTAAACATTGAGAATGGTTGACAGCATTCTCAATCCCAATTAAGCATCATCATTAAACAAAACCCAACAAAATTAATTTTAGAGTAACATGTTGAGATTCACATGATAATCCAGGTACTAGATACTCAAGATGTCCATAACTGGGGACACGGCTAATCATGATTAGTTTATACACTCTGCAGAGGTTTGCGCACTTTTCCCCACAAGACTCGATCGCCTCCGTTTGGTTTCTCGCACTACATGGTGTTTGAGAAAATGGATAACCGAGACATAGTCTTTCAGAAGCGCGAGAACCTTCCGATCGGGTAGACCGTTACACCTACTTTCCCCTACATCTGCTAGTCTACCACTGTAAGAGTTCGCACAACTTAATCAACTATGCTAGAGCCCATAATAGCTTGTGACTGCACACGGAAGTTTCTAGCATGAATAATCTCATGATCCCTTTGAGCCTGGGTGGCGGTCCATAAAGACAAAAAGGCAATCGCTGGAATACCCAGGTGCCTCAATCCACCCAGATGTGTATTTAAGTTGCCACCTTAAATAAACCATTAATTAACAATCTCACATCTGTCATGGATACACTCACCCAATCCACGTCTACTAGCATAGCATGGCATAATAAGCAAACGTAGAAGTAACTCCCAAAGGTTTGATAATAATCAGGTAGTAGGTACTACCTCAATTACTTCCCAAACCCACAATTTAATTAGATCCGAATCATGCAATGTGTAAGGATTGATCTAATGCAATAAAACTGGGTAGTGGGAAAACATGATCAAAGTGTTACTTGCCTTGCTGATGATCCGGGAAACCTAGCGATTCGAAGTAGCAAGCGGCGCACTCCGGGTACTCTATCTCAAACAAACAAGCATACAATAAGTACTCAACTAATGCATGGGTAAAACTCAAATAAGATATCTAACCAAAAAGTTCAACTTAAGAACTCCGGTTGGCAAAAAGAATCAAATCGAACGAAGCAACGAAGGACAAACGGCAAAAGAAATAGGCTTCGTTTACTATTATAGATCTAGGGAAATTTTTACAGTGGCAAAAACTTGTTTGAGTTGGTTAAACGGAAAGAGAGTTTCGAGACGAAACTCCAGGCACTTGAATCGCTTGATTCCGATAAATGAGCGAAAAGTTAGACTAAAACGAAAATCGGATCAGGAATCGCGATCAGAGAAATCACGGATTTAAACTGAGAAAAGGAAAAACGATGAATGTTCGTTAAAACGAACGAACAGACGAACGCTTGCTAATTAAATAAACTGGAAAAACCAATATATTTTAAAAAAACCGAAACTAAAAAAACCAAACAAAACCGACGGAAAACCGTTCTGTTTTTCTAAAAAAACCGGTGGCGAAAAAAAAAACTACCTCCGGCGGCGGATCCGGCGTCCGGCGAGGCAGCGGTCCAGCGGCGGCAGCGAGCAGTGCGGCGCGGGCGGCAGGGCGGCGGGCGGCGGTGGCGGCACGACCTAGGGTTAGGTTTCGGGGGCGGGGCGCGGCTTGGGCTGGCCTCGCGGCCTCGGGGCGCTATTTGAAGGCCGGCCGGGCCAAGTGTCCTAGTCGGACACGGCCCGGTTAGGTCGGTTCGTTTTTTTTAAAATAATTACGCTCGGAAAAAAAACAAAAGAAATACTGAACGGACTCCAAAAATCCAGAAATAAATTTTCCCCAGCTTCTAAAATCAAGCCGCACAGGATGAACATTTATTTGGGGCCTAAATGCAATTTTGAAAAACACACATTTTTTCCCTAATTCAAATAAAATAGCAATTAAAACCAAAAAAATCTTATTTGATTTTTTTATTAAATCCTCAATATTTCTTTATTTTTGGAAACTCATTTTATTCCCTCTCTCATATTTTCGTAATAGAAATAGTTGAAGATAAAATAAATAAAATCAAATGACCCTATTTTCGAAATTTGAGAAAACTCAAATATGAAAATAACGAAATCCCCAACTCTCTACAAGGGTCCTTGAGTTGCGTAGAATTTCAAGGATCAACCAGAATGCAACAAAATATGATATGCAAATGATGATCTAGTGTATAACATTCCAAATTGAAAATTTGGGATGTTACACTAAGCTCGGGGATGACCATGGCACCCCAAGATAATATTCAAGGAGTATCAAACACCTAAGCTTGGGGATGTCCCCAAGTGTCATCCCCTCATTCTTCTAACAACCATTGGTATTTTACTTGAAACTATATTTTTATTCATCACATATTATGAGTTTTGCTTGGAGTGTCTTGTATGATATGAGTCTTTGCTTGCTTTTTCTTTTAATTTTTAATAAGCATCCTTGCTATAAACACCTATTTTGGAGAGCTAAATTATGCTATGCTTGCTCCTATGGTTCACTTAAATTTTTAGAGCCTTGGAACTGCTCTAGTGCTTCACTTATATCTTTTTGAGCACTATGTGCTTTGTTTTCTTTGAAGAAATTCTCTCATGTTTCACTTAGATTAATTTGAGATAAAGAAATATGATGCTCATATATTTGTTTGAGCTTATTAAAAGCAACAAATGAAACTAGTTCCAAAGTGATAGATATCCAAGGAGGATATAATAAAAACTTTCATGAAGATCATTGGACAAAATAAACTTGATTCTTTTGTAAAAGTTCTGAGGTATGATGATAGTGATATGTGAGTCATGTTGATGAATAATTATGATTTAGTAAGAATATTGGTGTTAAGGCTTGTGATTCCCTATGCAAGCACGAAAGTCAATAGTTATGCAATGAAATTACATCCTACTTATGGTGCATTATTCGATGTTAGTTTTGCTTAATGCTCGCTTATGAGATTTTTCATTTCTTGGTTGGATGCTTCTCAATCTTTTTCTAGCCTTCATTTGCACTAAGTATGGTCACTACTTGTGCATCCAAAATCCTTTAAACCAGTTTTTGCCACATGAGTCCACTATACCTACCTATATGTGGTATTCTTTTGCTGTTCTAAGAAAATTTGTATGTGTCGTCTCTAATTTTAAAAATAAAATTTTCTTTTCTATGCTCGTACCGCTCATGAAACGGTAGGGGGTGGCTGATATATTTCCATGCTAGATGTGTTATTCTCAACATGAGTGTTTATTCACTTGTCATTGCACGAGAGTATGACAAAGGTATTAGGGATGCCCAGTCCCAAAATGAAAAATGAATTTACTTTATGTTGTCAAATAATAAATTCCTTGGAAAGTGTTGGTATGGACGACACACGTGGATTCGGTTAGCTGTGGAATGTGAAAGTATGGTGGAAAAGGAATAAACTTTATTTTCTGTTTGGGAACCGCCTATGAATATCTAGCATGGAAAATATTGGGAACTACTCGATAGTTTTCGATGACAGGAAAAGCATGCCACCTAAAATGCTTTATCTCTATCTTTTTCACTTTGAGCTCTGGCACCTCTACAAAAACCCTACTTCCCTCCGCGAAGGGCCTTTCTATTTACTTTATGCAATTTTTATTTTTACTTGAGTCTCCATCCTCTCTTGTAAAGCACCAACTAAGGGGCACTATGATCGTACTTGAGCATTGAGTGTAGCTAATATGGGAGTGTGTTTCATGAATGGACCAATGATTGAGCATAATGGGCTAGGGATAACTTGCTTTAGTGTTGATATTTTGAAAGACATGGTTGTTTTTGATGTGCTTGAGTATTAAAGCCCTCATGTCAAAACTAGACTATTGCTTTGAACCATATAGAAGTTCAATTGTCCATGCTATAAAAGAAAGAATATGCGATGAACATGTTAGGCAGCATTCCACATCAAAAAAAATCTGTTTTTATCATTTACCTACTCGAGGACGAGCAGGAATTAAGCTTGGGGATGTTGATACGTCTCCAACGTATCTATAATTTTTGATTGTTCCATGCTGTTATATTATCATTCTTGGATGTTTTATAATCATTTTATATCATTTTTTGGGACTAACCTATTGACATAATACCAAGTGCCACTTGATGTTTTCTGCTTGTTTTTTACATCACAGAAAATCAATATCAAACAGAGTCCAAATGCAGAGTCCAAACAGAGTCCAAAACAGAGTCATAATGGGCTAGGGCCAGAAAAGCACCAGGCGCATGCTGGTGGCTTGTGCCCACCTCGGTGGCCTCCCACATCGCCTCTCCTCTCTATAAATACCTCCTTGCCCCAAAAACCCTAAGGGAGTCGAAGAAAATCAATTCTAGCCCCCCGCAAGTTCCAGAACAACCAGATCCAATCTAGACACCATCACAGAGGGGTTCATCATCCTCATTGGTGCCTCTCCAATGATGCGTGAGTACTTCATTGTAGACCTACGTGTCCATAGTAAGTAGCTAGATGGCTTCCTCTCTCTCTCTCTTTTGGTTCTCAATACAATGGTCTATTGGAGATCTATTTGATGTAACTCTTTTTGCAGTGTGTTTGTTGGGATCCGATGAACTTTGAGTTTATGATCAGATCTAAGTTTTTATCCATGAAAGTTATTTAAGTCTTTTGATCTCTTATATGCATGATTACTTATAGGCTGGTATTTATTCTTCGAATCTTTGGTTTAGTTAGGTCGACTAGATCAATTTTTCTTGCCATGGGAAGAGGTGCTTTGTGATGGGTTCGATCTTATGGTGCTTGATTCCAGTGACAGAAGGGGGAACGACACATATGTATCGTTGCCATTAAGGATAACAAGATGGGGTCTATTTCTACATAAATAGATCTTGTCTACATCATGTCATCATTCTTATTGCGTTACTCCGTTTCTCCATGAACTTAATACACTAGATGCATGCTGGATAGCGGTTGATGTGTGGAGTAATAATAGTAGATGCAGGCAGGAGTCGGTCGACAAATCTTGGACGTGATTCCTATATAATGATCATTGGCTGGATATCGTCATGATTTTTTGAAGTTCTATGAATTGCCCAACAGTAATTTGTTGACCCACCGTATGCTATTTTTCTTGAGAGAAGCCACTAGTGAAATCTACGACCCCGGGGTCTCTTCTTTATTATATTTGCATTCGCGGTCTATTTTATTTGCTTTTATTTTCAGATCTATTAATCCAAAAATACAAAATACCTTGCTGCAATGTTTTAATATTTATTTTATCTCGTGTTCCCGCAAGATCTATTTATCCAATCTACTACAATTTTACCTACCTTTTTACCCGTGAGGGATTGACAACCCCTCTCTTATGTTGGGTTGCAAGTATTTGTTCTTTGTGTGCAGGAGCTGTTTACGTGGTGTTGCGTGGTTCTCCTACTAGTTCAATAACCTTGGTCTCATCACTGAGGGAAATACCTATCATAGTTGTGCTGCATCATCCCTTCCTCTTTGGGGAAATATTAACGTAGTTCAAGCCGCATCAAAAGATAGGGGAGGGTGGCGCCCCCTTCCTTTCTCCCGTGAGAGGGAAAGGCAGGAGGGGCTAGCCCTTCACCTTTTCCTTCCCTAGGGCTGGCCAAACAAGGGAGGGGGTGCGCCAACCCCTTTGTGGGCTGGTCTGTCCCCTCCTTTGGCCCATAAAGCCCATAACTTGCCGGGGGTGCCCGGAACCCGTTCCGGTGACCCGATTCCTTCCCGGTACGTCCCGAAACACTTCCGGTGTCCAAATACAATCATCCTATATATATACACCAAACTTTACCTCTCGACCATTTTGAGACTCCTCTTCATGTCCGTGATCTCATCCGAGATTCCGAACAACATTCGATCACCAAAACATAGAACTCATATAACATTATATCATCAACGAACCTTAAGCGTGCGGACCCTATGGGTTAGAGAACTATGTAGACATGACCGAGACACCTCTCCGGTTAATAACCAATAGCAGAACCTGGATGCCCATATTGGCTCCTACATATTCTACAAAGATCTTTATCATTCGAACCGTTATGACAACAAACGTAATTCCCTTTGTCCATCGGTATGTTACTTGCCTGAGATTCGATCGTCAATATCTTCATACCTAGTTCAATCTCGTTACTGGCAAGTCTCTTTACTCATTCCATAATACATCACCTTGTGACTAAATCCTTAGTCATTTGCTTGCAAGCTTATGATGTGTACTATCGAGAGGGCCCATAGATACCTCTCCGATACTCGGAGTGACAAACCCTAACCTCGATCTATGCCAACTCAACAAACACCTTCGGAGATACCTGTAGATCATCTTTATGATCACCCAGTTATGTTGTGACGTTTGATAGCACACAAGGTATTCCTCCGGTATCCAGGAGTTGCATGATCTCATAGTCGAAGGAATATGTATTTGACGTGAAGAAAGCAATAGCAATATAAACTGAATGATCATTATGCTAAGCTAACGGATGGGTCTTGTCCATCGCCTCATTCTCCTAATGATGTTATCCCGTTATCAAATGACAACACATGTCTATGGTTAGGAAACCTTAACCATCTTTGATCAACGAGCTAGTCTAGTAGAGGCTTACTAGGGACACGGTATTTGTTTATGTATTCACACATGTATTTAAGTTTACGATCAATACAATTCTAGCATGAATAATAAAACTTTATCATGAATAAGGAAATACAAAATAAAAACTTTATTATTGCCTCTAGGACATATTTCCTTCAGTCTCCCACTTGCACTAGAGTCAATAATCTAGTTCACATCACCATGTGATTTAACACCCATAGTTCACATCGCCATGTGACCAACACCCAAAGAGTTTACTAGAGTCAATAATCAAGTTCACATCGCCATGTAATTAACACCCAAAGAGTACTAAGGTGTGCTCATGTTTTGCTTGTGAGATAGGTTTAGTCAATGGGTCTATCACATTCAGATCTGTATGTATTTTGCAAATTTCTATGTCTACAATGCTCTGCATGGAGCTCCTCTAGCTAATTGCTCCCACTTTCAATATGTATCCATATTGAGACTCAGAGTCTTCCGAACCAGCGTCAAAGCTTGCATCGATGTAACCCTTTACGACAAACTCTTTATTACCTCCATAATCGAGAAATATCGCCTTAGTCCTCTTAGATAACTAAGGATAATTTTGACCGCTGTCCAGTGATCTACTCCTGGGTCACTATTGTACCCCATTGCCAAACTCATGGCACAGTACAGAACAGGTTTGGTACACATCATCGCATACTTTATAGAACCTATGACTGAGGGATAGGGAATGACTTTCATTCTCTCTCTATCTTCTGTCGTGGTCGGTTTTGAGTCTTACTCAACTTCACACCTTGCAACACAGGCAAGAACCCTTTCTTTGACTGATCCATTTTGAACTTCTTCAAAATCATTTCAAGGTATGTGCTTTGTGAAAGTCCTATTAAGCGTCTCGATCTATCCCTATAGATCTTGATGCCCAATATATAAGTAGCTTCACCAAGGTCTTTCATTGAAAATTTCTTATTCAAGTATCCTTTTTATGCTATTCAGAAATGCTTTGTCATTTCCAATCCATAATATGTCATCCACAAATAATATCAAAAATGCTATAGAGCTCCCACTCACTTTCATGTAAATACAGGCTTCACCATAAGTCTGTATAAAACCACATGCTTTGATCACATCATCAAAGCTTATAATCCAACTCCGAGATGCTTGCACTAGTCCATAGATGGATCGTTGGAGCTTGCACACTTTGTTAGCACCTTTAGGATCGACAAAAACTTATGGTTGAATCATATACAACTCTTCTGTAATATTCATTAAGGAATGCAGTTTTTGACATCCATTTGCCAGATTTCATAATTATAAAATACAGCAATTATTGCTAAGATGATTCAGATGGACTTAAGCATTGCTACGGGTGAGAAAGTCTCATTATTGTAGTCAACCCCTTGAACTTGTCAAAAACCTTTCACGACAAGTCGAGCTTTGTAGATGGTGACATTACCATCAGCGTCTGTCTTCTTCTTGAAGATCCATTTATTCTCAACGGCTTGCCGATTGCTACCTCTTGAGCTTGCGTTGGTTTTTCCCTTGAGGAGGAAAGGGTGATGCAGCAAAGTAGAGTAAGTATTTCCCTTGGCTTTTGAAAACCAAGGTATCAATCCAGTAGGAGACAACGCACAAGCCACCGAATACCTGCACAAACAAACACCAACTTGCACCCAACGCGGTAAAGGGGTTGTCAATCCCTTCACGGTTATTTGCAAAGTGAGATCTGATATAGATGGATAATCGGTAAAGTAATATTTTTGGTATTTTTGGTTTATAGATCAGAAAGTAAAAGATTGCAAAGAAAGTAAATAGGAAACTAAAATTGTAGATCGAAAACTTATATGATGGAAAACAGACCCGGGGGTCATAGGTTTCACTAGAGGCTTCTCTCAAGATAGAAAATATTACGGTGGGTGAACAAATTACTGCCGAGAAATTGATAGAAAGTGCAAAGTTATGACAATATCTAAGGCAATTATCATGAATATAGGCATCACGTTCGTATCAAGTAGACCGACTGCTGCCTGCATCTACTACTATTACTCCACACATCGACCGACTCCTGCCTGCATCTAGATTATTAAGTTCATAAGAATAGGGTAAGGCATTAAGTAAGATGACATGATATAGCGGGATAAACTCAAGCAATATGATGAAACCCCATCTTGTTATCCTCGATAACAACAATACAATACGTGTCGGTTCCCCTTCTGTCACTAGGATCGAGCACCGCAAGATTGAACCCAAAGCTAAGCACTTCTCCCATTGAAAGAAAAACCAATCTAGTTGGCCAAACCAAATCGATAGTTCGAAGATACTTGCAAAGATATCAAATCATGCATATAAGAATTCATAGGAGATTCAAATAATATTCATAGACAAGCTGATCATAAATCCACAATTCATCGAATCTCGACAAACACACCGCAAAAAAGTATTACATCGAATATATCTCCAAGAACATCGAGGAGCACATGGTATTGAGAATCAAAGAGAGAGAAGAAGCCATCTAGCTACTAGATATGGACCCGTAGGTCTGTGGAAAACTACTCATGCTTCATCGGAGAGGCAATGGTGTTGTTGTAGAAGCCCTCCGTGATCGAATCTCCCTCCGGCAGGATGCCGAAAAAGGCCCCTAGATGGGATCTCACAGATACAGAAGGTTGCGGCAGTGGAAAAGTAGTTTCCTGGCTCCCTTGGAAGGTTTTGAGATATTTGAGAATATATAGGCGGAAGAAATAGGTCGGTGGAGTCATGAGGGCCCACAAGGGTGGGGGGCGCGCCCTACCCCCCTGGGCGCGCCTCCCGGCCTTGTGGCCGCCTCCTGGATTTCCTGACGTGCAATCCAAGCCCTCTGGATGTCTTCTGGTCCAAGAAAAATCATCGCGAAAGTTTCATTCCGTATGGACTCCGTTTGGTATTCCTTTTCTGCAAAACTCTAAAACAAGGAAAAAACAGGAACTGGCACTCGGCTTTAGGTTAATAGTTTAGTCCCAAAAATCATATAAAATAGCATATTAATGCATATAAAACATCCAAAACAGATAATATAATAGCATGGAACAATCAAAAATTATAGATACGTTGGATACATATCAAGCATCCCCAAGCTTAATTCCTGCTCGTCCTCGAGTAGGTAAACGATAAAAATAGAATTTTTGATGTGGAATGCTACCTAACATATTTATGATATAATTCTCTTTATTGTGGCATGAATGTTCAGATCCGTATGATTCAAAACAAAAGTTTAATATTGACATAAAAACAATAGTACTTCAAGCTAACAAAATAATTATGTCTTCCCAAAATAACATGGCCAAAGAAAGCTTATCCCTACAAAATCATGTAGTCTGGCTATGCTCCATATTCACCACACAAAATATTCAAATCATGCACAACCCTGATGAAAAGCCAAGCAATTGTTTCATACTTTTGATGTTCTCGAACCTTTTCAACTTTAACGCAATACATGAGTGTGAGCCATGGACATAACACCATAGGTGGAAAATATGGTGGTTGTGGAGAAGACAAAAAGAAGGAGATAGTCTCACATCAACTAGGCGTATCAACGGGCTATGGAGATGCCCATCAATAGATATCAATGTGAGTGAGTAGGGATTGCCATGCAACGGATGCACTAGAGCTATAAGTTTATGAATGCTCAAAAATAAAACTAAGTGGGTGTGCATCCAACTTGCTTGCTCATGAAGACCTAGGGCATTTTGAGGAAGCCCATCGTTGGAATATACAAGCCAAGTTCTATAATGAAAAATTCCCACTAGTATATGAAAGTGACAATATAGGAGACTCTCTATCATGAAGATCATGGTGCTACTTTGAAGCACACGTGTGGCAAAAGGATAGTAACATTGTCCCTTCTCTCCTTTCTCTCATTTTTTTGGGCCTTCTTTTTTATTTGGCCTTTCTCTTTTTTTCCTCACATGGGATAATGCTCTAATAATGAAGATCATCACACTTTTATTAACTTACAACTCAAAAATTACAACTCGATACTTAGAACAAAATATGACTCTATATGAATGCCTCCGGCGGTGTATCAGGGTGTGCAATGAATCAAGAGCGACATGTATAAAAAATGATGAACGGTGTCTTTTCCACAAATATGATGTCAACTACATGATCATGCAAAGCAATATGACAATGATGAAGTGTGTCATAATAAACGGAACGGTGGAAAGTTGCATGGCAATATATCTCGGAATGGCTATGAAAATGCCATAATAGGTAGGTATAGTAGCTGTTTTGAGGAAGGTATGTGGTGGATTTATGGTACCGATGAAAGTTGCGCGGCACAAGAGAGGCTAGCAATGGCGGAAAGGTGAGAGTGTGTATAATCCATGGACTCAACATTAGTCATAAAGAACTCACATACTTATTGCAAAAACATATTAGTCATTTAAACAAATTACTACACACATGCTCCTAGGGGGATATATTGGTAGGAAACGACCATCGCTCGTCCCCGACCGCCACTCATAAGGAAGACAATCAAAAATATCTCATTCCCCAACTTTGTTACATAACGGTTCACCATACGTGCATGCTACGGGACTTACAGACCTTAACACAAGTATTTCTCAAATTCACAACTACTCAGTAGCATGACTCTAATATCACCATCTTCATATCTCAAAACAATCATAAGGAATCAAACTTCTCATAGTATTCAATGCACTTTATATGAAAGTTTTTATTATATCCCTCTTTTTTGAGGAGATGGATAGTAGGAGAGGCTCCTACCGTGTTTTCATATATAATGTAGGTGTTTACACAATTGCATCATATGTACAACCATGCCAACCACCATAGAGAGAGCAGTGATTGGCCAGAAGCAGGACAGGAAGGGGACGTGCTACAGAGTCTACTTATTCAAATAGCAGCTACGAAAGAGGAGATGAGGGCACAATGTGCCCTCTTGGTTCTATCTTGCAGTAGGCCAAAGTCTTCCTTGAACCTCCGAAGTCAGGCGTCAATGGTAGGGTCCACCCTTCTAAAATGCTTGTTGTTCCTTTCCTTCCACAAGCTCCAAGATGCCACGAGGAATGTGTCGAAGAAAAGGGGGCCGTCCCAGGTGTCTTGGGTGGTTTGCAACAGGTGCAGTCGACAGTCGAACCCCGGTCAGGTGATACCAAGTTTTTGCCAGCAACTTTGACTAAAAGGGCAAGCAAAGATCATATGATCCACTGTTTCTTCCACTGGGACCCCACACAGGAGACAACTCTGGTCATCACCAATGTCATAATGCTGGCATTTTAGCATGTTGCGTGTGTTGAGCCTGTCATGGAGTAAAAGCCACCCGAAGACTTTAATCCTCATGATGCAGTGAGAGCGCCATAAGAATTTGAAGATAGGATGAACGGTTGCGTCTCTGAACAAGTATTGATAGTATTCAGCTGGTTTGTAATCTGTCTTGCCCCAAACATAGTACCAGACATCATTAATGGTGGAGGTCGGGCTCATGTGGGATGAAACCATTTGGATGTCCCGCACCTCATTCAAAGCCTAGGGGGATAGTGGAAGGTGGAAGGCCTTAGCGAGTGTCGTGCTTTCCAAGAAACCCTTCACGGACACGTCCTCATGCAAGGAAAAGGAGAAAGCATGGGGATGTGAGGATTGTAATACACCATTGCCCCAGAGATCCTTCCAAAATAGCGTTGTCGTGCCCGACACCACCTGCACCTGTGATATACCATGGAAGATGGGGGTGAGCTTGAGGATGTCGCACCACCAAAATGAGCCGATCGGTGCCATTGCATGTGGTATCTTGTCCGTGTAGTATGTGTTCCATATAAGCTGCACCGAATGTATATCCATCTTGTTATAAAACTTGTGGAGAAATTTCAGGAGCAATGCGTCGTTTTGCAACTTAATGTTGATGACCCCGAGGCCTCCAAGTTTTCTGGGTTTGCAGACCAATTCCCAAGAAGCTAAGGAGTTGCACTTGTCTCCTTGTTCAGTTTTGTTGGTCCAAAGACATCTCCTCCAGATCTTGTCAAGCATCTCGATCAGTTTAGGGGGGAACTTGAGCATGCACATGGCATAGATGAGGAGAGAAGTAAATGTTGCATTAAGCCAGGATAGTTTGCCACCATAAGACATGCATCATCGCGATAGTAGAGGTGAGGTGGCGTTCAACACTAAAAACAAGCGACGTGAGATCCAGGACAGTGGGTTTGGACGTACCGAGAGGCAAGACGAGATATGTGAATGGCATTGATCCAACCGAGCAACCAAACAAATTTGCGAAGATAGCAGCTACGTCCGTAGAGAGGTTGATTGGGATGAGCGTGGATTTATGGAAATTAATCCGCAAGCCAATGGATGATGCATAATCGGTGAGGATCCCGTTGATGGTGGTTGCTTGTTGTGTGCATGCCGGTATTACCAAAATCATATCGTCCGCGTATTGGACCACCGGATATTCTATTTGCCCGACACATGGGAAAGGCAGCTGGATTTGGCCTTGTTGGAAAGCAGGATTGATGGCGGCCTGGAGGAGGTCAGCGGCTAACACAAAAATAAGGGGAGAAAGTGGATCCCCTTGGTGCACCCCGCTGCGATAATGGAACTGATGACCGGGGACCCGTTAAGCAGTACAGAAGATCGACCAGTGGAGAAGATGCTATCAATCCAGGAGATCCACTTGTCATTAAAACTCATGTGCTTCATGATGTTAAGCATGGGGACGTGCTCAATTGTATCGAAGGCTTTGGCGAAATCTAGTTTTAGGAGGATAATTTCGTGCTTCGAAGCTTGACATTGGTGAATATACTGAAAGGCTCATGCAAGACAGTCTTGGATCGTACGCCCCTTGACGAAGCCATATTGGTTCGTGTGGACAATTTGCAGGATGACGCTCTGCAACCGATTTGCAAGGAGATTGGTGATCAGCTTTAGGCAGCAGTTTAGCAACGTAATCGGCCTATAATCATTCACAGTCTCAGGGGAGTTGGTTTTTGGGATTAGAGTAATGAGCTCGTCGTTTATACTTGCGTGGTCCAGGATACCTTCATGGAATTGGTCACACAAAGAGTAAAAATCATGTTTGATGAGGGGCCAACACGCTTTGAGGAAGGCTCCGCTGAATCTGTCGGGACTGGGTGCACGATCAGCTGGCATTTCCTTAATCACCTCATCAATTTCAGCATGTGTAAACGGCATAGTAAGGTGTTCTAGGTTTGTGTGGCGCTGGATGGTGTCTGGGAGATTAAATTTCATTTCAGTCGGGTGAGAGGTGCCCAACCATTCAGTATAAGTTTGGAAGAGCAGAGCTTCTTTCCCAGCATGATCATCCACAGTTTCTCCCTCCGTCATTTCTGAAGCTCACAATGTTGTTGCGTCTGAACCGTTCAGTGGCAACAACTTGGAAGAACTTTGTGTTTTCGTCTCCGAATTTGATCCAACGAATGGTACAATGTTTCTTCTAGTATTGGTTTTGATAGTTGAGAAGGCGCAGCAGATGTTTCTTGAGGATGGTGCGAAAATTCGTCTCAGGTATTGACAAGGGTCTATTGTTTTCAAGCTCACCAATTTGAGCCAAGATCTCATTACATTTGGCGATAGCCACTGATAGGTGAGAGAGATTTTTACTCCAGAGTTTCAGAGCATGCCGGAGTGCTTTGAATTTGCGACAGAGAACTGTCGCAGCATTAAAGGATCTAACTGGTCTGTTCCAAACCTCTTGAACTAGATCTGTGAAGCCAGGGTGTAGAATCTATTATGGTATAGAAGTTTGCAGATCTGTGAAACCTAAAAATTTTGCTGCGAGGTATAGAAGTTTGTATTGAAACCAGACAAGGGACATGGTCGGAGACAGGCTTACCGAGAGGTTTAACCATGGTGTTGGGGTAAGCATTAGTCCACTGGAGTGAGGTAAAGAACCAATCTAATTATTCAAGTAGGGGGTCTTGTTGCATGTTACTCCAGGTGTAGGATCGGCCTTTTATGGGTAGTTCAATTAGGCTTTGCTTGCGGATAATATCATTAAACACACACATGTCATGAGGACAGCCCCCAGGCTTGTTACGGTTATCAGGTGCTCGAATATAATTGAAATCACCGAGAAGGAGCCAGTCTTGCGTGGATGGAATGTCAATATCATAAAGCCATTTTGTAAAGGCCACACATGCTTCACCTGAGCAAGGCCCATAGACGTTGGCTAGAGACCACAATTGAGCAGATAAGGTACTCGTAAAATTAATAACCAGGGCAAACTCAAATGAATATATGACATTGCCAGAGAAAGCATAGCTTTTCCAAATAGTAACTAAACCCCCCGAGGCCCCTTGAGAGGGGATAAAAGGAAATTTTTCAAACTGCCGAGGACAACAAGTCTTAATAAACGATAAATCAAAAGATGTCTTTTTAGTCTCCTGTAGGCAAATCACTAAACAACCACTAGAGCGAACCACATTATTCAGGGCAAGTTGTTTGTCATCAGAGTTCAAACCATGGATGTTCCAGCAGAGTACATTCCAGCTATGCAAGGGTGGCATGCAAAAGGAGGGCTTTAGGCCCTGTGGTCAACAGACTCGCCCTCTGGATCATGTGGAGAGGAGGTCGCAGTTGCAGCAGTTGCCGAAGGTGCAGCAGTGAGCATTTCTTCAGATGGTTCAGTAGGAGGGACCGCACACCTGTTGATGCCAATCTTTTGCAGCACTTGGACTGGCGTGGGAGGTATAATCTCATCCACAGAAGCCCAAGCGGAAGAGGAAGATCCAATAGAAGGCACCGGCCGAGGTTTAACCCGGGAGATAACAGGGCGGGTGTTAGTTAGCTGCTGTGTTCTGAAGCCATTATATTTGTTGGAGCGGTTGTTGCGGCGCACCTGGTGGTGGAGATGGGGGCGGAGGATGGGTACGGCACCCACGGGTGATCACAGGGCCAGATGGCATGGTGATAGCATTGACAGCAACAAGCCCAAGCGGGTCAGACGCCATTCTGACATGGTGATCTTCATGCGAGCTAGTAGCTATCCCAGTGATTGCAAGTGGCAGATCATTGTTCAGAGGATTTGGCAGCGCGTTCTGCAGAGTTTCTTCTTGGATTTCTTCAATAACCACTGAGGAAGCAGAAGAAGGTGCAGTGGGGCACTGAGAGAAACTGATCCCATTTGCACCAGATGACACTATGACAACAATATCCATGTTATCGGGCCTAAGACCATAGCCAGCACTCCATGGGCCAATAGCAGCAATCATAGGGCGTAGAGCGTGAAAAATATAAGTGTTGAGCTACTGGTGAGGAATTGGATCATTCAGAAGGAAATTGACCAGATCAGACCCTTGAGCTGATAGTCCAAACTGAATGCCATGGTTGTGCAAAGCCACCGAGACAGTGACAGAGGTTCGAGAAACATGTTGCTGGTAGATAGGTGCATTCAAAGGGATCAGGATCATCACAGTGTCAGCAGAACTTTCATGAGATGCAGAAAAGGTGTCATTCTAGGCCTCCATTGCATTATCAGTCAGATTATCTTCAGACAATAATCCATGTTGGACAGTTAGTCCTTGTGCAGTTAGCCATGCCTGGTAATTCACCAGATGAGGAGGAATCGGCGGCATTGGTGGTACGGGGGGAGGGGGGGTCCAAGCCAGTCATCCCAAGCAGCATTGTTCTGGCCATTACCCTAGTTTGCAACTCCAGCAGGTGGTGTGCCATTCTGAACCAACCAATTATGCACCTATTGCTGGTACAGTTGTTCGGCGGTGAGCTCGGGACCAAACTGTGGATTGTACCAACTGACCAGGGAGCCATAACCACCCAAAGCTTTGGTGATGTAGTAGTCGGTCTGATAGTCATACGGAAATCCAAAGAACATTAACCAGACTTCAGGGCCAAAAGATGTGGTGCAGTGACTCAGGGCCTCATTATGGGGCACAAACGTGATGAGGAGATCCTCATCATTGAGCTCCAGCAGGGTGGCCACCGCAGTATCACACATAAAGGAATCCACAAACCCAAAAATGCCAATGCCATAAGGATGATCAGAGACTTTAGTTGTGAAGAGCTGGGATTCATGCAACAGACCTTCAACGGTGGCATGGATGGTCGCGTGACGATGCAGATGAACATAGTGGCTGGCTTCAGCGATGGCGAGGAAGTCGTGGTTGAGCGGCGCAATGGGGACGACCACCATACTGCTATGCACCAGGCGGTCAGCCGGACCAGTCTCGACGGCGAAGCCCGGGGGAAGGAAGGGCACCGGATTCAGCCGGTAGTTCTCCATGAGCACCAAGGACGCAGAGGTGGGCGGTGGCGACTGATGTTGTGACAAGACAGGGCGATGTTGCGATGTGGGGGAAACCGAGGCAGAAGCTGGACCGTGAGGGGTAGGAAAGGAAGTCTGCGGATTCTTGGGCATCCATTGCCATTTTTTGTTGTATCATCGCTTGAGGCATGGTCGTTCCATGTGGTCGTAGATACCAGAGGCAGAGCATCGAACGGTTGGTCTTTTTCTGCATTGTATAGGTACGTCCACGCAAAAAAGAGTGTCTCCGGTCTGGCTCTTTTTGTTACCAAATGTGTCGTGCAGTTCAGGGCAAGTCTATGATTTAGGGACTGATGGGCAATCAGACGCCTTGTGACTAGGAGATGGACAAATGATGCAAATCAACTGAGCCTGGCAAGAAATCTTGTGATGGCCCCATTGTAAGCAGCGCGGGCAAAGAACTGCCCAATTATTTGATAAATCTGTAATTGTTGTAGCCGTGTAGCGAGAGTGGGCCTAATCCACTTTATGCCGGGCCGAGAGAGTAGCAGGCCAAGAGGTATGCGTGGGGGCATATTTGAAAGCCGAGTGTAAGAAACATTGGGGAAGCTGAGGATACGAGCGAGACAGAGGGCAATTAAAAGCCCAAAATTTAATGAAAGGGGCCGGCTGATGCTCCTCTAATTCTGCCAGACGTAAATAATGCTCAATTAATTCAGCAGGATTATTGCTGTCGGGAGCTGGATGAATAGTTTTTCCAATAGGATTATCCAAATAATCGAAAGAAGAGACCGAGGAATCAGTGGGCAAGGAGGATGATCCCTGTGCAGGTATAGTTTGATGCTTGTGAGAGCCAGTGTCGTGCTTCGAGCTCGAGTGTAAGAACTGGAGAGAAGTTCCAATTGCCATGGGACGACGAGCAGAGATATCCATAAGTTCTTGATCAGCATGCCAGCATGAATCAACAATAGGGGCCGGGGCAAAACGACCATTATAGAGATGGAAATGAAAAACAAAGTCAGGCCAAATTATGTCCGTCAACCGATGAATTAAATGCCCCACCTTATTATTTGCCACCGAGAACCGAAAAGAACGTGCATTGATCTTGGACACACGAATGCCAGAGCTAATACCCCCAATGCAACATTGTAAAGCAATGCCCACCAAATCAACAAAGAGAGCAAATGAGGACGAAGAGAAGGAGACCACCAAAAAGAATTCCTTGGAGTCCCGAGAGGGGGGAAAATGGACCGTGGATCCAAACCTTCTTCTCACTTGTTCGGCTAGGGCAAGGCCCGGTGAAAAATCCCAATGTAGGAGCCCTTCCATGGAGATCTAGCGTAGAGGTCGCCATGAAGCTTGGTGGAGGTGGGAGAGGGAGAGGGAGAGGGAGGAGAGAGGTGGGAGGTGGGAGCCATCCTATTATATCCCTTTTGGATGCCTATCATATTAGGACTAGTTTTATAACCAAAGCAAATTGCCATGATGTTCTAAAGACTCTCAAAATAATATAAGTGAAGTGCGAGAGTTCATCAATTTCTATAAAATAAAACCACCGCTGTGCTCTAAAAAGATATAAGTGAAGCACTAGAGCAAATTTGCCTAGCTCAAAAGATATAAGTGAAGCACATTAGAGTATTCTAATAAATCATGATTCATGTATGTCTCTCTAAAAAGGTGTGTACAGAAAGGATGATTTTGGCAAACTAAAAACAAAGACTCAAACCATACAAGACCCTCCAAGCAAAACACATATCATGCGGTGAATAAAAATATAGCCTCAAGTAAAGTTACCGATAGACGAAGACGAAAGAGGGGATGCCTTCCGGGGCATCCCCAAGCTTAGGCTCTTGGTTGTCCTGGAATATTACCTTGGGGTGCCTTGGGCATCCCAAATCTTAGGCTTTTGACACTCCTTATTCCATAGTGCATCAAATCCTTACCCAAAACATGAAAACTTCACAACACAAAACTCAACCGAAAATCTCATGAGCTCTGTCAGTATAAGAAAATAAATCACCACTTTTGGTACTGTTGTGAACTCATTTTTTATTTATATTGGTGTAATATCTATTGTATTCCAACTTTTCCATGATTCATACCCCCCGATACTAGCTATAGATGCATCAAAATAAGCAAACAATACGCGAAAAATAGAATCTGTCAAAAACAGAAGAGTCTGTAGTAATCTGGATATTTCGAATACTTCTATAAATCCAAAAATCCTGAAAAATTAGGAACACCAAATAAATTTTTTTATTAATCTTGTGAAAAAAGAATCAGTATTTTATCGCGCTTCTGCTAAAAATGAGATTTTTTCCTAAGCCCAAAAGTTTCATTTTTTTCAGCAAGATCAAATCAACTATCACCGTAAGCTACCCCGAAGGTCTTACTTGGCACAAATACTAATTAAAACATAAAAATCACATCTAACCAGGGGCTAGATGAATTATTTAATGCAAAACAGGACCTAAAAAGCAAGAACAAAAATAAAATTGGGTTGCCTCCCAACAAGCGCTATTGTTTAACGCCCTTAGCTAGGCATAAAGTACGAATAGATCTAGGTATAGTTGTAATAATGATAAGGAAAATCTCAAAAACTCATCTCATACTCCCTTCGTTCAGCTGCATGTTTTCTTTGAGGTAAGCAAAAGTAATCAAAATGGCTAAATTTAATGGGATAAGAATCCCCAAGATCGATCTCGGGAGGAATTGGTTCCTCCTTCGGCCCTTCATATTGTATGACCAACTCATCATTATAAGTATTCTTTTGGAAAAAAGTCATGAGTTTATGTCCAAGAGAGAAACCCAATTCGTTGTTTTGTATAACAAAATCATCATTAAGCTCAGAAATCTTATTAACTAAAACATCAGTAGGAACCCTCTTTCTTAAATTTTCATTATAAGCAACATGATCTAAAGATCATAAACGCATTATGTCCTCTTGATTATAGATAATTCCCTCTATGGGAGGACAACCACCATCTACTTTATAATGTGCGGAAATTCACTAGCTTCTTTCATAATAGATCTAAACTCATGTGCTAGGAAAATAGTGGCGGCGTGCTTAACAGAAGAACGCTCAATATTAGAAAACTCTAGAAAAATCTTTTGAATGGAAGGATGCATATGAACAAATTGTCTTTCAAGTTCAACTATGAGCAAGTATATAGCTTCCGGAAGGCTACTAGTTTTATGGAGAATAGACCCACCCATAGTGGGAAGTGCACCGAGACAAGTAAGAAATCTTGAATAACCCCTGTTCCAATAATATTGCCGCTACCTAAGCGAGTTTTTGTGTGTGTAGAATAGTAGATTCTTCATGAGGATTAGTAAAAGCATCAAAGTTTCCCTCATCGTACTACTACGTTTTTCAGCGATAACCTCCCCAGTTTCAGACATGGTGGCAACTGGCAAACGAGCAAACAAGCAAGCGAAGAAAACGAACGAAAGAGGGGCGAAGAAAAGAAAAATCTTTTCGAAAATCATTTTAGACGCGGGGCAGAGGAAAACGAGAGGCGAATGACAAATAATGTAATGCGAGGGATGAGAGTTTATGATGGGTACTTGGTATGTCTCGGCTTGGCATAGATCTCCTCGGCAACGGTGCCAAAAATTCTACCTGCTGCCTCTTGAGCTTGCGTTGGTTTTCCCATGAAGAGGAAAGGGTGATGCAGCAAAGTAGAGTAAGTATTTCCCCTAGCTTTTGAGAACCAAGGTATCAATCCAGTAGGAGATAACACACAAGTCACTGAATACCTGCACAAACAAACACCAACTTGCACCCAACGCGATAATGGGGTTGTCAATCCCTTCATGATTATTTATGAAGTGAGATATGATATATATGAATAATCGGGATAGGGTCTATGTGCGTGTGTTAGTATGGGTGAGTGTAAGTAAACATCTGCGACTTTACCATGTTAAGAAAAGACACACTACCACCTTTTTTATGTTGGTTCCTAGTAGAGTCATTAAGCACATGGTCAACGCAAGGGCATCGAAACGCTCGCAGCTCTCATTGTTTGGACGATCTAGAAGCACCGCAATGCTTGCGTTTTTTATGGAGCCACATCATCGCATATAAACCTGATCCATAGTATACATGAGGAAGCTCGCACCTGGGCGAAAACTGGTGGTCGAGGGCTTAGTAACATCAGTCATGTAACGTAAACCTGTTGTATCTCTGGGCCAAGAAACCTCCTCTCTCTGCTCATTTGCGTCCTCATTCAGCGCCTTCTAGTGTACACTACACGAGGAGCACCACCTGTAACTTCTACCCCTCTATCAACGGAGATACAAACTATGCGTATTCGCAAAGAAAAGAAGAGTCAGTAAGTTCCATGAAAGTTCAAACGGTTACAAGATATATACAATATTAGACTCGTGTCGAGGATCATTTCATGTGTTAATAGGCATCAAATATTAGTCTTCCACTAGATATCTCATCATGGAAAACATGAAGAGTTCAAATGAATCATATGTGAAGTTTAAATGGATGGTTATAGATAGGGAAAAGTATTTTTCGTCCCTAAACTCTCTCAAAAGTATAGAAATGATCCCTCAACTCTAAAACCAACAAACCTTAGTCCATCAACTTCTCAAACTGGATTACTTTAGTCCCTTGACTCATCAAAAGTGGTTTTCATGCTGACTTGGCATGGTTTTGACCACTGATGGCCCATGTGGCATTCTTCTTCCTCTCCTTCCCATTTTAATTTAGTTGAGCATTTCATCGAGCAGTTGACGAGCGTTGAGCTACAATAGAAGGAGGTAGCCGTGGCCCGTGGAGCATGTGTGGCTCGCGGTGGCACACGCAGAGGGTGCAGGCGGCCAGAGACCTGCGGCACGACGAGCCTTGTGGGACGAGCGGGGTAGAAGCAGCGCTATCGCGGCTAGCAACATGGAGGCACATGGTGGCTTGGCCCGAACACAGGTGAACTCGTGACACAACTAGGTGCTCATGGAATGCCTACCATTGCCGCGAGATGGTCACGTGGATGCGAGCTCCCAGGCGCCGTGCACAGATTGAGAAACGAGGTGTCGACAAAAAGCACATGCGCCCAGAGCTCCATTATCCTCGATGTGCTCTCCGCCACACGCGACTCCCAGGTGTAAGCCGCCTCATAGCCCTCGTCGAGCTCGATTCCCTTGTGGGCTTTGGTCCCGTACGTACTAACTCCGATGAGTACTTTCCGCGGAGAAGCTTACGTAGGCAGCAACTCTATCTAATCAGGCACACAAGAGATAATCCGGCGAGACGCACGCGTATGCTCCAAGCTAACGCCTTAAGCAGCTGGATCGATTCTATGCTTGTACACGGCGAGTTGATGGAAAACAGGGCCGTGTCAGTCCTGTGCTTTTTATTGCTTTGATTGATCTGGGTTTACAACGTAGGGGTGTTATATATAATGCTTTAGGTTAACATAAATTGGATCTGGATCTCTTGATTAGAACACCAATACATGTGCGGTAGCGTGTGAACTTACAGGTGCTTAACGAAATCCCGTACTCTTGATGCAGATCCTACTCGATGCAGCACACAGGAATAGTTGGCGAAGCGGAACAACACCGAGTGAATAGCCCATGGCCAAAAGTGTGAACGTGGCCAGCAGTAGGTAGAAGACGTCCAGAAGGCTACCGGCACTAGAGATGACCGACATCAACCAGCGGCTGGTCGGTGTAGAGCAGCAGGAAGCCGCCGGCACATCCTTGCGGTGGCCGGCTGTGGTGATGGCCTTCTGATCCCTTTGTGCACCCTTTTAGGATCGGTAGTTAGGAGTTTGTTGGGGGGTTAACCCATGTATGCGTGTGTCATTGCCCAAGGGGCACCACCTCCTCCTTTTATACTTGGTGCTAAGGGACAGGGACCAAAACCAAAAGTTGTCTTTCTGTGTGCCTCCGATCATAGCACAAAACGTGGAGAAGAGCTCCCCCTTTCCTCTTGGTCTGTTATGACCTGAGATCAAATTCCAACATTCTCCCCCTTGATCGTAAGGTCAAAAAACATCATAAGCTCATTCTCAATAGAAATAATATACCAAGGCAAAGTGTTACAATGACCAATGAGATGCCATTGAACCTCATTACCTATAGTACATAATTCTATCTCGAAATGAAAAAAATAATACTTTATGGGAGATGGTTTACAAGATGGTCCTAATTTCCAGGATCAAAAGGCTTTCCTAACCCATGCCGGCGACATAATCATAAATACGGGTGGTGAGCCTTTGGTAAACGGATCCGTAATACATACAAATCATTTTTATATGCTTATCATTAGCTTGATTCTGGATTCTATCTTTCACAACATGAAACATATTGTCAATGGTTTTGGCAACACCATTTGACTTGTTGTTACTCGCATAGAAAACTACATGTTCATAATGCAGTAGGTGGTTTTTATAAATGTTGTGTACCACCTTAATTTCGGGAATATAACTTCTTCGACATACAACCTTCCCAATAGCCTCTTAACATGCCACATCGTAAATTGCATTATTTCTAATGCCATCCATGTCATTATGGAGCTTTTCCACGACATAGCTCCATATGCGAGAGTGAGGATGTAACATAACATGGAGACTTTAATATCCACACACCTCGCGGAAACAATGTCTGAATAGCCAAGGATATCGAGGTTATCAGACTTCTTATTAGTGAGCATATAAACTTTTATTGCCTTGCATATCTACAAGACTTTTTGCAGCTTCTCTGGTGGTCCATTTCTGGACTTCTATATTTGCCAATTATCCCGATCATAAATAGGGCAAGTTCATATTTGAATACTTACATTGCTTCTGACAGCTGAAGCATAAGGAACTAACATTACCTGATCAGTTCATACTGGTTCCTTGGACACTAAATTGTCCACCTTTATTGCCCTTGACTTTAGTAGCAGGTGCGATAGAGTACTACCACGTAATATTTTCTTCCGTACTCTATCAACGTATGTCATCATAATAAAACTTATACTCCTTTTGGACCTATATCTTGGCGAAACTCAATACAAGCAAAGTATGAGGCATCACCAAGATCCTTCATGTTACAAACATAAAGATAGAAATTACTTGGCTCGCCAAAATATTATATCTCCACAAGATAGTGATCTTACTCCCCTCGTATTATCTCATAATTGTATTTCTTTAGATAACATGCCTTATGTCAATTTCACCCATGACAAAACCGTACAATTGAGCCATACGTACATTATCAACTAAGTCAACACAAGTGCATGTCATAGTAATAACACAAACGTCACAACAACTCACTAAGGAAATTCTATGGAGTTTCATACATCATTAGAGCTCAGAATCTTCATCCTATATGGCAACAAGCCACTAAGATGATCATTCACACACATTATTGGTCATATGGAAATTGTTGAATCTCAACAATAAGTGTTGCATTAGAGAAAAATAAATTACCTTCAATTTACCTGATGCATATGAACAAAGATCTAATGGAATTATCCTTAAGATTAATGTTCATACGCTCCAGGTTCCCTGATGATCACTTTATTTAAAACATGGAAAATATATCCAAAAATCTTTGTAACAATCATCTCAGCTCTAAACCACAACACCGTTGGGCTAAAGATGGAAAAGAACTTAATGAACTATGACAAATGATTATAAACGACGTTAGTCAGAAATATAACCACAAGCCACATGATACCGACAAACTTGCCACTTGAGTGAAGTGTCACATATGATTATAAACGATGTTGGTCATATATAATCAACATGTTACATCGTGATGGTCATTGGACTAGCAAGCTTGCCACTTTAGCATTCATGTGTGCTTCGTAATGCTCATAAGGGACTAAGTACACACTAATATGATAAAGGAGTCATTTTTCATTCATTCTTCTAAATAAAACTTGTTGCATCTTAATTAGAGAACCAACATTAGAATGTGCTTTTCATACATTCTCCAACCAAGACTTCTCGTTGGTTCCATCTTAATTAGAGAATTGAGATACATAGTTTGCTTAATTGTACATGCTATGATCTAAGTATGGAGAAGTGAACGTGATATCTCGTATTAAATGAGACTTCCATTCTCCCCCTCGAAATGTGGTCTAAAACCACAATTTTGATGAGGTCTCATTATTCACACTTCTCTTACATCTTCAATGGTAACATAGCATTTAATCTTTACAAAAGATTCATTTAGTGAAAACATAACTGGTCTCACCATAAGGTGGGACTAACATTACATAATTTGAGTTGACTTGATAACATATAAAATCACGTCATATATTCGAGAGACGAAATTAAGGTTGTCAAATAACTAGGAGCGTGAACAAAACATCATCAATAAGATGAAGAATTAAGTCATCTCCAAAAGCTAGTGGAATAAATCCAATAGTTTTGACTTTAATCTCCTTTGCATTGGTGATGTGCATGATGGCACATGCGTCCTCACCCAATGTCTGCCTTATCATCATCATTAACATCCTTTAACCTTAGTGCAGAAAAATGTTGGGAGATTCCTTACATGAGACAATGATCTCCACTCTCCATGTGGGAAAGTTATTTACATAAGGTTCTTCTATGCCAAACAAAAGTTTGACAACATTATTATTGCTGGAAAAGAGGAGACAATTTTATGATCATCATAACAGAAAATAAAGCATGAACTAACCATGCAATGCCATGAACAAAAACATGCTTAATGTTTATTCTAATCTGTATCACCGTTGGGCAGATAACGAAAAAGAACCTTACTCATTCGTAAATGACACATGAAAAACATAATCAATGTTGGTCTGAATATCATCATATGCCATTAGAACATTTGCTAATTAAATCTCTAATCAAAACTCTCGATGGTTCCATTTTGACCAGAGAGATGTAAAATCTCGTAATGACCAGCAATAACTACACTGAATTAATTGCCATCATTAACATAAAGCAACATCACAATATAATCATGTGCGCCATGAGGCACAGTGATGCATTTTGACACTAAATCTCACAACGATAAATAAGAATATTGAACTTAAGTGTCAAAATTATCATTAGAATTCTCAATGACATACATGAAAATGATATTGGAATTAACATATAAATATAAATGTCACTCCCAGCGAGTAATCATTAAAGAGGGCATTCAGAGTGAAAATGCCATAAATATAAATCATCATAAGAATTTCCAAAATTATAAAATTTGGATATCAAAATTATCAAGATTCTCCAAATAATAATATTGGGCAAATTAATAATTGTCAAATAAATGACCATGTGAAAAAAATGTAAACAAAATTTCTTCATTAAGAGAATTGATCATAATCCATTAACATCATTTTTGGACCGTTATGAATATTTGACAGGTGCACACTATAATAAAAATGGCATAAAATGCCCCAACCAACAACTTTAGTTTTTCCCAATAGGCATATTGCCCCAACATTATTATGACACATAGTGTGGTGCAGAAAACCGAACCACGCGTCCATCATTATTTTCCTTGAGGTGGCGTGAGCCCATTAGAAATGACCACATCTTTAAGAAATGTCATAAGTATGGCATCAACATTAAATTCACACTCATTCAAATTTAAAATATATCCTTTTATAACATTAATTTCACCATTGAAAAGATACTAGAAATGTTATCATCATTAAAAGGTACCATTACAAAAAAAAACTTCGACATTAATGTCACATTAAATCTTCCAAATAAAATTTCCTGTTGGTTATATTTTATTCAGAAAATTTAAAACATAATTTCAACATAATTATAGGTAATTCCAAAACTTTTTTTAGTGCATACACATTATTGGGAACTTAACATATGCACTGAAACTGCATAATATGGCTAAAAATATAATTCGACCCATAACAACCCACGGCTTTCTATTAATAAAATTTCATCATCATTAAAAGATTTCCATAGAAGGGACATAAACATTATTTACACAAATAAACACTAATTACATAGAATGACTTAAGCATAATTTACAACATAATTTTCTGGCTATTGTTAATTTACAACAGTGCAAAACATTTTGAAAACAACCATAATATCAGGAAAAACACTGAATAGACTGAAAATGCCTATAACATAATTTTGTCCAATATAACCCATGACAGCCCATTAGAAAACTTAATGACCATTTTAATTTTCACATATAAGTTGGGGATCTGTTTCTAATATGAACAGTGCATAAAAGATACACATTTTCATAATATAGCAGAAAATACAATGATTTTTTTATAAAGTGTAGCAGCGGCCTGTTGACTTTCTGGCCCAGCAGATGAAAACTTCAATATGGAAAATTGTTTTCTGCAGGCTAACTTAACCTGGGAAATAGCCCACTGCCAGATTTGGCTCATTTATGCAACCCAGGCCCGTTTATGCTCCGCGTTGTTCTTAGTCGTCCGATTGGATCGACAGACCAGATCGAGCCTCGGCGGAACAAAACTGCGGCCCGGTGCGAACCCTAGGCTCATTTCTCCCCATCTCCCCGATTTCTACGCTCATGCAGAGAGGGAGGCGACTTTGGCGGCGCTAGATGCTCGCCGGCCATGGCGGCGCGGTGGCAGCCCTCGCCGGAAGAGCGTGCAGTGGACCAAGTCCGGCGCGCTCCTCCGTCGAAAGTTGCTGCCGATGACGCGCATGAGGCGGTGGCGTATTCGGGGCGGTATCTCGCCGGCGGCTACCGATGCAGGCTTTTGCAGCGACATCGACGTGCTAGGCGCGGAGGCCAAGTGACGCGCACGTCCTTGAGCGCAGCAGCGGTGGCCGCATCCTTCCCGCGCGTCGTCCCGAGAGACGACGGCGTTGCCGGCGTCAGGATCACCGCACGACATCATTAGGTGAGCCCAAATGCTCTCTGTTCTTTCAATTTCGTCATTTTGGGCTCCGATTTGGGGAAATTTCGGGTTCCAGGGAATGAATTTGTTTTTTTTTCAAACATTTAATTCCCCTCCTTCAAATTGCTTTACCAGGGCTAAGAGTACTAATTAAAACACTAACGTAATGCGGAAGCATGGCTCAATTAGTTTAATCTGGATAGGTTAAACATCATCATTGTAGAATTAGCACTAGCCCATAGCAATTAGTATCTGAACCGGAACAATTAACCTTAAATGTAGATTATCAACTTGTACTTTAAGCATCAACCATTAATCTTAAACATGCATAATTTGATCTTAACAGAGGGTTCTAAACAGAGATCATTCATGCTCATGATACCAATGTTATATATAATGCTTTAGGTTAACATAAATTGGATCTGGATCTCTTGATTAGAACACCAATACATGTGTAGTAGCGTGTGAACTTACAGGTGCTTGACGAAATCCCATACTCTTGATGCAGGTCCTACTCGATGTAGCACACGGGAATAGTTGGCGAAGCGGAACAACACCGAGTGAATAACCCATGGCCGAAAGCGTGAGCGTAGCCAGAAGTAGGTAGAAGACGTCCAGAAGGCTACCAGCACTAGAGATGACCGGCATCAACCAACGGCTGGTCGGTGTAGAGTAGCAAGAAGCCGCCGGCACATCCTCGCGGTGGCTGGCTGTGGTGATGGCCTTTTGATCCCTTTTTGCACCCTTTTAGGATCGGTAGTTAGGAGTTTGTTGGGGGGTTAACCCATGTATGCGTGTGTCATTGCCCAAGGGGCACCACCTCCTCCTTTTATACTTGGTGCTAAGGGACATGGACCAAAACCAAAAGTTGTCTTTCTATGTGCCTCCGATCATAGCACAAAACATGGAGAAGAGCTCCCCCTTTTCTCTTGGTCTGTTATGACCTGAGATCAAATTCTAACAAGGGGTACATGGGTATTTATATTAGCTGCTAGCCTATAAAAATACCGAGTCGGTGACTGCTCCTAGTCCGTACCGGACAGGACTTTCACTACGTGGTTGATTCCAATAATCACCCCAACCACGATGTCCTCACTTCACAGCTTGGACGCCGATCCATCCCCACATCTCCTGAACTTCTATCGCCCCAAAGACTTGGTCAGGATGTCTGCAAGCTGGTTGTCGGTGCAAATATAATTGACTTCAATCTTGCCTTCTTCCACGCAATCCCGTATGTAATGATACCTTATATCAATCTGCTTACTTCTATCATGATGCACTGGATTCTTACATAGAGCAATCGTGGACTTGTTGTCAACGTAGAGCACCACTCCTTCCGGTTCCTTGTCAGTGAGGTCACTGAGTAACCTTTCTAGCCACACACCTTGACCCGCCGCGGTTGCAGCTGCAATATACTCCGCTTCACAAGATAATAATCTGACCACCTTCTGCTTTTGTGATAGCCAACTCACAATGCTTCTTACCAAGAAATATGCCACACCCGAAGTACTTTTACGGTAGTCAATATCTCCTGCCAAGTCGCTATCACTGTAGCCAAGTAGCTCCACCATCTCCTACCACTTTTCTCTCAAATAGACACAACTGAAGTTAGTTGTCCCTTTGATGTACCTGAGTATTTGTTTCACAACTGCCCAATGTTCCGTCGTGGGTGCTTCCATGAAGCGACTCACTACACCAACGGAATAGGCCAAGTCTGGTTGTGTATTCACAAGATACCTTAGACTTCCGACCACACTTCTATACTCCGTTGCATCAACCGCGGGTGCTTGGCTCCTCTTGCTAAGTTTATGTAGAGGCTCCATTGAAACATGACTTGGATTGCAGTCCTCCATGCTACAACTTTCAAGAATCTTCTTTGCATATGCCTCCTAGTATAGTGTGATTCCCTACGGCTTTTGATGTACCTCGATCCCAAGATAGTAAGTCAAGAGCCCTAGATCGCTCATCTTGAAAAGCTCCTTCATTTGTAGCTTGAATCTAGCAATCTCCTCCTCATCTGCCCCAATTATCAAGAGATCATCAACATAGATGCCCACTAGGATATGATCCTTGCCTTTACCTCGCTTGTACATAGCATGCTCCAGTGAACTTTTCTCAAAACCAAGAGAAACTAGTGTACGATCAAGCTTGATGTTCCACGCCTAAGGAGCTTGGCATAGCCCGTACAATGCATTGTGTAGTTTCAACACCTTGTGCTCCTGTCCCTTTTTGATGTAACCCAGTGGTTGCTTCATATATACTTTTTCTTTCAACTCCCCGTTCAAAAAAGCGGATTTTACATCCATGTGATGTAGCTTCCAAGATTCTTGAGCCACGAGAGGTATAACTAGACTCACCGATTCCATCCTTGTGACAGGAGCGAACACTTCCTCGAAGTCTACACCTTACTCTTGCACATATCCTTTGGTTACGAGCCTTGCCTTATGCTTCACCAAGTTTCCTTCGGCATCTTTCTTGACTTTGTACACCCACTTGAGCCCTATGATTTTATGGTCGTTGGGTGGATCCATGAGCTCCCATGTTTTGTTGTCTTGGATCGATCCCAACTCCTCGTCCATAGCACGACGCCAACACTCCTCCGTGTTTGCATCTTCAAATTTTGTCGGTTCCTCGATGCTTAGAAAACACCGTCCTCTTCCTTTAATTTTCACAAGATTTACTTTTGGAAGCGCTTCCTTTGGATATAAATCCACCACTGGTCGAAGACGTACTGGTGTCAGTGGATGTTCCCTTGTCTCATGTTCAGTCGAAGAAGTAACATCATCTAGAGTTGCCAAACTCTCGTTTTCAGGCGATTCAGACTCTTTCGGGCTATCTGCGTGTCCACTGGACGAACTAGCCGTGCTTCTCCTATATGTACAGTGGGCGAACCAGCCAAAACTGGTGTTTCTTCACCATCACGTGGGTGGCTTTTTGAGCCAACCTCCACACCACGTGGGCTTCCCAGCCTAGATGAGCCACTAGGACAAGCGCCACTCGCGCTGCCCGGCGTGTCTTCGCCCGTGTTAGCCGCTCCTTCTCGCGCGTGCGTGTGAGACTTAGTGAGAGTAGCTAGCGCGTCTCCTGTCGTGCCTCCGTCTAGAGCATCGCTCCGTCCCGAAGAGTTTGCTGGTTGATCAAAATTTCCTGCATGCTCGGATTCGTCGTAAACGACATTGAAAATATCATCGGAAGATGGTTATACTGGCTCGGTGGAGTTCCAATTCCATGACCTTGATTCTTCAAAGACCACGTTGCACGTCACAACAACCTTATTGGTAGAGTGGTTGCATGCATAGTATGCCTTCGTTCCTTTTTCATAGCCCACCAATATCATTGGAGTACTCCGATCCGCCAATTTGCTAGTATGCCCGACCACCGTCTTCACATGCGCCACGCACCCGAAGTGCAAAGATGATCAACTGCGGGCTTGTGACCGTACCATGCTTCATACGGCGTCAACCCAACCACACTCTTGGTTGAAGCCCGATTCGACAAATAAACGACCGTATTGACCGCCTCACCCCAGTAATTTCCCGGCATGCCTTTACTCTTCAACATGCTTGGTGCCATCGCCACCACGGTTTGATTCCTCCTTTCCATAACACTGTTTTGCTGCAGTGAATATTATGCTGTAAGATACCACTTAATTCCTTGGGCTTCGCAAAATTCCATGAATGCACGAGACTTGAACTCAACCCCCCCTATCGGTACGGAGGGCCTTCAGCTTGGCTTCAGATTTTACTTCATCCGCCATCTTTATTATCCTAAAGGCTTGCAAATCTCGGTCCTTCATCTTCAACAACACGATCCACATGAATCTGCTGAAGTCGTCGACGACGTGCAAGAAGTATCTATTTCTGGCAGGGTGGCCGATGTAATCGGTCCGTACAAGTCTCCGTGGACCAACTCAAGAGCTTTACTCGCTCTAAAGTTTCCCTCTCTTGGGTACGGGGCTCGCCTTTGTTTCCCAATGAGACAACCATCGCACACTTGGTCAACATGATTGATGCACGGTAGATCACGTACCATCTCCTTTTTTCCAAGTTGCCGAAGAGCTTGGAAATTTAGATGATCGTAGCATGCGTGTCACTTCCATGCCGAGTCGTCCATGCTCGACAGGAGACATACCGAATCCACAAGATCCAAGTTGAGGATGTAGAGCCTGTTTGGTGACCTCTAGACCCTCATAATCAACATCCTCTGATGATCATACCCCCATAGAAAGCCATCTTCGAGCACAATCTTGCAACCATAAGCTGGCCAAGACTTATGATGCTACTCTTTAGATTGGGATTATAGTACACATCTGTGAGTACCTTGTGACCGCCATTCTTCAACTCAAACAGGACAGTACCTCGCCCTGCGATGTCAACGGTTCGTCCGTCACCGAATTGAACCGTGCCTCCCACCAAAACACTAAGCTCAGAAAATTGGTCCTTGCCGATGGTCATGTGGTTGCTAGCGCCCGTGTTGAGGTACCACACGTGCCTTGATGTGTTCATCATCTTCTTATCATGAAGATAAACTGCCTCCTCTATGAGCATGACAACCTCTTTAGTCGGCGCCTTTGGAGTTGGACTATTGATACGTCTCCAACATATCTATAATTTTTGATTGCTCCATGCTATATTATGTTTTGTTTTGGATGTTTATGGGCTTTATTATACACTTTTATATTATTTTTGGGACTAACCTATTAACCCAGAGCCCATTGCCAGTTTCTGTTTTCTCCTTGTTTTAGAGTATCGCAGAAAAGGAAAATCAAACGGAGTCCAATTGACCTGAAACTTCACGAAACTTATTTTTGGAAGGAAAGCAACCCGGGAGACTTGGAGTCCACGTCAAGGAAGCTTCAAGGAAGCCACGAGGTAGGGGGCGCGCCCACCACCCTGGGCGTTCCCTCCACCCTCGTGGGCCCCTCGTGGCCCCCCTGGCATACTTCTTCCGCCTATATATCTCCATATACCCTAAAACGATATGGGGGCACAATAGATCGGGAGTTCCGCCGCCAGAAGCCTCCGTAGCCACCAAAAACCAATCTAGACCCGTTCCGGCACCCTGCCGGAGGGGCAATCCTTCTCCGGTGGCCATCTTCATCATCCCGGTGCTCTCCATGACGAGGAGGGAGTAGTTCTCCCTCGGGGCTGAGGGTATGTACCAATAGCTATGTGTTTGATCTCTCTCTCTCTCTCGTGTTCTTGAGGTGGTATGATCTTGATGTATCGCGAGCTTTGCTATTATAGTTGGATCTTATGATGTTTTCTCCCCCGTCTACTCTCTTGTAATGGATTGAGTTTCCCCTTTGAAGTTATCTTATCAGATTGAGTCTTTAAAGATTTGAGAACACTTGATGTATGTCTTGCCGTGCGTATCTGTGGTGACAATGGGATATCACGTGATTCACTTGATGTATGTTTTGGTGATCAACTTGCGGGTTCCGCCCATGAACCTATGCATAGGGGTTGGCACACGTTTTCGTCTTGATTCTCCGGTAGAAACTTTGGGGCAATCTTTGAGGTTCTATGCGTTGGTTGAATATATGAATCTGAGATTGTGTGATGCATATCGTATAATCATACCCACGGATACTTGAGGTGACATTGGAGTATCTAGGTGACATTAGGATTTTGGTTGATTTGTGTCTTAAGGTGTTATTCTAGTACGAACTCTAGGGTTGTTTGTGACACTTATAGGAATAGCCCAACGGATTGATTGGAAAGAATAACTTTGAGGTGGTTTCGTACCCTACCATAATCTCTTTGTTTGTTCTCCGCTATTAGTGACTTTGGAGTGACTCTTTGTTGCATGTTGAGGGATAGTTGTGTGATCCAATTATGTTATTATTGTTGAGAGGACTTGCACTAGTGAAAGTGTGAACCCTATGCCTTGTTTCAACACATTGCAATACCGTTTACGCTGATACGTCTCCAACATATCTATAATTTTTGATTGCTCCATGCTATATTATCTACTGTTTTGGACTATATTGGGCTTTATTTTCTACTTTTATATTATTTTTGGGACTAACCTATTAACCAGAGGCCCAGCCCAGAATTGCTGTTTTTTTTTGCCTATTTCAGTGTTTTGAAGAAATGGAATATCAAACGGAGTCCAAACGGAATGAAACCTTCGGGAACGTGATTTTCTCACCGAACGTGATCCAGGAGACTTGGACCCTATGCCAAGGCATCAGAGAGGCGATCACGAGGGTGGGGGGCGCGCCCCCTGCCTCGTGGGCCCCTCGGTGCTCCTCCGACGTACTTCTTCTTCCGATATATACCTACGTACCCCCAAACGATCAGAACAGGAGCCAAAAACCTAATTCCACCGCTGCAACTTTCTGTATGCACGAGATCCCATCTTGGGGCCTGTTCCGGAGCTCGGCCGGAGAGGGCCGTCATCACGGAGGGCTTCTACATCATCATAGCCTCTCCGATGAAGTGTGAGTATTTTACCTCAGACCTTCGGGTCCATAGTTAATAGCTAGATGGCTTCTTCTCTCTTTTTGGATCTCAATACGAAGTTCTCCCCCTCTCTTGTGGAGATCTATTCGATGTAATCTTCTTTTTGCGGTGTGTTTGTTGAGACCGATGAATTGTGGGTTTATGATCAAGTCTATCTATGAATAATATTTGAATCTTCTCTGAATTCTTTTATCTATGATTGGTTATCTTTGCAAGTCTCTTCGAATTATCCGTTTGGTTTGGCCAACTAGATTGGTAGTTCTTGCCATGGGAGAAGTGCTTAGCTTTGGGTTCGATCTTGCGGTGTCCTTTCCCAGTGACAGAAGGGGCAGCAAGGCACATATTGCATCGTTGCCATCGAGGATAACAAGATGGGGTTTATTTCATATTGCATGAATTTATCTCTCTACATCATGTCATCTTGCTTAAGGCTTTACTCTGTTTTTAATCTAATACTCTAGATACATGCTGGATAGCAGTCGATGAGTGGAGTAATAGTAGTAGATGCAGAATCGTTTCGGTCTACTTTTCACGGACGTGATGCCTATATACATGATCATGCCTAGATATTCTCATAACTATGCTTAATTCTGTCAATTGCTCAACAGTAATTTGTTCACCCACCGTAGAATACTTATGCTCTTGAGAGAAGCCACTAGTGAAACCTATGGCCCCCGGGTCTATTCTCATCATATCAATCTCCATCACTTTAATCTTGCTTTGCTTTTTTACTTTGCTTTTTTACTTTTTACTTTGCATCTCTATACCAAAAATACCAAAAATATTATATCTATCAGATCTCACTCTTGTAAGTGATTGACAACCCCTAATCGCGTTGTTTGCGAGTAGCTATCGTTTTGTGTAGGTACGAGGGACTTGAGCGTGGCCTCCTACTGGATTGATACCTTGGTTCTCAAAAACCGAGGGAAATACTTACGCTACTTTGTTGCATCATCCCTTCCTCTTAGGGGAAAACCAACGCAAGCCCAAAATGTAGCAAGAAGGATTTCTGGCGCCGTTGCCGGGGAGTCTACGCAAAAAGTCAACATACCAAGTACCCATCACAATTCCTATCTCTCGCATTACATTATTTGCCATTTGCCTCTTGTTTTCCTCTCCCCCACTTCACCCTTGCTGTTTTATTCGCCCTCTCTCTCTCCTCCCTCTCTATTTGCCTCTCTTTTTCGCTTGCCTTTTTGTTTGCTCGTGTGTTAGATTGCGGGTTTGTCGCGATGGCTCAAGATACTACCAAATTGTGTGACTTCACCAATACCAATAATAATGATTTTATTAGCACTCCGATTGCTCCTCTTACCGATGCTGAATCTTGTGAAATCAATACTGCTTTGTTGAATCTTGTTATGAAAGATCAATTCGCCGGCCTTCCTAGTACAGATGCCGCTACTCATCTGAATAGCTTCGTTGATTTATGTGATATGCAAAAGAAAAAAGATGTCGATAATGATGTCGTTAAATTGAAGCTATTTCCTTTTTCGCTTAGAGATCGTGCTAAAGCTTGGTTTTCATCTTTGCCTAAGAATAGTATTGATTCTTGGAACAAGTGCAAAGACGCTTTTATCTCTAAGTATTTCCCTCCCGCTAAGATCATCTCTCTTAGAAACGATATTATGAATTTTAAGCAACTTGATCATGAACATGTTGCACAAGCTTGGGAGAGAATGAAATTAATGATACATAATTGCCCTACTCATGGTTTGAATTCGTGGATGATCATTCAAATTTTTTATGCCGGATTGAATTTTGCTTCTAGAAATCTTTTAGATTCGGCCACGGGAGGCACTTTTATGGAAATCACTTTAGGAGATGCTACTAAACTCCTAGATATTATGGTTAATTATTCTCAATGGCATATTGAAAGATCTTCTAATAAAAAAGTGCATGCAATAGAAGAAATCAATGTTTTGAGTGGAAAGATGGATGAACTTATGAAGTTATTTGCTACTAAGAGTGTTTCTTCTGATCCTAATGATATGCCTTTGTCTACTTTGATTGAGAATAACAATGAATCTATGGATGTGAATTTTGTTTGTAGGAATAAATTTGGTAACAATTCTTATAGAGGGAATTTTAATCCTTGGCCATATCCTAGTAATCCTTCTAATAATTATGGGAATTCCTACAACTACTCTTATGGAAATTATAATAAGATGCCCTCTGAATTTGAGAATAGTGTTAAAGAGTTTATGAATTCACAAAAGAATTTTAATGCTTTGCTTGAAGAGAAATTTCTTAAAGTTGATGATTTGGCTAGAAACGTTGATAGAATTTCTCTTGATGAGTGCAAGGAAAGAACTGCTAGGATGTGTGCTTCCAAAGATGCCTTTATTAAAGCGTGTTCTTCCAATTCTTATAAAAATCAAGATGAAGATATAAAAGTTATTGATGTGTCCCCTATTAAATCTTTATTTTGCAATATAAATCTTGATGAAACTGAATATGATCTTCCTTTACCTAGAAGGCGTTCTAAAAATTCGGAGTATTTAGATCTTTACGATGAAATTGATGAAAGTGGGGTTGAAAGAAATAAAAATCTAGATGTTGCTAAACTCACTATATTGGATTTCAAGGAATTTAATTATGAAAGTTGCTCTTTAATTGATTGTATTTCCTTGTTGCAATCCGTGCTAAATTCTCCACATTCTTATAGTCAAAATAAAGCCTTCACCGAACATATTGTTGATGCCTTGATGCAATCTTATGAAGAAAAACTTGATTTGAAAGTTTCTATCCCTAGAAAACTCTATGATGAGTGGGAACCAACTATTAAAATTGAAATGAAAGATCATGAGTTTTATGCTTTGTGTGATTTGGGTGATAGTGTCTCCACTATTCCCAAAACTTTGTGTGATTTGCTAGATTTCCGTAATTTTGATGATTGCTCTCTAAACTTGCATCTCGCGGATTCTACTATTAAGAAACCTATGGGAAGGATTAATGATGTTCTTATTGTTGCAAATAGGAATTATGTGCCCGTATATTTCATTGTTCTTGATATAGATTGCAATCCTTCTTGCCCTATTATTCTTGGTAGACCTTTCCTTAGAACGGTTGGTGCGATTATTGATATGAAGGAAGGGAATATTAGATTTCAATTTCCATTAAAAAAGGGCATGGAACACTTTACAATAAAGAAAATAAAATTACCATATGAAACTATCATGAGATCCACTTATGGATTGCCTACCAAAGATGGCAATACCTATATCTATCCTCGCTTTTATGCCTAGCTAGGGGCGTTAAACGATAGCGCTTGTTGGGAGGCAACCCAATTTTATTTTTATTTCTTGCTTTTTGCTCATGTTTAGTAATAAATAAATTATTTAGCCTCTTTTTTGGTTGTGTTTTTTTGTGTTTAATTAGTGTTTGTGCCAAGTAGAACCGTTGGGAAGACTTGGGGAAAGTCTTGTTGAACTTGCTGTAAAAAACAGAAACTTTAGCGCTCACGAGAACTGCTTTCATTTTTATTTGAAGAGTTCTATTTAGTTAATTATTTTTGAAGATTATTAATAGATAAATTCCTCACGTCCAGAAATTTATTTTAGAATTTTTGGGGTTCCAGATCTTGCGATAGCTACAGATTACTACAGACTGTTCTGTTTTTGACAGATTCTGTTTTCCGTGTGTTGTTTGCTTATTTTGATGAATCTATGGTTAGTAAAATAGTTTATAATCCATAGAGAAGTTGGAATACAGTAGGTTTAACACCAATATAAATAAATAATGAGTTCATTACAGTACCTTGAAGTGGTCTTTTGTTTTCTTTCGCTAAGTAGCTCACAAGTTTTCTACTTTAAGTTTTGTGTTGTGAAGTTTTTAAGTTTTGGGTGAATTCTTTTGATGGATTATGGAACAAGGAGTGGAAAGAGCCTAATCTTGGGGATGCCCATGGAACCCCTAAGATAATCCAAGGACACCAAAAAGTCAAATCTTGGGGATGCCCCGGAAGGCATCCCCTCTTTCGTCCACTTCCATCGGTAATTTACTTGGAGCTATATTTTTATTCACCAACATGATATGTGTTTTGCTTGGAGCGTCTTGTATTATTTGTGTCTTTGTGTCTTAGTATGCCATGATCATCCTTGCTGTACACACCTTTTGAGAGAGCCATACATGAATTAAAATTTGATAGAATACTCTATGTGCTTCACTTATATCTTTTGAGCTATGTAGTTTTGCTCTATGTGCTTCACTTATATCTTTTGAGCGTTATAATTTTTCTCTATGTGCTTCACTTAGATCTTTTAGAGCACGGTGGTGGATTTGTTTTAAAGAAACTATTGATCTCTCATGCTTCACTTAAATTATTTTGAGAGTCTCTTAATAGCATGGTAATTTGCTTAATAATAATATGCCTTGTATTCAAGATTTGTGAAACTTTCTTTTGAGTGTGATGAATACTAAGAAAAGATTGAAACAAGATAATTGTTTTGAGATATGGAGGTGATAATATTAAAGTCATGCTAGTTGAGTAGTTGTGAATTTAAAGAATACTTGTGTTAAAGTTTGTGATTCCCGTAGCATGCACGTATGGTGAACCGTTATGTGATGAAGTCGGAGCACGATTTATTTATTGATTGTCTTCCTTATGAGTTGCGGTCGGGGATGAGCGATGGTCTTTTCCTACCAATCTATCCCCCTAGGAGCATGCGTGTAATACTTTGCTTTGATAACTTCTAGATTTTTGCAATAAGTATATGAGTTCTTTATGACTAATGTTGAGTCCATGGATTATACGCACTCTCACCCTTCCACCTTTTTCCACATTTGCTAGCCTCTCTAATACTGTGGACCTTTCGCCGGTATCATACACCCACCATATACCTTCCTCAAAACAGCCACCATACCTACCTATTATGGCATTTCCATAGCCATTCCGAGATATATTGCCATGCAACTTTCCACCGTTCCGTTTATTATGACGCACTCCATCATTGTCATATTGCATATCCCGGTACACCGCCGGAGGCATTCATATAGAGTCATATTTTGTTCTAAGTATCGAGTTGTAATTCCTGAGTTGTAGTAAATAAAAGTTGATGATCATCATTATTAAGAGCATTGTCCCAGTGAGGAAAGGATGATGGAGACTATGATTCCCCCATAAGTCGGGATAGACTCCGACGAAAAATAAAAAAGACCAAAAGAAGCCCAAATAAAAAGAGGCCATAAAAAAAGAGAGAAAAGGCCCAAATAAAAAATGAGGGAAAAGAGAGAAGGGACAATGTTACTATCCTTCTACACACTTGTGCTTCAAAGTAGCACATGATCTTCATAGTAGAGAGTCTCTCATGTTATCACTTTCATATACTAGTGGGAATTTTACATTATTGAACTTGGCTTGTATATTCCAATGATGGGCTTCTCAAATTGCCTAGGTCTGCCCTAGGTCTTCATGAGCAAGCAAGTTGGATGCACACCCACTTAGTTTCTTTTTGAGCTTTCATATACTTATAGCTCTAGTGCATCCATTGCATGGCAATCCCTACTCACTCACATTGATATCTATTGATGGGCATCTCCATAGCCCGTTGATACGCCTAGTTGATGTGAGACTATCTTCGAATTTTTGTCTTCTCCACAACCACCATTCTATTCCACCTATAGTGTTATATCCATGGCTCACGCTCATGTATTGCGGGGAGATTGAAAAAGTTATGAAAAAGATTAGAGTATGAAACAATTGATTGGCTTGTCATCGGTGTTGTGCATGATTTAAATACTTTGTGTGGTGAAGATAGAGCATAGCCAGACTATATGATTTTGTAGGGATAACTTTCTTTGGCCATGTTATTTTGAGAAGACATAATTACTTTATTAGTATGCTTGAAGTATTATTATTTTTATGTCAATACAAACTTTTGTCTTGAATCTTTCGAATCTGAATATTCATATCACACTTAAGAAGATTTGCATTGAATTTGTGCCAAGTAGCACTCCGCATCAAAAATTATCTTTTTATCATTTACCTACTCGAGGACGAGCAGGAATTAAGCTTGGGGATGCCTGATATGTCTCCAACGTATCTATAGTTTTTGATTGCTCCATGCTATATTATCTACTGTTTTGGACTATATTGGGCTTTATTTTTTACTTTTATATTATTCTTGGGACTAACCTATTAACCGGAGGCCCAGCCCAGAATTGCTGTTTTTTTTGCCTATTTCAGTGTTTTGACGAAATGGAATATCAAACGGAGTCCAAACGGAATGAAACCTTCGGGTACATGATTTTCTCACCGAACGTGATCCAGGAGACTTGGACCCTACGCCAAGGCATCGAAGAGGCGGTCACGAGGGTGGGGGGCGCCCCCTGCCTCGTGGGCCCCTCGGTGCTCCTCCGACGTACTTCTTCCTCCTATATATATACCTACGTACCCCCAAACGATTAGAACAGGAGCCAAAAACCTAATTCCACCGCCGCAACTTTCTGTATCCATGAGGTCCCATCTTGGGGCCTGTTCCGGAGCTTCGCCGGAGAGGGCCGTCATCACGGAGGGCTTCTACATCATCATAGCCTCTCCGATGAAGTGTGAGTAGTTTACCTCAGACCTTCGGGTCCATAGTTAGTAGCTAGATGGCTTCTTCTCTCTTTTTGGATCTCAATACAAAGTTCTCCCCTTCTCTTGTGGAGATCTATTCGATGTAATCTTATTTTTGCGGTGTGTTTGTTCAGACTGATGAATTGTGGGTTTATGATCAAGTCTATCTATGAATAATATTTGAATCTTCTCTGAATTCTTTTATGTATGATTGGTTATCTTTGCAAGTCTCTTCGAATTATCCGTTTGGTTTGGCCAACTAGATTGGTAGTTCTTTCCATGGGAGAAGTGCTTAGCTTTGGGTTTGATCTTGCGGTGTCCTTTCCCAGTGACAGAAGGGGCAGCAAGGCACGTATTGCATCGTTGTCATCGAGGATAACAAGATGGGGTTTATTTCATATTGCATGAATTTATCTCTCTACATCATGTCATCTTGCTTAAGGCGTTACTCTGTTTTTAATTTAATACTCTAGAAGCATGCTGGATAGCGGTCGATGAGTGGAGTAATAGTAGTAGATGCAAAATCGTTTCGGTCTACTTGTCACGGACGTGATTCCTATATACATGATCATGCCTAGATATTCTCATAACTATGCTCAATTCTGTCAATTGCTCAATAGTAATTTGTTCACCCACCATAGAATACTTATGCTCTTGAGAGAAGCCACTAGTGAAACCTATGGCCCCCGGGTCTATTCTCATCATATCAATCTCCATCACTTTAATCTCGCTTTGCTTTTTACTTTGCTTTTACTTTTTACTTTTCATCTCTATACCAAAAAATACCGAAAATATTATATCTATCAGATCTCACTCTCGTAAGTGACTGTGAAGGGATTGACAACCCCTAATCGCATTGGTTGCGAGTAGCTATCGTTTTGTGCAGGTACGAGGGACTTGAGTGTGGCCTCCTACTGGATTGATACCTTGGTTCTCAAAAACTGAGGGAAATACTTACGCTACTTTGCTGCATCATCCCTTCCTCTTCGGGGAAAACCAACGCAAGCTCAAGACGTAGCATACGCTCACTTTTATCATTAGTTACCTTGCTGTTTTTATATTTTCAGATTACAAAAATCTATATCTACTATCCATATACCACTTGTATCACCATCTCTTCACCGAACTAGTGCACCTATACAATTTACCATTGTATTGGGTGTGTTGGGGACACAAGAGACTCTTTGTTATTTGGTTGCAGGATTGCTTGAGAGAGACCATCTTCATCGTACGCCTCCTACGGATTGATAAACGTTAGGTCATCCACTTGAGGGAAATTTGCTACTGTCCTACAAACCTCTGCACTTGGAGGCCCAGCAACGTCTACAAGAAGAAGGTTGTGTAGGAGACATCAACTATCCTCGTCCATTATCTCGCATATTTCTACCGTGAGCATCATGTCTCCATCATCTCCTCCTTTGGCCATGAGATCTTTCTCCTTCGGTGGTTTCTTGCACTCTGACTTGAAGTGCCCCATGATCCCACAGTTGTGACACTTGATCTTGCACTTTTCGAACTTCTTCTTCTTTGGAGCACTGTCGCCGGCGTTCTTCTTACTTTGTTCTTTTGGCGCACGATCTTGGCAAGTGTTGTTGCTAGAGCCCTCGCCTCCTCTCCTTGAGTCTAGCGCTGGCCACTGAGCCCGTGTGAGCATGACATTCTCATTGTTCCTCCCATCCCCAAGACTGTACTACATATGCTCATCGTGGGCCTTGTAGCGTCTGACAAGATCATCAATGGAGAGGGTCTCAAGATCGACGCACTGCTCGATCGCCGTGACAATTCGCAAGTACCGGGGAGGGGCCGCGCGCAAGAACCGCCGGACAACCGAGGTCTCTGTGAGGTTTTCTCCAAGCACATGGATCCGATTGACGAGAGTAGCCACCCGTGAAGCGAACACATCCACAGACTCATTGTCGCCCATGACGTAAATCTCATAGTTCCTTAGGAGAGTTTGGAAATTTGCTTGCTTGATGCAGGTGTATCCCTCGAACATGAGCTTCAAAGTATCCCACGCCTCCTTCGCCGTTTCTTTGGCGATTAGGTGTTGAAGGACATCCATCGGCATCACTGAGTAAATCACCGACGCCGCCTGCCAATCCTCCTGGTGCTCGGCTCCCTCCGCCTTGAATGCGCTGCCTCTGGGATTGACCACGTCCCATAGCTCGTTGGCGCGGAGACCACACTCCATGAGGGCCTTCCAGACCCCGAAGTTCTCGCGATCAAACCATGGGTATGACGTACTCGCCGAAGCAGCAAATACTTTAGCCACACCAGAGTACTCTGTCAGCTGCTTGTTCTTCTCGTCGTCCGACATAATCCTCCGTTACTAGAAGATCAACCTTGCTCTAGATACCAATTGTTGGCTTTGGTCCTAGACGTACTAACTCCGACGAGAACTTTGCACGGAGAAGCATACGTAGGCAGTAGCTATAGCTAACCAGGCACACAAGGGACAATCCGGTGAGACGCATGCGTATGCTCCAAGCTAACGCCTTAAGCAGCTGGATCGATTCTACGCTTGTACACGGCGAGTTGATGGAAAACAGGGCCGTGTCGGTCCTGTGCTTTTTATTGCTTTGATTGATCTGGGTTTACAGCATAGGTGTACACGGGTATTTATATTAGCTGCTAGCCTATTACAATACCGAGTCAGTGACTGCTCCTAGTCCGTATCGGACAGGACTTTCACTACATGGTTGATTCCAACAGCCATGCGGTCTCTCTCACGCACTGTTGTGCTTTGACATGATGGTTTGTTGGCGCTCGATGGAGCAGTGGTGACGGCAAAGTTCTTGAGCCTGAGCAGGCATTGGAGTCACTGCTCTCTTCGTCCTCCTCGTCGTTCGAGGATGGTGGTGCCGATGGGCGCGGATAGTCCTGGCTGGACGACTCAACGCGGCCGCATCACTACCGGCGTTGAGCGCTCTAGGCGGCTGCGTCGTGCCCTCTGTTGTCTTTACCTTGGAGTCTTTTGGGTGCTGAACGTGGTGGTGGTGGTGTCGCTAGCTAGTCAAGGCGACCATGGACGGCTAGCTGCAAGCACAGCGCCGCCTCGGCCATGGTAGTCCCACGAGCATCACCATGCCGCACCTCCCTGGCCGCCTGCACCCTCTCTATACGCTGTCGCGAGCCACACTCGCTCCAGGCCTACCTCTTATCTTGGTGCTCGGTGCACGCAAACTACTTGATGTAATGTCTAGCCGAGTTGAGATGAGAAGGAAAAAGGAAGATTGCCACAGGTGCGATGACTGGTCAAAACCACACCAATTCAGCACAAAAACCGCTTTTATTAAGTCAAAGGACTAAACTAATCTGGTTTAAGAAGTTGAGGGACTAAGGTTTGCCGGTTTTGAAGTTGAGGGACCATTTCTATACTTTTGAGAGAGTTTAGGGAAAAAATATACTTTTCCCTTATAGATATGTGTCGATAAGTTTTGATCGAGAGAGGGGATAGGCTTTCCTGCTTGCTGTACACAACGGGTGTGCCGAGAAGACCTGAACTCGTACGGAAACTTGTATACACGTGTTGAACTTTCTCCTTTCCGGGAAAAGAAATAAACTTTTCATTCAGTAAAGTTAGTTTTCTCGGATTTGGAAATCAGTCACAATCTTTGCATGTTTTCACCTGAAACTATAGGATATTGTTTTTCCTTTCATGCATTGACATGGTTACCTAATGTAAACAAATTCTCTTGATCCTTAATAGGATGTAACTCCCTTTATTGATGTGACTTGACCATCTCGATTTTATTCATTGTTCATGCATTACATCTAACAACAACTTCCCATGGATTTTATTCATTGATCGTAGCTAGCAAGTTCTCTAGCATAGAGGTTAAGTGGAACACAACAGATAGTATTCAGCTGAAACTATAAGATGCCTGTTTTTTTTCATGCATTCGTGGTCATTTTTTCTGTGGGAAACATGCATTTTGTGGTCATTAGCGTAAACAAATTCTCTTGATCCTTGATAGGATGTAACTCTCTCCATTGGTGTGACTTGACCAGCTCGATAGGAAAATTTCTCCTTCATGGTGTATTACATCAATCAGGAACATTGTCAGAGCAAATGACCATGGGTAGCCTCATCCACTCCCCCTGGTATTTCAGGACATTGGGCCGGCTGCGTCTCTCAAACCACAAAGATGAATAGCCGCCTTCTTCGGGTCGGCTGGTCCAAGCCGCCGGCTGATAGACGGCGGCGGGGCCCAGAGGACGGCCATGATGTGGTCCGACTCCTACCTGGCAGCCTCCTGGGAGGCTGGCTCCTGATAGTCGGACCCCCTCTCCCTCAAAGTCTGCACCTCATTATGATGAGGAGACGGGGCGTGGCTACAGTACAACCTGCCACCCCTGAATCCAGGGCTGAGCGTGGCCACAGTGCAACGTGCCGAGCGGACGTCCCCCACCAGGCGCGACATTCTTGCCATGCGACCCATGACATCACCCATGATAGGAGGAGCCATGCTCCCACTACGGGCTGTCGGTACAGCCTGCAGGAGGCGGGCCCTACCTATCTGTGAGAAGCTAGAGGACGGCAGGCCCTGACCAGTCGGCGAGGGGGAGGCTGAATCCCAGCAGCCAGCCTTCCCCTTTCCTCAAAATCTGTGTGCCATTAATCAGAAGAGATGGGGAATGGCTACATTAAACACCCGCCAGGTGGCGGCACTGTAGCCACGCTCCCCCGACAAAGCATACATCATTAGTGGCGTTGCCATAGTGCTAAGCAGCCAGCAGGACCCGCCAGTGGCGGGCGCGGCCTGTCGGCCAAGTACAAGACTGCTAGTGGGACCCACCAGGCAGCGGGCCCCAGCAGCCGGCGGAGAAGCCGGCCACCAGAGACACTGACGGCTGGGTCCTACACCCAGCCAGATTACCATTGTACCCCTGGGGGGTAGGCCTATATAAACTCCCAGGGCACCCATGCAAAGGGTTCAGCCTCTTAGATAGCACACGCACATAGAGAGAGGAGTAGAGCTAGCCCTACCCTTCTTCCTCCTCTAGCCAAATAGCTCGAGGAGCAAGCTTGTAGCTACTTGTTGAGATAGTGATCATGCGGAGACCCCGCAGAGCAGGACTAGGGGTGTTATCTCCTAGGAGAGCCCCGAACTTGGGTATGATACGTCGGCGTACCTATCTATGCCTTATCCCGTTTCCAGGCACCGGCGACGTATTACTCTTCCCCTCCATGATAAGCCATCCTTTGGCATATGTCGCACGACACCCCCGACATTTGGCGCTGTCGGGTTTCAGGTTCCGGCAGACCCTTGAGGTTCGAACACCGGGGTGCGCGCGGAGATCTCTCCCCTACCGATCTACGTCTGATCCTCTCGTGCGAACTAAGATGAAAATGATGAACAACACAAGAGACACGAGGTTTATACTGGTTCGGGCCACCGTTGTGGTGTAATACCCTACTCCAGTGTGTGGTGTGGTGGATTGCCTCTGGGGCTGATGATGGACAGTACAAGGGAAGAACAACCTCGCGAGAGGTGTTCTTGAGCTGGTGCAATGAACTGCTAGGGTGAGTTCATCGCCTCTTTCTCTCTCTCTGCTAGGGTTCTACCAGATCTCTCGATGTTCTTGGGGTGTCTAGATGTCTCTACTCTATGGTGGCTAGCTCTATTTATAGAGGCCCTGGGCATCTCCCCAAATAATGAGCGGGAAGGGCGCCAACAATTGGCCATTTCAAAGAGGAACATCTAGTACAAGTTATCCTGACCAAAGGTGGTCTTTGGCTTCCAAAAGCACTGGCGATGATGCTGTCTTGGGCTCCACGGTGACCTCTGTCCTGCCGTCGGGCTGGTCTTGGTCTCGTTGCACCGGAATGGTAACCTTTCCTGATGCGTTGGCCTGTGCTTGCCCCCTTTGCACCTAAGGGGAAACAAGGACACTGCGCAGGACGGCGCCCGTCTGGTCTCGATTGTCATAGCTTGCATCACGAGTTCCTTGCGAGGTACCCCTGCCTTGATCTCTCCGCCTCCTCGCGAGCCTTCCTGATGAGGCTACCTCTGAGGAAGCTTCCTATCGTCCGCCCCGTGAGGCTTGGCCCCTCGTGAGGGTCTTGAGCTTGAGCTGATGAAGATGGGCCACACTGGGCCCCCGCTTGAGCCACGCCGTAGGCCGCAGGCAGGCAAGTCTGGGGACCCCCGTTCCTAGAACACCGACAGTAGCCCTCAGGCCCAAGGTGCGCGCGGGCTTGGCTTAGCAGAGAAGCGAAGGGGCAAGCGCGAAGCGCCGCGGGCCCCAACAGCCTGCGGCCCTGGGCGCCACATGGTGGTTGATTGGGAATGGGCGTGGGTGTCTGCACTTCCCACGATGCCTCGGCAAGTGCACGACTTGACAAGTCCCTGCATGCAAAGATATGGGTCATGATTACCTGAGGTCATGGTGCTCGGCGGTTGGCCTTCCCCGGCTCTAAGTACGGGGCCGCGTGAGCTTCGCCGGTTCACCCCTTTCCGTCACTCCTCCTCTTCTTCTTCCTCATCCTTGCTTCCTCTTGCGCCAATGGCACCGATCCGCCGGTTTTCAGCTAAGGAGAAGGGAAAGGCCCCCAGAGAGGGTCCTGACCCCCTCCCGCCGAAGAAGCGGCCAATCCTTTGTCACCGGGACAAAGGCGCCTGGCAGGTGGTGTCGAGGCCGTGGTACGAGCGGCCGCCGCCTGGGTTTCCGCTGCCCTTGCACGCCCGCGTTGTAGGCCCCAAGGGGGAGGGCGCCGAGCAACACCGACAGCGTCGCCGCCGACGCCGGCGAGTCATGGTGGTGCGCGTCGTCCCCCTAGGAGTCCATGCGGAGCATTCCTCTCGCGAGCTTGTGCTTCATGCCGCCATGCCTCCAACTTCGTGGATCCGCCTTCCTCCCTCCTTCGCCTTCGAGATGCCGCCGAGTGGGGCCCTGGAGCTCTGGCTGCAGCACGCCGACTGTGGCACCCCTGCAAACCGGAGCAGAGGTCGCGGTCGTCGCTCCAGGCAAGGTCTTCATGACCCGGGGCTGGGGTGAGATTGCCTGGGTCTGTCACGCGGGCGGCACCTTGGTGATCCATCTTGAATACGACGACGCCTCCTTGATGTTCTTCATGGTCTTTGATGCAGAAGGACGCCGGCTGGAATGATGCCCAAAGGGAAGCGGCAGTGGTGACGAACTGGCGAGGACCAGCCTCGCCCGTTGGTCCTCCTGCAGCTCCTCAGGCAGCAACGGAGGGACTGCGGGCTTCAGCGGCTCCCCCGAACTCCTGGCGACCCCGGAGACGAGCGACGACAGCTACGAGCCTCCGAGCTCGCGCCGCGCTCGGAGTGAGGCAGCTGCCTCGGGCCGCCGACGCCACTGATCTGGATGGGGTTGGCGCCGGTGCTGGGCAGCCCACTGTTGATGATGGCGTCTCCTGGGGAGGTGCTAGCAAGTAGCATTCCTTAGGGTTAGCACCTTTTGTTCCCTGCAAGGAATTAAAGCAACACCCCGCGGGGGTATGTAAGGCGTCTGCCATGCTTTTGTAATTACATGTCCTTAATATGAATTAGCGTGAGGTGTCCGTTCTGTTCCAGCTAAGCTCCACCTTTCTATCCTTACGAGGACTTGGCGCTCTACGCTGACTGGTCCCAGTCCCCAGGCAAGCTTCAGTCGTCACTGGTATGCCAGGTCGCGATGTCGTGGTCAAGGCCAGGAGGTGAGCGGCCCGAGGTCTGGTAAGAGCCCCCGAGTCGCGATGCTCGGGAGGTCCCCTTTAGCGCTCAAGCAATCCTTGCTGGGCGAGAAAGGAAGGTAGCGCCGCCGTGACAGAGTTGCACTAGGCGGGGATTTAGTGCTGCGTTGGTCTAGCTTTTGTGACGGCGCGACTTATCCTGTGTGTCTGACGTAGTTCCTCGAAGAGGCGCCTGGCCCGAGAGGCGGTGGTTGAGGCACTGCTGGGTTAGGCCCTCGTGAGCTTCCTCCCAGTCCACCGCACTTTCCTTAACGCTCTACGTCCTCAGGTCCCGGCCCTCGAGCGAGCTCAGCCGCCGCTGGTATGACAGGTCATGATGTCGTGGATCAAGGCCAGGGGATGAGGGCTGGAGAGCCAGTAGGAGCCCATGAGTTGTGATGCTCAGGTACCCCCCTTTTAACGTGCAAGCAGTCCGTGCCGAAGAGAGGGAGAGAGAGCTCACGATGCCCCCAATGTTGCTCCTGGAGTAGGTCCTGCACACCAATCATGAGGAGAAACAAGGCCTGTCGTTACGGTCGCCGGCCAACCTATGGTCACTCCGAGGGAGCGGTCAGGGCACTGAGGGCCTAGTGAGGTGGCGCCGTGCGGGGCTGTCGCGGCCAGAGCTCGACCACTCAGGTTTATCAACGCTGCAGGGACAGACCCGTGCGCACGCGCCGTGCCAGAGCGAGCGGCTCTTCAAATAGGCGTCGATCGAGTAGGTGATTAGGTCGGGTATGTTAAGCACATAGGAGGAAATCCAATTTCAAACAAGCGCAGGTAAAAGCAACTGCCGCTGGGTCGGGCCCGAGCGGCGTGGGGATGATGCAGCCCGAGGGGTGCCCCAACAAGGTAAATAAAGAGCATAAACAAAATGGATACATGCCGCGGGGACGGACCCACGCGGCCTGGGAATGTTGCAGCCCTGTGGGCGCTCCCAGCGGAAAGTAGAACTCTGAAAGATGTCACCTGGTGCTATTGAAGATGAAGTGATGCTGAGGAAGTGAGCGATGCACAGTGAAGATGTCGGCTCTCATGAGCCCCCAGGCCCAGGGGCCTCGGGAGGCTCTAGTGGCACGTGCAGGTCTTCGGGGACCATCGCCACCTCTGCTAGGACCGCGCGATGCCTGACCTCCTGAGCCTCCAGAATGCTCCTCAACAGGCGCTGATGTGCGGCGACCGCGCTCGGCAGGCCGAAGGGCATGCGAACATAGCTGTGGGGTGGTCCCACGCAGCGCCCTATAGCCGAAGGCCATAGGCGCTCCTGGGACGCAGCTCGGTTGAGCCCTGGTATGTCGACGCAGACGCGCGGTCCTCCATCCTCGCCTGGATGGGGGGCCACGGCAGGTAAGCGGCGGCTGCTGCGCATGACTCTGGACTCTTGTAGCTCTTGGGTGTTCCTTGCGATGAACTCCTGAGGGTTTTGTCTCCTTTGACTTGTACCTTTCTGAGGGAAGCGTGCCTGAAAGCACCCCTCTAAGTGGTGCCCGAGCGCCTCCCCCGCGACCTTGGCAAGGTCGGTGGCTCTCCAAGAGAGAGCCCCCGAGCCCTGCCTGAGGAGGTCGCCAGGCGCGCCTTCCTATGCGTGAGAGGGCGGCGCTCCCTGATCGGGCGCGAATCCTGACGCAATACCTCCGGAGGTGCCTGCTTCCTTGTGGCTCTGGCCGGGTGAGGTCTTCTTCTTCTTGAGGGTCGCCTCGGGAGGCCTCCCGCTCCTGCAATCTGGGTCTTCGATTGCTGCGGCTTGGAACGCATGTTCGAGCGAGCACACTGCGTCCCTTTCTTCACAGGGTACGGTGATGACTCCACCGCTTCCTGGCATCTTGAGGACATTGTAACCATGGTGAGTCACTGCCATAAACTTGGCTAGGGCTGGGTACCTGAGGATGACATTGTACAGCAGGAGGATGTGAGAGACATCGAAGTCGATGAGCTCGGTGCGGTAGTTGTTGCGTTCCCTGAAGGTGACCAGAAGGCGAACCTGCCCAATTGGAATAGTGGAACCATCGGTGACTCCTGAGAAAGGCTTGGTCGGCTGAAGCTGGTCGTATGGCACTTGGAGATTGTCGAACGTCTCGACGGACAGGACGTTGAGTCCTGCTCCGCCATCGATGAGGGTCCTGGTGACCTGCACGTTGCTGATGACTGGGGAGCAAAGCATCGGGAGGACTCCGACCGTTGCCGCACACTTGAGCTGGTCTGCGGAACTGAATGTGATCGCGCACGAAGACCACCTGAGAGGGCGCGTGGCCTCAAGCTTGGGAAGGACTGCATTCACCTCACGAGCAAACTGCTTGAAGATGCGTTGTGAGGCTGGGGCCTGGGCGCCGCCCAAGATGCAAGCAATTGCGCGTGGCTCTTGGAAGCCCCCAGCCCCATCGTCTTGGTGTTGATCTTTGTTCCTCCTCGGTGGAGGCGGCAGAGGAGGGAGGCCTGCGTTGCCGTGGGGACGGTCCTCACGAGGCTGGTCCCTCCAGCCTCCCTTGCGAGGCTGGGCCTGCCAGTGGTCCTAGCGAGGGCGGTCACGCCATCCCTGGCGAAGGCCACGGTCTTCCCATCTTCCACTGCCTCTTCCTCCTCCTCGGCCATAGCCCCTGTCGTTGCGCTTTGGGTGTCGGCCGATTCGCCCATCTCGCACAGCTCTGAGCTCTTGATATTCATTGGTGTTGTGGGTGTGGAGGTCGTGGTACACGTAGTACCCGGAAGATGACTCAGGCTGATCCCTGCCTCGCTTGGTGTCCGGTTCCGCTGCTAGCACGGCAGCCCCCTTGCACTTCACGTCCTTGGCCTTGAGCTTCTTTTCTTCCGGGTCGGCTGCCGGGAGCTCGAGGAGGGAGAGACGCCCTTCCTCAGCCCTGGCGCACTTGGTCTCCAAGTTGAACAGCTCCAGGGATGTGCACAGGTCTTCATGGATTGCTAGCTCTTCCTTCATCTTGACGTCACGCACGCCGTCGAAGAAGGCTGAGATGATGGCTTCTTTAGTCACCTTGGGGATCTTGAGGAGAGCGTAGTTGAAGCGCTGGATGTACTTCTGCAGGGTTTCTCCTGGCTGTTGCTTGATGCGGCGCAGGTCGCTCATGGACGGGGGCCGGTCGCGAGTGCCCTGGAAGTTGGCGATGAAGCGGGTGCACATCGCGTTCCAGGAGGAGATCGTGCTGGGCGCCAGGTTCAGGAGCCAGGTGCGGGCGTCGTCCTTGAGCGCCATGGGGAACCAATTCGCCATGACCTTCTCGTCTCCGTTGGCGGCTACGATGCCCAGCTCGTAGAGCTGCAGGAACTCCGCGGGGTCCGCTATGCCATCATAGCGGGGAGGGAGGCCAGGCTTGAACTTGCCTGGCCATGTAACGCCGCGCAACTCGGGGGTGAAGGAGAGGCAGCCCGCCATGGCCACCGGCGCCCTTTGCTGGTGCTGGACTCATTCTTGTGGGTCACCACGCGCCGCCACTAGGAGCAGCGCGGGGTTTTGTCATGGAGGCGCTGGGGCGCGATCTTGGCGCGCCGGCGCTAGGAGCACGCGAGCACCTTCCCGGGGACGTGGGATCTACTGGCAGCTCCCTTCTTGCTGCGCAGGCACCGGACGTGGAGGGTCTCGCCCTGGGGCTGCGCGCCTTGGAGCCAAGGCACCTTCTTGGGGAGGAGGCGGCGGAGGCGCCTCCTAATCCTCGCCCCTACACGGGACGGAGGGCGAGGCAGCAAGACAGACCGCAAGGGGGAGCCCCCTGCGGCACTGACGAGCTCGGTGATGCAGGCGAGCCAATCCTCGTAGAGGTCATCGAAGGGGTGATAGTGCAGGAGCTCCCGCGCCAAGAGCAGTGAGGCATGCGCATCCATGGGTGCGCGACGGGCATGGGACGACGAGCCAGCTGGAGTCAGCGACGTGGTGGTGGTGCGGCCATCCCGCCGCACCGAGGGGTGCTGGGACGAGGCCTGCTGCTCGTTCCCCGCCGGGCTGGTGGCGGCATTGGCGGCGGGCGATGGGGAACAATGAGGGGGGCCGCCGACGGGCGCCGTCTGGGCGACGCGAGCGGCGTGAGCAGGCCGGCGCTCGGTGCGAGCCCGACGAGCGTCAGCCATGGACATGACGGAAGATCACACGCGAACAACGGAAGGAAGATTCCGGCGCACCCCTACCTGGCGCGCCAAATGTCGTGTTTCGGGTTCTGGCAGACCCTTGAGGTTCGAAAACTGGGGTGCGTGCGAAGATCTCTCCCCTACCGATCTACGTCTGATCCTCTCGTGCGAACTAAGATGAAAATGATGAACAACACAAGAGACACGAGGTTTATACTGGTTCGGGCCACCGTTGTGGTGTAATACACTACTCTAGTGTGTGGTGTGGTGGATTGCCTCTGGGGCTGATGATGGACAGTACAAGGGAAGAACTGCCTCGCGAGAGGTGTTCTTGAGCTGGTGCAATGAACTTCTAGGGTGAGCTCATCGCCTCTCTCTCTCTCTGCTAGGGTTCTACCAGATCTCTCGATGTTCTTGCGGTGTCTAGATGTCTCTGGGGCTCTCTAGATGTCTCTACTCTGTGGTGGCTAGCTCTATTTATAGAGGCCCTGGGCCTCTCCCCAAATAATGAGCGGGAAGGGCGCTAACAATTGGCCATTTTCAAAGGGGAACATCTAGTACAAGTTATCCTAACCAAAGGTGGTCTTCGGCTGCCAAAAGCACTGGCGATGACGCCGTCTTGGGCTCCACGGTGACCTCCATCCTGCCGTCCGGCTGGTCTTGGTCTCGTTGCACCGGAATGGTAACCTTTGCGTGATGCCTTGGCCTGTGCTTGCCCCCTTTGCACCAAAGGGCAAACAAGGACACTACGCAGGCCGGCGCCCACCTGGCGCCCGCCTGGTCTCAATCGTCATGGCTTGCGTCACGGGTTCCTCGCGAGGTACCCCTGCCTTGATCTCTCTGCCTCCTCGCGAGCCTGCCTGATGAGGCTGCCTCTGAGGAAGCTTCCTGTCATCCGTCCCGCGAGGCTTGACCCCTCGTGAGGGTCTTGAGCTTGAGCTGATGAAGATGGGCCACGCTGGGCTCCCGCTTGAGCCACGAGCAGGCCACAGGCAGGCAAGTCTGGGGACGCCCGTTCCCAGAACGCAGACATGCGCCCACCGTGGGGCTAGGTGCACCATCGTCTAGAGATCTGTTCTGGACGGGAACACTTTTTCTCCCTGGCAAGCACAGCCAGCCCAGCACGCCCAACGGCGTTTACACCGATGCACTGCATGGCGCGGAAGTCGCTTGCGCGGCGACCAGCCTCGCTGATCTCGTCGGCGAGATCCGCCTCTCCGAGGAGCCCGCACCCGACGCGGGAGCAGCCAGCTCCGAGAGCTACTTCGTCGACCTCCTTGGCAAGATCCACATCGCCAACGAGCCCGCCACCGACCTAGAGTCGGTTGGCTACTCCAACCCGATGCTTGTCGACACCGACACGGCTTCCTTCGACTACTTCCCCGCCAACGTGGTGGTCATCGACGACCCTCTCTCTCGCACGGAGAGCGGCGGCAGCACCGTCACAGACGTGCTCGTCATCAGCCACAATGAAGCCTCTGGCGGGGCCAGCCAAGACCCATTGCATGCGGCATTGTGGGACCTGTCCACGCCCGTCACGGTAGATGCCAATGCCGAGACACTAGAAGCTTGCCGCGTCTCGCTCGCTGAGAACGCCAAAAAGTTGGCTACCATGAGATGCCTCTCCCAGGCCTTCCAGCGCGAGATCGACCGCGCCATTGGTGGCACCCCGGCTGCTGGCGGGCCCAACCGCATAGGCACGGTCCGACAGCACGGCGCTGCCGTTGCTAGCATGTTTGGGGTAGACCGCCCTGTCTACACCATGCCCATGGAGAACATACGAGCTACCCAGGTGGCAGTATATGAGCTGGACCACCTGGAGGGCGACAAGCGCCGCTGCGTGACGGAGCGCGTTCAACAACTCATCAATGCGGCCGCTGCGTAGCAAGAGGCCGGCTACCGCGTGGAGGATCCCGGCTAGCATGCCGAAAACCTCCCTCCTTGCCGAGAGAAAGGCGCGACCTCCCGGTCATCGACAAGCGGCAACCGCGACCGGAGAGACAGAGAGCTGGCTGCAAGCCGCAGTCGGATGCACATCACCTTCCAGCACGACCGAGACGGCCGCCCTCGAGTAGTGGAATGATGGGACGATCTTCCACCTCCTCCCCCCTCGTCGGGAGAGGCATGCTTCCTCGCCGCCTATTAACCACCCGACACTCGGCGACCGGCTAGGCCGCTGTGAAGGAGTCAAAGAGAACGACGCCCGCCACCGGATCGACCGTCTGGCACGATCCCTGACACTGGAAGAAGAAGATGCGATCGGCCTGCCTTGCTTCGGCCCCCGCATTCGCGACGAGCCCTTCCCCAAAGGGTTCTCTCTCCCAAGAGACACGCCCAAGTACAACGGCTCCGTGAAGCCGGAGGATTGGCTGGTGGATTACTACACGGCCATCAACATAGCAAACGGCAACAAGCGTGTTGCCGTGAAGTACGTTCCGCTCATGCTCTAGGGCACTGCCCGAACATGGCTGAAGATCCTGAAGCCCCACAGCATCAACAACTGGGTAGATTTCACCGAAGTCTTGGTCCGCATCTTCACCAGCACCTACAAGCGGTCGTCCAAGCCTCGCCATCTTTCTCTATGCGTCCAAGACCCCACCGAATCCACGCGTGACTACTTGATGTGGTGGGCCGAACTGCGCAACTCCTGCGAAGGGGTGCACGAGGTGCAAGCCATTGAGTACTTCACGGCCGAGTGCCGACAGGGCACCTTGCTCAAGCACCGACTCCTATGCAACGAACCGGCTCCCCTCGACGAGGTGCTGATCATAGCAGACAAGTATGCCACGACCGACTCCTCCATGAAGTCGGAGCTTCAAGTGGACGCAATTGGAAAGGTGCTCCCTCCGGCTCCCCGGACACCGGTTGGCAACAACAATAGGTGCCAGCAGCAGAACGACAACAAGCGCAAGGCCCCGCAGCCGGCTTCCACCAGCCAGCAGGTGGCGACAGTTGAGGACCAGCAGCCGGAGGGACAACCCGGCCCTAAGCATCAGAAGGGCGGAAAGCCTGCTTGGCTTCCCGCTTTCTCCTATGAGCAAACCCTTGATGCTCCCTGCAAGTTCCATAGCTGCGCGAAGCCATCCAACCACACCACCCGGAAATGCCACTGACTCACTCGAATCTCCAAGGGCGAAGGACTGCTGCCTCCTCCGCCTGCTGGCCAGCCGCCTCCTCCTCCTCAGCAGCCGGCGGCTCGCCCAGCGGTCAGTGCGGTCGAAGATGACTACCCCGAAGAGCATGGAGCTTAGGTCGTCTTCACCAGTGTGTCCGATGACCAGCACGGTCGATGTCAGCAGCATCGTGAAGTAAACGCTGTTGCCTCAGCTGCCCCAGAGTTCATGCACTGGTCTGAGAAGCCTATCAGCTGGAGCCGTGCGGACCACACGGAGGTAATGCCTTCTCCGGGTTCATATGCCCTAGTGTTGGATGCCACCCTTGCAACAAAGAGGTGAGCTGCTCGTTTCTCCCGGATTCTGATAGATGGTGGCAGCAGCATCAACATCCTGTACCGTGCCACCATGGATAAATTGTGCATCAAAGAGAGGCAGCTCCAGCCTAGCCGGACTGTTTTCCGTGGCATTTTGTCCGGCCTGTCCTGCTCACCAATCGGCAATATCAAAATAGATGTCATCTTCGGAGACAAAGATCACTTCCTCTGCGAGGCAATTTGGTTCGAGGTGGTTGACCTAGAGAGTCCTTATCATGTACTCTTAGGTTGGCCAGCTCTAGCCAAGTTCATGGCGGTGCCACATTACGCCTACCTCAAGATGAAGATGCTAGAGACCAAGGGCACTATCACGATATCCGGAGACTATGAGAAGTCGGCCGACTATGCTACAGCTAGCAGCCGGCTGGCCGGGTCCCTTGTGATTGCTACCGAGAAGAAACTCCTGGACCGAGTGGTGGCCAGGGCCAACAAGCAACCGGACCTATTGCCAGATCCCAAAGACTCAGAGGCCCAGGGCTCCTTCCAGCCGGCTAAAGAAACAAAGAAGATCCCCTTGGACCCCGACCACCCGGAGAGGCATGCTGTCATAGGGGCCAACCTTGACAGCAAATAGGAAAGCGAGCTCGTTAATTTCCTCCGTGAGAATCGGGACATCTTCGCATCGTCCCCCAAAGACATGCTGGGTGTTCCGACGGATTTCGCTGAGCACAAGCTACATGTTAGAGCATATGCAAAACCAGTCAAGCAACCGCTCCGCCAATTGTCGGAGGAGAAGAGAAGAATTGTTGGCGAAGAGATAGCCCGGCTTTTGGCAGCCGACTTCATTATGGAAGTGTTTTTTCCAGAGTGGCTTGCCAACCCAGTCCTTGTACTGAAGAAGAACAACAAATGGCGTATGTGTATTGACTATACCAGCCTCAAAAAAGCCTGACCCAAAGATCCGTTTGTCTGCCTCGGATCGACCAAGTGATAGACTCCACAGCCGGATGCAAGCTGCTGAGTTTTTTCAATGCTTATTCAGGCTACCACCAGATCAAATTGGACCCGGCCAACTGCCTGAATACCGCCTTCATCACACCATTCAGAGCCTTCTGCTACCTGACTATGACATTCGGCTTGAGAAATGCCGGTGCCACTTTTCAGCATTGCATGCAGAAGTCCCTCCTCAAGCAACTCGGCAGAAATGCCCACGTCTATGTAGACGATATTGTGGAGAAGACGGAGAAGTGCGGAACCCTCTAGGAAGATCTCAAGGAAACTTTTGATAACTTGCGCCGATTTTAAATCAAGCTCAACCCAGAGAAGTGCGTCTTTGGGGTACGAGCCGGATAGCTCCTTGGCTTCCTGGTCTCATTGCGCGGCATTGAGTGCAACCTGTGAAGATCAAAGCCATTGAGAGGATGGAGAAACCCACCTGACTGCAAGATGTCCAGAAGTTCACCGGCTGTTTGGCATCAATCAGCCATTTCATCAGTCGGCTGGGTGAGAAGGCTCTTCCCCTGTACCAACTCATGAAGAAAACCACTCACTTCGAGTCGAACGACAAGGCGGACAAGGCCTTTCTCTAGCTGAAGAAGGCGCTGACTGCGCTGCCTGTCCTGGTGGCCCCGACTGTCAAAGAGCCCATGTACCTCTACATCGCCACCACCAGCCGGGTGGTCAGCACTATCATCGTGGTGGAACGACCGGAGGAAGGCAGGGCACAGCCTGTCCAGAAGATGTGCGAGGTGTTGTCGACCTCAAAGCAGAACTACCCCCACTACCAGAAGATGTGCTATGGCGTCCACTTTGCCGCCAAAAAAGTTGAAGTCGTACTTTCAAGAGCACCCAATCGCGGTTGTTTGCACTGCCCCACTTGCCGAGATCATAGGCAACAGAGATGCATCAGGTCGGGTGGCCAAATGGGCCATCGAGTTGGCTCATTACACCTTCTTCCACCAGCCACGCACCGCCATCAAGTCCCAAGCACTAGCTGACTTTCTCGTTGACTGGGCCAAGACCCAGTACCTGCCGCTAGCTCCGGACTCCACTCATTGGCGGATTCACCTTGATGGCTCGAAGATGCGCACCGGCTTGGGAGCCGGCGTCGTCCTCACAAGCTCAGATACACATTGCAAATTCATTTCACCGTCTCCAACAACGTGGCCGAGTACGAGGCACTGGTACATGGACTCCGGCTGGCCAAAGAAATTGGCATCCGCCGGATCCTGTGCTATGGCGACTCGGACTTGGTTGTCCAGCAGTCGTCTGACGACTGGGATGCCAAGGATGCAAATATGGCAAGTTACCACTTCCTCGTCCAGCAGATCAGCGGATATTTTGACGGGTGTGAGTTACTTCATGTGCCACGGAACGACAACGAGCAAGCTGATGCCCTGGCACGGATCGGCTCCACCCGCCAAGCAATACCAGCCGGCATTTCCCTTCAATGCCTCTGCAAGCTGTCTATCAAACCTTCTCCAGAATCCGAATCCATCTTCATGCCGGCTGCTCCCGAAGCAGTCGGATCCGACTCGGGGGCTACAGCAGCCGACCCTGGGACTTTGGCAGGCGGCACGGGGACTGCAACAGTTGCACCCGGCCCGGGGACTTCACAACCCGGCCTAGGGGCTGCGACAGTTGGCCCGGGGACTTCAACGGCACAACAAGAGACGGCCGATTCCACCCTGCCAACTCCCAACCCAACCTCCCTAGTACCAGTGGCTGTGATGACAGTCGATGAAGTTCAAGCACCATCCTGGGCGCAGCCCATCCTCAATTTTCTGGTGAAAAGAGGGCTGCCGGCTGATGAGATCTCGACCCGGCAGGTGCAGCGCCGCGCACGAGCCTAGACGATAGTAAACAGAGAGCTTGTCATATGCAGCATAACTGGACTTCCAACATTGCGTAGAACAAGAGAAGGGCCAAGCAATTCTCAAAGATATCCACCAAGGCGAGTGCGTCCACCACGCGACCTCCAGATCCGTTGTCGCCAAAGCTTTCGCCATGGTTTCTTCTAGCCGACTGCTTTGGAGGACGCCAAGGACTTGGTCAAGCATTGCAAGGGGTGCCAGAAATTCAGCTCCAAGCAACATCTGCCGGCTTCTGCACTCAAGACCATCCCCCTTACCTGGCCTTTTGCCGTCTGGGGTCTGGACATGGTGGCACCATTCAAGACAGCACGCGGCGGCATGACCCATCTGCTTGTCGCCGTGGACAAATTCACTAACTGGATTGAAGCAAAGCCAATCAAGAAATTGAATGGTCCGACTGCTATGACTTTCATCACAGATATCACCGTCCGATATGGTGTACCACACAGCATCATCACCGACAATGGCACAAATTTCGCCAAAGGCGCCTTGGCCCGTTTCCACGTGACATAGGGCATCTGACTGGACTTAGCGTCTGTTTCCCATCCACAGTCAAACGGTCAAGTCGAGCGAGCAAACAGCCTTATTGTGTCCAGCATCAAGCCCTGGCTGGTTGAGCCTCTGGAGCGCTCGGCCGGCTGCTGGATCAACAAGCTGCCAGTCGTCCTCTGGAGCCTCCGCACCACTCCGAACAAGTCCACCAGCTTCACTCCTTTCTTCCTCGTGTACGGGGCCGAGCCGTCATCCCAACTGACATTGAGTACGACTCACCTCACGTCACCATGTACACGGAGGCGGAGGCAAAAGAAGCATGAGAAGACGGCGTCGATCTGCTGGAAGAGGGCCGGCTGTTGATGCTTAGTCGGTCCGCCATCTACCAGCAGAGCCTGTGCGGTAACCACAGTCGAAAGATCAAGCCAAGATCCTTCCAAGAGGGAGACCTTGTGCTCCGGTTGATCCAGCGAACAACCGGCCAGCACAAGCTCTCGGCCCCTTGGGAAGGCCCCTTCACCATCAGCAAAGCTTTGGGCAATGACTCCTACTACCTCATCGACGCACAGAAGCCCAGAGCGCACAAGAGAGACGACTCTGGCAAGGAATCGGAGTGCCCATATGGAATGCAAACCTCCTCCAAAAATTTTACAGTTGATACAATATGGGAAAACTTTTTTTACCACTCTAGTTTTTGCCAACTTTGCTTATGCCACTCTAGAATTTGACATTTCACTTTTTCCACTCTTAGCTTTTGACAATATATCACTTTTGCCATTCTATGGCAAAAGAAAAATTTTCAGAGTGGCAATTGTGATACATATCAAAAAGCTGAGAGTGGCAAAAGTGAAATGAAAAATTATCGTTTTTGCCACAGAATGGCATTTGTGATGTATTGTCAAAAGCTAAGAGTGGCAAAAGTGAGATGTCAAATTCTAGAGTGGCATAAGCAAAGTGGGAAAAAACTAGAGTGGCAAAAACAAAGTTTTCCCATACAATATGTTCCACGCTACCTTTTGTATTTGAAAGCTAAGACATTGGGGCCCCCGAGGAGAACTCGGGGGCTACCCTTTTATCTATGTGATAAGAATTATGCTTATGAATGTGTTATTTCATTATTTTGCCTGGCACCGGGTTCGACTAGTCGGCCTGGGGGCTTGCCGCCTTGTACTATGTCGGTGCTACCTGTAGTCGGACAAGTAATGTGTCGGCACCTAAGCCCTCTCTTGCCATACGGGCAATTGCATTTTTGCCCCTAGTTGGTTCCTACCCACGGGTTTTGCCCTTACTTTTCGAGCTTGCTCAGTTTTGCCCTTACCTTTTTCGCCGAGGTCCCTCGAATGCCCTTTGACCTTTTGACCAAAATTTTGAAAATTCATAACTAATTCATATGAAATCAGAAAAATGCAAATAAGATATCAAAATGTTCAGATAAACATTAGCTTTATGTGCATAGCATTTGCATTCAGGACAAAAGCACCCTTTAAACTACCTGAGGTAATTAATGTTATTAACATTATTGAAAATAAAAAGGTACAAACAATATTTTTTTTCATGAATAAAAATTACATGCAAATGTAGGTGATTTTTTCTGAACATCCTGATATCTTATTTGCATTTTTCAGAGTTCATATCAATTTGTTATGAAGTTTCCAAATAATGGTCAAACTCGTTAGAACATTCATAACAAGATGATACGAACTCGGAAAAATGCAAATAAGATATATGGATGTTCAGAAAACATCACCTACATTTGCATGTATTTTTTTCATGAAAAAAATATGGTTTATACCTTTTTATTTTTAATAATGTTAATAACATGAATTACCGTAGGTAGTTTAAAGGGTGCTTTTGTCCTGAATGTAAATGATATGCACATAAAGGTAGTGATTATCTGAACATTTTGATATCTTATTTGCATTTTTCTGAGTTCATATGAATTAGTTATGAATTTTCAAAGTTTTGGTCAAATGGTCAAAGGGCATTCAAGGGACCACGACGGAAAAAGTAAGGGCAAAACTGAGCAAGCTCAAAAAGTAAGGGTAAAACCCGTGGGTAGGAACCAACTAGGGGTAAAACTGCAATTGTCCCTTTTATCTATGTGATAAGAACTATGCTTATGAATGTGTTATTTCATTATTTTGCTTGGCACCGGGTTCGATCAGTCGGCCCGGGGGCTTGCCGCCTTGTACTATGTCGGTGCTACCTGTAGTCGGACAAGTAATGTGTCGGCACCTAAGCCCTCTCTTGCCATAGGCCGTACCTCGTAGAGCGACTTTTCGGCTGGCAAGAGTACTTAAAGGCAGGAAATGGTGTTCACATGAAAAATGGCTAAGGACCAAAGCGCTCACATAGGTCAAGCCGGCTCCTTGCCTCGGCGATTGGCTGCTGAGTGCTTCCTCTTGAGCACTGCGTTGGTTTTTCCCCGAAGATGAAGGATGATGCAGCAGAGTAGCGTAAGTATTTCCCTCAGTTTTGAGAACCAAGGTATCAATCCAGTAGGAGGCTACGCGCGAGTCCCTCGTACCTGCACAAAACAAATAAATCCTTGCAACCAACGCGATAAGGGTTTGTCAATCCCTACACGGCCACATACGAGAGTGAGATCTGATAGATATGATAAGATAATATTTTTGGTATTTTTATGATAAAGATGCAAAGTAAAATAAAAGCAAAGTAAAAAAGCAAAGGAAATTACTAAGTATTGGAATATTAATATGATAAAGATAGACCCGGGGGCCATAGGTTTCACTAGTGGCTTCTCTCAAGAGCATAAGTATTCTACTGTGGGTGAACGAATTACTGTTGCACAATTGACAGAATTGAGCATAGTTATGAGAATATCTAGGTATGATCATGTATATAGGCATCACGTCCGAGACAAGTAGACCGACTCCTGCCTGCATCTACTACTATTACTCCACTCATCGACCGCTATCCAGCATGCATCTAGAGTATTAAGTTAATGAAAACAGAGTAACGCCTTAAGCAAGATGAGATGATGTAGAGGGATAAACTCATGCAATATGATGAGAACCCCATCTTGTTATCCTCGATGGAAACAATACAATACATGCCTTGCTGCCCCTACTGTCACTGGGAAAGGACATCGCAAGATTGAACCCAAAGCTAAGCACTTCTCCCATTGCAAGAAAGATCAATCTAGTAGGCCAAACCAAACTGATAATTCGAAGAGACTTGCAAAGATAACCAATCATACATAAAAGAATTTAGAGAAGATTCAAATATTATGCATAGATAGACTTGATCATAAACCCACAGTTCATCGGTCTCAAGAAACACACCGTAAAAATAAGATTACATCAAATAGATCTCCACAAGAGAGGGGGAGAACATTGTATTGAGATCCAAAAAGAGAGAAGAAGCCATCTAGCTAATAACTATGGACCCGTAGGTCTGAGGTGAACTACTCACACTTCATCGGAGGGGCTATGGTGATGATGTAGAAGCCCTCCGTGATTGATGCCCCCTCTGGCGGAGCTCCGGAACAGGCCCCCAGATGGGATCTCGTGGATATAGAAAGGTGCGGCGGTGGAATTATGGTTTTGGCTTCGTATCTGATCGTTTGGGGGTACGTAGATATATATATAGGTGGAATGAGTACGTCGGTGGAGCAACAGGGGGCCCACGAGGGTGGAGGGCGCGCCTGGGCGGGGGGTAGGCATTCCCCCCTACCTTGTGGCCTCCTATTTTTTTTCTTGACATAGGGTCCAAGTCCTCTAGATCATGTTCGGTGAGAAAATTACGTTCCCGAAGGTTTCATTCCGTTTGGACTCCGTTTGATATTCATTTTCTTCGAAACCCTAAAATAGGCAAAAAAAACTTTCTGGGTTGGGCCACCGGTTAGTAGGTTAGTCCCAAAAATAATATAAAAGTGGATAATAAAGCCCAATAATGTCCAAAACAATAGATAATATAGCATGGAGCAATAAAAAATTATAGATATGTTGGAGACGTATCAAGCATCCCCAAGCTTAATTCCTGCTCGTCCTCGAGTAGGTAAATGATAAAAATAGAATTTTTGATGCGGAGTGCTACTTGGCATAATTTTAATGCAATTCTTCTTAATTGTGGTATGAATATTCAGATCCGAAAGATTCAAGATAAGAGTTTAATATTGACATAAAAATAATAATACTTCAAGTATACTAACAAAGCAATCATGTCTTCTCAAAATAACATGGCCAAAGAAAGTTATCCCTACAAAATCATATAGTCTGGCTATGCTCCATCTTCACCACAAAAAATATTTAAATCATGCACAACCCCGATGACAAGCCAAGCAATTGTTTCATACTTTTGACATTCTCAAACTTTTTCAATCTTCACGCAATACATGAGCGTGAGCCATGGATATAGCACTATAAGTGGAATAGAATGGTGGTTGTGGAGAAGAAAAAAGAGGAGAAGATAGTCTCACATCAACTAGGCGTATCAACGGGCTATGGAGATGCCCATCAATAGATATCAATGTGAGTGAGTAAGGATTTCCATGCAACGGATGCACTAGAGCTATAAGTATATGAAAGCTCAAAAAGAAACTAAGTGGGTGTGCATCCAACTCGCTTGCTCACGAAGACCTAGGGCAATTTGAGGAAGCCCATCATTGGAATATACAAGCCAAGTTCTATAATGAAAAATTCCCACTAGTATATGAAAGTAACGAAATGAGAGACTCTCTACTATGAAGATCATGGTGCTACTTTGAAGCACAAGTGTGGTAAAAGGATAGTAGCATTGTCCCTTCACTCTTTTTCTCTCATTTTTTATTTGGGCCTTTTCTCTTTTTTATGGCCTCTTTTCTTTCTCTTTTTTATTTTTCATCCGGAGTCTCATCCCGACTTGTGGGGGAATCATAGTCTCCATCATCCTTTCCTCACTGGGACAATGCTCTAATAATGATGATCATGACACTTTTATTTTCTTACAACTCGACAATTACAACTCGATACTTAGAACAAAATGTGACTCTATATGAATGCCTCCGGCGGTGTACCGGGATATGCAATGAATCAAGAGTGACACGTATGAAAGAATTATGAATGGTGGCTTTGCCACAAATACGATGTCAACTACAAGATCATGCTAAGAAATATGACAATGATGGAGTGTGTCATAATAAACGGAATGGTGGAAAGTTGCATGACAATATATCTCGGAATGACTATGAAAATGCCATAATAGGTAGGTATGGTGGCTGTTTTGAGGAAGGTATATGGTGGGTGTATGATACCGGCGAAAGGTGCGCGGTATTAGAGAGGCTAGCAAAGGTGGAAGGGTGAGAAAAGTGCATATAATCCATGGACTGAACATTAGTCATAAAGAACTCATATACTTATTGCAAAAATCTACAAGTTATCAAAGCAAAGTATTACGGGCATGCTCCTAGGGGGGTAGATTGGTAGGAAAAGACCATCGCTCGTCCCCGACCGCCACTCATAAGGAAGACAATCAAAAAATAAATCATGCTCTCACTTCATCACATAACGGTTCACCATACATGCATGCTACGGGAATCACAAACTTTAACACAAGTATTTCTCAAATTCACAACTACTCAACTAGCATAACTCTAATATCACCATCTTCATATCTCAAAACAATTATCACGCATCAAACTTCTCATAGCATTCAACACACTCATAAGGAAGTTCTTTTATTATTCTTGAATTCCAAGCATATTAGGATTCTTTAAGAAAATTACCATGCTCTTTAAGACTCTCAAAATAATCTAAGTTAAGCATGAGAGATCAATAGTTTCTATAAAACAAATCCACCACCGTGCTCTAAAAGATATAAGTGAAGTACTAGAGCAAAATTATATAACTCAAATGACTTAAGTGAAGCGCATAGAGTATTCTAACAAATTCCAAATAATGTATGGCTCTCTCAAAAGGTGTGTACAGCAAGGATGAGTGTGGTAAACTAAAAATCAAAGACTCAAATCATACAAGACGCTCCAAGCAAAACACATATCATGTGGTGAATAAAAATATAGCTCCAAGTAAAGTTACCGACAAAAGTAGACGAAAAGAGGGGATGCCTTCCGGAGCATCCCCAAGCTTTGGATTTTAGGTGTCCTTAGATTATCTTGGGTGTGCCATGGGCATACCCAAGCTTTGGCTCTTGCCACTCCTTGTTCCATAATCCATCAAATCTTTACCCAAAACTTGAAAACTTCACAACACAAAACTTAAAGTAGAAAATCTCATGAGCTCTGTTAGCGAAAGAAAACAAAAGAACACTTCAAGGTACTGTAATGAACTCATTATTTATTTATATTGGTGTTAAACCTAAAGTATTCCAACTTCTCTATGGTTTATAAACTATGTTACTAGCCATAGATTCATCAAAATAAGCAAACAACACACAAAAAACAGAATCTGTCAAAAACAGGACAGTCTGTAGTAATCTGTAGCTAGCGCAAGATCTGGAACCCCAAAAATTCTAAAATAAATTTCTGGACGTGAGGAATTTATCTATTAATAATATTCAAAAATAATTAACTAAATACCACTTTCCAAATAAAAGTGGCAGCATTTGTCGTGAGCGCTAAAGTTTCTGTTTTTTACAGCAAGATTAACAAGACTTTCCCCAAGTCTTCCCAACGGTTCTACTTGGCACAAACGCTAATTAAACACAAAAAACACAACCTAAACAGAGGCTAGATAAATTATTTATTACTAAACATGAGCAAAAAGCAAGTAATAAAAATAAAATTGGGTTGCGTCCCAACAAGCGCTATCGTTTAACGCCCCTAGCTAGGCATAAAAAGCAAGGATAGATCTAGGTATTGCCATAATAATAAGATAGATCATTAAAACTCATTTCATATTCTCTATGTTCGGCAGCAAGTTTTCTTTGAGGCAAGAAAAAGTAATCAAAAGGGCTAAATTTAATGGGGAAAAAGTCCCCAAGATCAACCTTGGGAGGTATAGGTTCCTCCTTTGGTCCTTCGTGTTGCACAACCAGTTCATCATTATAAGCATTCTTTTGACAGAACTTTGTGAGCCTATATTCAAGAGAATATCCTAGTTCATTATTTCGAATGGCCAAATCATCATTAAGCTCAGAAATTCTATCAACTAAAACATTGGAAGGAACCCTTTTTCTAAGATTTTCATTGAAAGCAACATAGTCTAGAGATTGAAAACACATTATTTCTTCTTGATCAAAAAGGATAGCCTCTATGGGAGGACGGCAAGCATCCACCCTATAATGCGCAAATATTTCTTTGGCCTCTTTTATTATGAATCCAAACTCATGAGCCAAAAAGATAGTAGCAACACGCTTAACAGAAGAATGCTCAATATTACAAAATTCTAGGAAAATCCTTTGTATGCAAGGATGCATGTGCATGAATTGTCTTTTATGTTCAACTACAAGCATGGCAATAGCGTCCGCAAGACTACTAGTTCTGTGAAGGATAGAACTACCCATAGATGGTAAAGCACCGGCACAAGTAAAGAAATCTTGAATAACTCCTTTTCCAATAATATTACCACTACCAACACGGAATTTTTTTGTATGTAAGATGGGTGGTTCTTTAGTAGGAGCATCAGAATTTTTCATGATATTATTATTGTCCATATCGACAATAATTTCCCCAATTTCAGACATAACGGCAGAAGGTGCAAAGGGCAAAAAGAGGCTAATAGAGAAAGAGAGGGAGGATAGAGAGAGAGGGCGAATAAAACGGCAAGGGTGAAGTGGGGGAGATGAAAACGAGAGGCAAATGGCAAATAATGTAATGCGGGAGATAGGGATTGTGATGGGTACTTGGTATATTGACTTTTGCGTAGACTCCCCGGCAACGGCGCTAGAAATGGCTCGTTGTCGAGAGTCAAATCTTGACTTGCGCGAACCTCCCCGGCAACGGCGCCAGAAATCCTTCTTGCTACCTCTTAAGCACTGCATTGGTTTTCCCACGAAGAGGAAGGGCTGATGTAGGAGAGTAGCATAAGTATTTCCCTCAGTTTTGAGAACCAAGGTATCAATCCAGTAGGAGGCTACGCGCGAGTCCCTCGTACCTGCACAAAACAAATAAATCCTCGCAACCAACGCAATAAGGGGTTGTCAATCCCTACACTGCCACTTACGAGAGTGAAATCTGATAGATCTGATAGATATGATAAGATAATATTTTTGGTACTTTTATGATAAAGATGCAAAGTAAAATAAAAGCAAAGTAAAAAGCAAAAGAAATTGCTAAGTATTGGAAGATTAATATGATGAAGATAGACCCGGGGGCCATAGGTTTCACTAGTGGCTTCTCTCAAGAGCATAAGTATTCTATGGTGGGTGAATGAATTACTGTTGAGCAATTGACAGAATTGAGAATAGTTATGAGAATATCTAGGTATGATCATGTATATAGGCATCATGTCCGAGACAAGTAGGCCCACTCCTGCCTGCATCTACTACTATTACTCCACTCATCGACCGCTATCCAGCATGCATCTAGAGTATTAAGTTACTAAAAACAGAGTAACGCCTTAATCAATATGACATGATCTAGAGGGATAAACTCATGCAATATGATGAAAACCCCATCTTGTTATCCTCGATGGCAACAATACAATACGTGCCTTGCTGCCCCTACTGTCACTGGGAAAGGACACCGCAAGATTGAACCCAAAGCTAAGCACTTCTCCCATTGCAAGAAAGATCAATCTAGTAGGCTAAACCAAACTGATAATTCGAAGAGACTTTCAAAGATAACCAATCATACATAAAATAATTAAGAGAAGATTCAAATATTATTCATAGATAGACTTGATCATAAACCCACAATTCATCGGTCTCAACAAACACATCGCAAAAATAAGATTACATCGAATAGTTCTCCATAAGAGAGGGGGAGACCATTGTATTGAGATCCAAAAAGAGAGAAGAAGCCATCTAGCTAATAACTATGGACCCGTAGGTCTGAGGTGAACTACTCACACTTCATCGGAGGGGCTATGGCGATGATGTAGAAGCCCTCCATGATCGATGCCCCCTCCGGCGGAGCTCCGGAACAGGCCCCGAGATGGGATCTCATGGATACAGAAAGTTGCGGCGGTGGAATTAGGGTTTTGGCTCCGTATCTGACCGTTTGGGGGTACGTAGGTATATATAGGAGGAAGGAGTACGTCGGTGGAGCAACAGGGGCCCCACGAGGGTGGAGGGCGCGCCTGGGAGGGGGGTAGGCACGCGCCCTACCTCGTGGCCTCCTCTTTTGTTTCTTGATGTAGGGTCCAAGTCCTCTGGATCATGTTCGGTGAGAAAATTACGTTCCCGAAAGTTTCATTCCATTTGGACTCCGTTTGATATTCCTTTTCTTCGAAACCCTAAAATAGGCAAAAAATAACAATTCTGGGCTGGGCCTCCGGTTAGTAGGTTAGTCCCCAAAATAATATAAAAGTGGATAATAAAGCCCAATAATGTCCAAACTAGTAGATAATATAGCATGGAGCAATCAAAAATTATAGATACGTTGGAGACGTATCACTAAGCAGCCGGCCGTCCGGCTTCTTACTTAACTTGCTACGTTCTAGACGGCCAAAGTACTTGCCTTCCCAAACGGCTAAGTACCTGACCCAGCCACGGACTGTAGAGCAGCCGTCCGGCTGGTTGGCAGGGAAGCAGCCAAGGGAAGGCGGCAAAGGAAAAAAGCCAAAAGAGCAAAAAAGCAAGACAAGTCGGAACTCATGCAGAAATTAATTTACATAGCAAAAGGCCCTTGGCCAGCATTCAACAGAGTTCGAATACACCCCCAGCGGGTGGAACTGCGCAAATTGAATAAGTTTGTTCGAGAGATTACAAAACTAGAAAAAGAGATAACTTGGCCGTCTAGGCCAGAGGAGCAGCAGCCAGATCAGAGGGGTCGCGGAGGTCGAGGCTCCGGGTGGTGGAACGGCCGTCTGGTTGGTCTTGGCCTGGTCAGCACTGGCAGCAGTCGGCTCGCCGGCACGTAGCTCGTTGGTCGAGACTTGGTCGGGCGGAGGCCGGCTGTCGGCTCCATCATTCGGCGCATCATCCTCATCCTCATCGCGGGAGGCGATCTCATCCACCAAGTCCTCGCCATCTCCCAGGTTCAGCCCGAACCAATTGGGCGGCAGCTTGGCACCCTCCCCGTGTAGCTCGGAGAGGAAGACACTGGTATCAGCATACTCGGCAATCGCTATGACGCGATGATAGAGCACGGGTTCTGCCGCCGCCAACTCCTCGCCGGCTTCAAGCCAGAACGTGGCCAACTGGGCTAGGCTCAGCCCAGGGGACCACGCCTTGACGAACTCCAAAGACCGCCGTACACCTGCCCGGGCAGTGGAGCCCTTCCACGCCTCGAAGTGGCCGATAACCACCTCTAACCAGTCCGTGGTCCAACTAGGGGTGCGTAGAACCGGAGTACCTGGCCAGAGGGCGGAAACCATCTGGGCTCCGACACGCTGCAGATGGCGGAGCGCCCGATGTGCCGACTGGAGACGAGCTTGAACGGCGAGAAGCTGCTCGCCAAGGGTCCGCGGGGCGTTGGGCCCGATCTCTGCACCGGCCAGCCTTCGCTTGTCGCGGCGAGGCTCGATGGCTTGGCTAGTGGCAATGGTGTGACCAGCAAAATACTTTGCGCAAGAAGGAAAAAGAAACATGATGTCGAAAGCCGGCTCATATGAAAAGTTGGTATGCAAAAGAAAGGAAAGGACAACTCACCGTCGAGCATGTCCTCGATCGCGCCATAGCCGTCGGATAGAGCCTTCTCCTTCTCGGCCCAGTTCGAGCGCTGAGTCTCAAACTCGGCTGTGAGGGAGTCTTCCGCCTCCTTGAGCTTCTGGATCTACGCCTTGTGTTGGTCCGCTTGATCTGCCAACTCCTTGACCAGGCACTCGCGCTCCTGCACCACTTTGCTGCACTCCTCCTCCTTGGCGCGCAGCGCGGTTTGAGCTTCGCCCAGTTGCTGCTGCAAGGTGGCATTGGCTCCTGCAGAAGACAAGAAAGGAAAGACATTCAGCAAGTCAACAAAAGAAAAAAGTAGTTGCTAGAAGATCCAGCCCAACTGCTCAGCAGTCGGCCCGAATCTCGGGGGCTACACCCCACGGGTGCACTGGCACGCTCCCACAAGAATAAGGACAGAGTGCTTACTCCGATTGTCGGCCAAGTCAACAGTCCGCTTGGCCATCTCCCGGACATGGGAGTTGAAGACGGCCATGTGGATGTTGTGGTAGTCCTGCAACAAAGACAATAGAAGAAAAAAAGAAAAGGTTAGCACTCGGAACTTACCTTTAAGTTCCGAGCCGCCTGCTCAGCAGCCGACCTGGAACTCAGGGGCTAGACCCAGTGGGTGCGCTGGCGCGCCCCCACAGAAGATTTCAAGAATCCAAAACAAGCAATCAAGAGGCATACCCGGATGGCTGTACGTGTCACCAAGAAGTCCTTTGTGTATTGCTGGAGGGTGGCTGTCGGTGTCAAAACCGGCGGATCTCGGGTAGGGGGTCCCGAACTGTGCGTCTAGGCCGAATGGTAACAGGAGGCAAGGGACACGAAGTTTTAACCAGGTTCGGGCCCTCTTGATGGAGGTAAAACCCTACGTCCTGCTTGATTAATATTGATGATATGGGTAGTACAAGAGTAGATCTACCACGAGATCGGAGAGGCTAAACCCTAGAAGCTAGCCTATGGTATGATTGTTGTTCTGTATGTTGTCCTACGGACTAAAACCCTCTGGTTTATATAGACACCGGAGAGGGTTAGGGTTACACAAAGTCGGTTACAATGGTAGGAGATCCACATATCCGTATCGCCAAGCTTGCCTTCCACGCCAAGGAATGTCCCTCCTGGACACGGGACGAAGTCTTCAATCTTGTATCTTCATAGTCCAGGAGTCCGGCTGAAGGTATAGTCCGGCCATCCGGGCACCCCCTAATCCAGGACTCCCTCAGTAGCCCCTGAACCAGGCTTCAATGACGACGAGTCCGGCGTGCAGATTGTCTTCGGCATTTCAAGGCGGGTTCCTCCTGCAAGTACTTCATAGAAGATTTTGAACACAAAGATAGTGTCCGGCTCTGCAAAATAAGTTTCCACATATTGCCATAGAGAGAATAATATTTACACAAATCTAATCTGTTGACGTATTCTGTAGTGTGACATCGCACCACGGCCAATCCTTTATTCGAATCGTTTTATTGTCCCACCTCAGCGTGTCATGCGAGGCGGTTTCCTTGGCACGTCTCGTCGAAGCAGAGATCATGTCCCCTTATTCCAGGATTCTCATCAATACGGGCATGGGTAACCCAACCGCTTCTAGGACTCCTAGACTATAGGCAAGCCCAAACGGTCATAGAGAGGATGCTTGATATTCACCCTCTTTATAAAGGGACAAGGATTTTATTTTTTCCCTCTCGTGCTCAATCGAATCCTTCCCCCACCTCAAGCTCAAACACCCAAAGTTGAGGTCAGGTGCTCCGAACCTTCAATCATGTCCAGATCTAGCCTTCAAGGCCGATGGATGCCTTCCTCGATCACAGAAGAAGACATCAAAAAGTTGAGGGAGGCTAGATATCTGACCGCCGAGGTTTCGCATCGGCTGCCTGCCCGAGGACAGGCCATCTCCTCCCCCGAACCCAACGAGAACGTCGTGTTCGTCTCCCACTTCCTCCGAGGTCTAGGCCTTGCTCTGGATCCTTTCGTCAGGGGTTTGATGTTTTATTACGGGCTAGATTTCCATGATCTAGCTCCGGACTCCTTTCTTCATATCACGACATTTATTGTCATGTGTGAGGCCTTCCTCCGGGTTACCCCTCACTTTGGCCTGTGGCTCAAGACCTTTGAAGTAAAGCCGAAGATGATCGAGGGGCAAAATGCAGCGTGCGGAGGTGCCTCAATATGCAAGATGACAGGAGCTCCATGGCCCAAAGGTTCCATTCCAGAGGTGTCTGAATTGTGGCAACAGGAGTGGTTCTACATCACGGCTCCTAGAAGTGCCAAGTGGGCGGTCGCCCGTGTTTTCCGCTCGGCCCCTCCACCACAACTAATGTCATGGATCAGCAGAGGTCTGAGCTGGGGTCCAGCCAAGGACGTGCCTATACTGCAAAGCTGCATTCGAGATCTCTTCAATGGAGATTTTGGTTTGGTTGCGGTAATACAAGTTATGCTGGTTCGTCAAGTACAGCCTTGCAAACGCCGGCCCCTTCACTTGTGGGAGTTCAATCTCGAGGGACCGCGTGTCATTCAAAATTTCGTCGGCCTGACACACGAGGAGATGTACAAGTCATTCTTTGGACCTCAGGTAGAGTGTCCAGAAATCACTGAGGACGTGGGCCTGAGCAATAACCGCACTGCCGAACTGGTAAGGAATCTTCCGGCCGAACATACTATCTCTCATTTGTTGCGAAGTTATTTCTGAGAGTTTGCTTTTTGACCAGGACTGGCTAACAAAGGCGAAGTTGATTCGGTGTTCGGCCCCCCTCCCTGAGGGTTTGGACAATCCGGTATTGGAAAAGATGCTCCAGGTCACACCTTGCCCGGAGCCCTTGAAGGAAGATACTGGGGAGGATAGTACGGGCGGACGCGGGCCCCCAACGCTGCCCATTCTAACCGAGGGAGCGGGCGTCTCCATGAAGGAAGACGACCGGAGGAGGAAAAGGACTGCACCCGGGGATTCGGAAGCCGAAGCTTCCAAACGGGAGAAGAAGTCTCCCACAGAGGGTCCTACCTTGGGGAGTGCTTTTGCCGCACCAAGTCCGCGGGGGGATCAATTCTCCAGCGAGTCATAAGTGACCCGAAACACTTTAATAGTACAGGTATGCCATCTTTTTCTTCTGAGAAAATAACCACCGCATATATCTTTGCAGTTCGGGCCTTAGCTCCTCTCAAATGAGCTCGTCTTTGGGGGATCTTCTTCCAGAGATGATGGAGAGCGAAACGCCTCCTCCGGACTCCTCCGCTCCGGAAGCGGGCGACCCCGAAGTGTCGTCGCGGAGGGTCTCTCCGAGTCCGGTGAGGCCAGAAGATAATCCCATTGACCCCCGAAGCTCCCAGTGTCCGGCTCCCGAAGAGAACAGACAAAAGAGTCCGGCACCGTCTGGTCTGCGATCAGATGTTCTGAGGGAGTTGGTGGGGCGAGCGGCCATCTCAGATGAACACCGTATGCTGATGAATACAGTGATGGAGAGAATCTCATCCGCCGAAAGCGGATTGCATGAAGCTTTTATGAGTCTACTGACAGGATTTGAGGTACGTAAAATAATGTATGATAGTCCTGCACATGCTAGGTGTGCCCTGTGTAGATTGTAGCCCCTGAGACTCTGGTTGTCATCGGAAATGACGACGAACAGAGGATCATATTCCCAGGTAATAACCATACTGCCTCTATGTGCAGGTGATGGAAGCTCCGGTGGCTTGCCGGAATAGCGAGTTTACCCATTTAAAACGGCAATTGGATGCGGCAGACGCCGACATCGAGCTTTTTAACAAAAGGCTTGACGAGGCACAGGGTAAGTGTCATTATCTGGTAAATGCCACATAGTAAGAGCAGCATGATGCTAGTATCTTTAATATGTTGTGACTGCAGATGGAGCTGCCACTGTTGAAGCCTTGCGGGCAGAACTTGCCCGAGCCAAGGAACAAGCGAGGTTTGGTAATGCGGCTGCTTTGAAGGCGGCCGAAGAGTTGAAGGCCGAGAAGGCCGCGCATGGCGAGAGCCGAGATAAGATGGCCAAGATGGCCATAGAATTAAATGCCGCCGCCGACCGTTGCCGGGTTCTTGAAAAGGAAAACCTAGCGAAGGCATCGGACCTTGAGAAGGCTGCTGTGACGAGAAAAGACATCCGCTCTGCTATGAGGGCGGAGAAGGAGGAGCTGCGGGAAGCCAGGGATATTGTAGCTGGGAAATCCTTTATGTTGCGGAGGAAGTTCGGAGATCCATGGTATGCCCCTCTGGATTGGCTATGGAGTTCGGAGGATGTGTATATGGATTTGGCGGCGAGCGCTGCCGATGCGGCCAAGTACTTGCAGGGTCAGACGGACCGTGAATTGGACCAGCTGTTTTGGACACAATTCCATTCTCCCGAGCGTCCGCTTTCATTGACTGACCAATTAGCCGAATGGGCCAAACTGAATAGGTTGCCCGGACTCACCATGAGGTCTGTTGTGGATCAGCTATGGCCGGAAAGGCCAAAACCGAACAACTATTTTAGCTTGGTGCAGCAGTTCCTTGACGTGGTGCCGCGCATTAATGCGATGAAGAGGTCGGCATGCATAGAGGGCTCACGGATGGCCTTTGCCTGTGTTAAAGCATACTGGGAGGAGATGGATGCTACCACTGTTGCAGCGCGGGATTCGGCCATAGGCCGAATGGCTGCTGAGCACTACTTTGAAGAAGTCTTGAGGGTGCTCGTTTGATAGAGACCCAGTGCTCAAAAAATATTATGTTTGAGTGATATGTAATCTCATTGTAAGCGAAATGCTTTTATAAATTTTTATAAGGCCATTTTTATACTTTTGCCTGAAAGTAATATGATGCCTCCTGGGCGGCCATTTATGTATACATGTGTATAACCTGAAAGATTGCAGTTGTCGGCTTCAACCCCCACGCATATAATGCGGAGGTGCTCGCAAAAACCACACGTTCACACTTAACACAACGTCTTGGTCCTATTAAGGAGGTGATAGCGGAGCGAGCGAGGCAACCGAACTATAATGCTTTAGCACTTTCACTTAGCCATAGGAGTTTGACAGTGGGGCTACTAGATAGCCCCTAGTGGCTCCGCACTCTCCTGATCTTGGGGTGCGTACATGCCTGGCCGGAAAACGGCCCTTCGTTAAGGCGGAGGAATTCCAACATTCCGATAGGTCATCGTGTGGTTGACCATTCTCACGCTATATCATGACAGTCAGTTTCCGGCTTTCTCTACTAAGGTGCTCGTCCAGATGAACCAGGGCACAATCGCAGTAGTTCTCCTGGTGCTACCTTAGTCGGTAAAGAGGAACGTAAGGCACCAAAACACAGGAGCCGGGCAAACCCAACATTTGACCAAAGACAATGATTCGGAGCTGATGCAAATAGGGCCAAACTCGCGACGCCGCACACTCCCTAAGGTATTCGGTCTTTGCAGTATAAACCAGGCCTAAATAATGGCCTTTGTAAGAAGCCCCTTGTGTCCAGGTACGTGCATTGTTCTGGCGTGGCCACATGCCAAGACGTCAGCATCCTTCGCAACGGTGGATATGTATCAACAAGAGACAGTAAAAAAGGTTTACGCAGGGTCTTAATCTAAAAAGAATCCTTGGAGCAGGTCCCTGCTACACATCTGCACCTGTGTCTCCATTGTACCGTATCCTGGACGGGTGTAGCACGATGATCGTCTGTAAAAGAGAGTAATTTAGGTGAAAAAGTTGTCGTGCAAAAAGATAGTTTTTAAAGAAACCATGTATAATTTCAAGATGAGAAAAAATTGTCACTTGTCTGCGCGCGTTGAGCCCCTTGTATTGACAAATAGGGGTGTGACCATTTATTCGGTATAAATAGCGGCCCCGGGCTTGATTAGTTGTGTCTGAGGTCTTGACGACCTATTGGATGCTTTCGCTGGTCCGGGCGCCTTTAGTGTGCGGCTGTCAAGGCAGCCGCACTCTCTTCGGCGCGCAGAGATCGCTTGATATTTCTGTTCACTGAAATGATGCCGCATGGACCGAGCATCTTGAGTGTGAGGGAGGCGTAGTGTGGTATTGCATTAAAGCGAGCAAAAGCTTCCCGTCCGAGCAGTGCTTGATAGCCACTTTGGAACACAGCGATGTGGAAGGTTAAATGCTCGCGACAGAAGTTATCGGGGGAGCCGAATATAACTTGTAGTAGGAGGGAGCCCGTACAACGAGCCCCTGGGCCTGGCGTTACTCCTTTAAAGGTAGTATTGCTATGGCAAATTTTTGTTGGGTCTAACCCCATCCCGCGGATTGAATCCTGATATATTAGGTTTAGATTGCTGCCACCGTCCATCAAGACTCATGTGAAGTGATATCCGCCAATTACTGGGTCTAATACCAGGGCAGCCCAATCTGCGCGTCGGATACATGCTGAGTAATCGCGATGGTCGAAAGTGATCGGCTGAGACGACCAGTGGCAGGACTTCGCAGTGACAGGCACTTGGGTATATTTTCCTGGGAGTGCCGCGTTGTTTGGATGTTTGTTGTGTTGCATTGTATGCTGGGGCACGCTTGCGTGGTCCATAGATGGATCTTGTTGCGCCGTCCTTTGGGTTCAAGCCCTCGCATGGGTCGCGTGTTGTATTGTGAGTGGCGTTGTATGCCGCTCTGTGTTTGTAGAGGGGTCGTCTATCCGGCCAGGTGGCTGCTTTGATGTTTGGTTGTGGGGGGTCTGAGGCCTCCTCATCAAATTCAGGTAGCAGCTTCCGCTTTGGGTAGCTCTTGGAGGGGCGATTGTCGCCGTACCTCGGTGCTGTGTTGAGTATTTTACTCCATCTGGTTTGGAGTGTGTCTTGCACAGCCTTGAGCGTTTGCTTCTGCTTTTTAAGACTCCTAGCGGTGGCAACAAGCCTTTTACGGGCATTCTGCTGCTCCGGGTGCCTGTCCGGCGTTATGTCGTCCGGACTATTATCCTTGATAGAATTTGTTTGTTCGGTTTGATTATCCGGATTGCCGTTGTCCGGCAGCGGTTCGCCCTGCTCCAGTGCTGGGTCTGTGTGATCGTTATTTCTATCGAGGCGGGATTTGGGGCGGCGCTTGCGTCGCCGCTTTGACTGCTTCTCGAGGGAACAAGCGTTCGGTGCGTCCTTCCGCTCCTCTATGTCATATTTTGGTGCGTCCACCATGTATACGTCGTATGATGAGGTGGGCGTCGAGCACCCTGTGGGCGGTGGTTCTTCTTCGCCTCCCGCATCGTCGTCCATACCGTCGATGTTTTCAGAGTCGAAGTCGAGCATGTCGGTTAAATCCTCAACAGTGGCTACAAAGTGGGTGGTGGGTGGGCGTCGAATTTCTTCGTCTTCCACATCCCAATCCTGCTGGCCATTATCCGGGCAGGGCTCTCATGACAAAGAAAGGGACTTTAGTGATTTCATAATATCGCCGAAGGGCGAGTGCTGAAAGATGTCCACGGCGGTAAACTCCATGATCGGCGCCCAATCGGATTCGATAGGCAGGGGCGCGGAAGGTTCGGAGTCCGTGGAGGAGTCCGGCTCCTTGGAGTCACGAGTCTCGCGGAGTGCGGGGCTGGTGTTCGGCTCGATCGCCGTTGGGATCACAGCCCCCGAGGCGGCGTCCAACCACCCATCCTCAATCGGCGTGGTTGGCTCCGAATTAAGGGTCGAAGCCGATGCGGGTGCGGCCTCCAGGGCACTGTTCGGCGGCAGAGCTAGATCATGCTCGTCGTGACAGTGCGGCCGAATCCGTCGAGGATCAAGTCCCCGTGGATGTCAGTCGTGTAGTTTAAACTTCCAAATCTGACCTGACGGCCAGGGGCATAGCTTTCGATCTGCTCCAGATGGCCAAGTGAATTGGCCCGCAATGCGAAGCCGCCGAAGACGAAGATATGTCCGGGGAGGAAGGTCTCACCCTGGACTGCATCATTATTGATGATCGTAGGAGCCATGAAGCCTAACGGCGACGACACAGAGGAACTCTCAATGAAAGCACCAATGTCGATGTCAAAACCGGTGGATCTCGGGTAGGGGGTCCCGAACTGTGCGTCTAGGCCGGATGGTAACAGGAGGCAAGGGACACGAAGTTTTACCCAGGTTCGGGCCCTCTTGATGGAGGTAAACCCTACGTCCTGCTTGATTAATATTGATGATATGGGTAGTACAAGAGTAGATCTACCACGAGATCGGAGAGGCTAAACCCTAGAAGCTAGCCTATGGAATGATTGTTGTTCTGTATGTTGTCCTACGGACTAAAACCCTCCGGTTTATATAGACACCGGAGAGGGTTAGGGTTACACAAAGTCGGTTACAATGGTAGGAGATCCACATATCTGTATTGCCAAGCTTGCCTTCCACGCCAAGGAAAGTCCCTCCTGGACACGGGACGAAGTCTTCAATCTTGTATCTTCATAGTCCAGGAGTCCGGCTGAAGGTATACTCCGGCCATCCGGACACCCCCTAATCCAGGACTCCCTCAGGGACACCTTGGGCCTGAAGATGGGCTTGGACGTCATGTGTGGCCCGGTTTAGTATGCTCGTCCCGCCCCTAGGAGTCCACTCTGGTGGGGCGGCTCTGCTGACCTCAGCGTCAGGGGCTGTAGAGCTTGCGGCCCCAAAATCCAGCGGCCTTGGTGCTGACGCCTCCTTCTCCAAACGAAGGCGCCCTGGAGTCGAGCCCACCACCAACTCATTACCAGCTGGTGGCGCCGGTGGCACTTCAGGCCAACTGCTCTACGCGTCCGCAGTCGGCACCTGTGGGGGCACCTCCGAGGTGATGACGTCGCCCCCTCCCCTCTCCATGACCGGCCGGTCATCACCGGCTCCTCCAGACGGCACCGGGATCTCGGGCGCGGGTGGCGCGGAGCACAGGAGGATGACGAATTGCGGAGCCTGGCCGCGTGCGGCCTCTTCCGCTTGCGCCTTGGCGGCTGCATCCGACTGGTCCTTGGCTGCGGCGTCTGCCTAGGCCTTAGCCTCGGCGTCGGTTTGGGCCTTGGCTACTGCCTTCGTTTCCGCCTGCGCCACTTTGGCCGTCGCCGCCTTCTGCCGCTCCGCCTCCTCCCACTCCTTGCGCGCCTCCCGCACATTCCTCTCCGTCGACTCCCGGAGGTCGGCCTGCGGGTCCATGCAGCGGGTGTTGGTGGAGCCCTCAGCTGCCCCGATCACGGAGGCAGAGGCGGCCCGCTCAAGCGAGAGCGGGGCTCTGTTCAAGAAAGATAAGAAGAAATTCAGAAAGGAAGAAAAGAAAGAAGAGAATAATACGCAAGAGAAAGTAGGCACTTACGCGGACACCATCGGGGGTTGCTTCAGGGCCCTCTGAAACTGGGCCGCCTTCTAGCAGCCTCCTGTCGTCTGGTCGCGGCGGCCATGTTCCTAGGCCTCTTCGGCCGGCTGCCGAATTGCGGCGGGCCGGCTCGGCACTTCTGCGCGCTGCCTGGTGTAGTCAGCACGGCTGAGGAGCTCGTGCCCGTCCTGTCGGCGTCGTGCGGGCGGCGCGGCTTGATGACCCACAAGTATAGGGGATCAATTGTAGCCTCTTTCGATAAGTAAGAGTGTCGAACCAAACGAGGAGCTAAAGGTTGAAAAAATATTCCCTCAAGTTCTATCAACCATTGATACAACTCTACGCACGCTTAACGTTCACTTTACCTAGAACAAGTATGAAACTAGAAGTACTTTGTAGGTGCTTTTGGATAGGTTTGCAAGATAATAAAGAGCGCGTAAATAAAAAGTAAGGTCTGTTTAGATAAAGAAACAATAAAGCTAGCATAGCAAGTGTGGAAAACTGGTGGTAGGAGTTGCAAAATTGTCTCTAAGCAATTGACTACTTTACTAGACCGATAGCAAGTTTTATGTGGGAGAGGCCACTGCTAGCATGTCATCCCTGACTTGGAATTCTATGCACTTATGATTGGAACTATTAGCAAGCATATGCAACTACTAACGTTCATTAAGGTAAAACCCAACCATAGCATTAAGATATATTGGTCCCCCTTCAATCCTGTATGCATCAATTTCTATGCTATGTTGAAGCTTCTGTCACTCTTGCCCTCCAATACATAGTCCTATCAACATACAACTAACCCTATGGTGTGATCCACGCACGCGCTCATATGATGGGCACCAAAGGACAACAACATAATCACAAGAAAATTTAATCAATCATAGCAATTCATCAACCACCGATAGGACAACAAAAATCTACTCAGACATCATAGGATGGAACACATCATTGGATAATAATATGAAGCATAAAGCACCATGTTCAAATAGAGGGTACAACGGGTTGCAGGAGAGTGGACCGTTATAGATAGAGGGGGGAAGGTGATGGAGATGTTGGTGAAGATGGCGTAGGTGTTGGTGAATATCACGGTGATGATGATGGCCCCGGTGGCGTTCTGGCGCCACCGGGAGAGAGGGGGAGAGAGCCCCCTTCTTTTTCTTCTTCTTCTTCCTCTTCTTCTTCTTCCTTGACCTTCTCCCTAGGTGGGAGAAGGGTTTCTCCTCTGGTCCATGGTCTCCATGGCATGGGAGGGGCGAGAGCCCCTCCGAGATTGGATCTGTCTCTCTATCTCTCTCTGTTTCTGCGTTCTGGGATTCTACCCTTTCACCGTTTCTTATATATCTGGAGATCCGTAACTCCGATTGGATTGAAACCTTCGCTCCAATTTTTTCCCTGAAAATTAGCTTTCTTGCGGCGAAAGAAGAGAAGCAACCGCCTTATGGGGGGGCCACGAGGGTCAGGGGCACACCCCCTGCCTCGTGGCTCCCTCCGGCACCGTCCCGCGTTGATTTTCTTCCCATATTTCACATATATTCCAAAAATATTCTCCGTCCATTTTTATCCCGCTTGGACTCTGTTTGATATGGATTTTCTACGAAACAAAAAACATGCAACAAACAGGAACTGGCACTGGGCACTGGATCAATATGTTTGTCCCCAAAAATAGTATAAATAGTTGCCAAAAGTATATGAAAGTTGTAGAATATTGGTATGGAACAATCAAAAATTATAGATACGACAGAGACATATTAGCATCCCCAAGCTTAATTCCTGCTCATCCTCGAGTAGGTAAATGATAAAAAAGATAATTTTTGATGTGGAATGCTACCTAGCATAATCTTGATCATATATCTAACCATGGCATGAATATTAAGACATGAGTGATTCAAAGCAATAGTCTAGCATTTGACATTAAGACAATAATACTTCAAGCATACTAACCAAGCAATTATGTCTTATCAAAATAACATAGCCAAAGAAAGCTCATCCCTACAAAATCATATAGTCTGGCTATGCTCCATCTTCACCACACAAAGCATTCAAATCATGCACAACCCCGATGACAAGCCGAGCAATTGGTTCATACTTTTTAACGCGCTTCAGCCTTTTCAACCCTCACGCAATACATGAGCGCAAGCCATGGACATAGCACTATGGGTGGAATAGAATATGATGATGGAGGTTGTGTGGAGAAGACAAAAGGAAGAAAGTCTCACATCGACGCGGCCAATCAATGGGCTATGGAGATGCCCATTAATTGATGTCAATGCGAGGAGTAGGGATTGCCATGCAACTGATGCACTAAGAGCTATAAGTGTATGAAAGCTCAAACTAGAAACTAAGTGGGTGTGCATCAAACTTTCTTGCTCATGAAGACCTCAAGAATTTGAGGAAGCCCATCATCGAAATATACAAGCCAAGTTCTATAATGAAAATTCCCACTAGTATATGAAAGTGATAACTCAAGAGACTCTCTATATGAAGAACATGGTGCTACTCTGAAGCACAAGTGTTGTAAAATGATAGTAACATTGCCCCTTTTCTCTTTTTCTCTCATTTTTTGGGTCTTCCTTTTTTGGCCTTTCTCCTTTTTTGGGGACTTCTCTTTTTTTTTCTTTTTTTCGTCCGGAGTCTCATCCCTACTTGTGGGGGAATCATAGTCTCCATCATCCTTTCCTCACTGGGACAATGCTCTAATAATGATGATCATCACACTTTTATTTACTTACAACTCAATATTACAACTCGATATCTAGAACAAAGATATGACTCTATATGAATGCCTCCGACGATGTACCGGGATGTGCAATGATCTAGCGTAGCAATGACATCAAAAAATGGAAAAGCCATGAAAACATCATGCTAGCTATCTTATGATCATGCAAAGCAATATGACAATAAATGCTCAAGTCATGTATATGATGATGATGGAAGTTGCATGGCAATATATCTCGGAATGGCTATGGAAATGCCATGATAGGTAGGTATAGTGGCTGTTTTTAGGAAGATATAATGAGGCTTATGTGTGATAGAGTGTATCGTATCACGGGGTTTGGATGTACCGGCAAAGTTTGCACCAACTCTAGAGGTGAGAAAGGGCAATGCATGATACCGAAGAGGCTACCAATGATGGAAGGGTGAGAGTGCGTATAATCCATGGACTCACATTAGTCATAAAGAACTCATATACTTATTGCAAAATTTATTAGCCCTCGAATCGAAGTACTACTACGCATGCCCCTAGGGGAATATATTGGTAGGAAAAGACCATCGCTCGTCCCCGACCGCCACTCATAAGGAAGACAATCAATAAATACCTCATGCTCCAATTTCGTTACATAACGGTTCACCATACCTGCATGCTACGGGACTTGCAAACTTCAACACAAGTATTTCTCAATTTCACAATTACTCAACTAGCACGACTCTAATATCACCACCTTTATATCGCAAAACTATTGCAAGGAATCAAACATATCATATTCAGTGATCTACAAGTTTTATGTAGGATTTTATGACTAACCATGAGAATGACCAGTTCCTGTCAACTCTCTAAATAGATATAAGTGAACAAAGAGAGTTTAATTCTTTCTATAAAAGATATGCCCATGCTCTAACAAATATAAGTGAAGCAAAAGAGCATTCTACAAATGGCGGTTTTCTATGTGAAGAGAAACAGGCAATCCAAACTTCAAATGATATAAGCGAAGCACATGAAGCATTCTATAAAGCCATACTCAAAAGATTTAAGTGAAGTGCAAAGAGCATTCTATAAATCAACCAAGGACTATCTCATACCAGCATGGTGCATAAAAGAAAAGTGAAAACTAAATGCAAAAGACGCTCCCAGATTGCACATATCGCATGAACGAAATGAATCCGAAAACATACAGATACTTGTTGAAGAAAGATGGGATGCCTTCCGGGGCATCCCCAAGCTTAGACGCTTGAGTCTCCTTGAATATTTACTTGGGGTGCCTTGGGAATCCCCAAGCTTGAGCTCTTGCCTGTCTTCCTTCTTCTCACATCAAGACCTCCTCGATCTTCGAACACTTCATCCACACAAAACTTCAACATAAAACTCGGTAAGATCCGTTAGTATAATAAAGTAAATCACTACTATAAGTATTGTTGTAAAACAACTCATATTTTTTTCTTCCATTGTAGCTACTGTAATATAACTTTTCCATGGCTTAATCCACTGATATAAATCGATAGTTTCATCAAAACAAGCAAACTATCATCAAAAACAGAATCTGTCTAAAACAGAACAGTCTGTAATAATATGAACATTCACCATACCTCTGTTACTCCAAAAAATTCTACCAAAATTAGTAACAGTTTGTATAGAAAGATAGTGCAAAAAGTTTCAGAACCGTTTGACGTTCCAGTAAAAAATGTAAAATCATGCACTACAGCCTAAGTTTCTGTCCTGCACCCCACAAACCAACAAGTAATCTAAAACATCCTAAAGGCAAACCTTGGCACATTATTTTTATTTTTAAACCTTATAAAAGCACACAATAGAAATAAATGACTCTCTAAAACTTCCGGGTTGTCTCCCTGGCAGGGCTTTCTTTAAAGCCATTAAGCTAGGCATATAGTGCTCAAGTAATGGATCCACCCGGATCCCAAGGTATATCAAAGCCAATTTTAATTAACAATGATTTGTAATTTAGTAGTGAGCACAAAGTAACATATATCATGTAATGACGAAGTCTAACTCTCTTCCTATGCATCGACATGTCATAAAAGAACAATTCATGCACACAAGGTTAAGGCCAGTGCATAGTATAAACAGTTTCATGCAATTTTTTCGTGTTGGAAACATAAAGAGGCGGAGATGTAGTTCCTCTCTCATAATAATTGCAAGTAGGAGAAGCAATCACATGCATATTATATCTATCAAAATCATCATGTGTAATAGTAAAACGCAACCCATCAATATAATCCTTAATAAGGGCGAACTTCTCCGAGAGAGTGTAGTCGGGAAAATTCAAAAAGATAATAGGACTATCATGCGTGGGTGCAATAGCAACAATTTCATGTTTAACATAAGGAACTATACCAAGTTCATCTCCATAAGCATAATTCATATTGGCATCTTGGCCACAAGCATAGCAAGCATCATCAAAAAGGGATATTTCAAGAGAATCAACGGGATCATAACAGTCATCATAGCAATCATCCTTCGGTAAGCACGAAGGGAAATTAAACAATGTTTGAGTTGAAGAGTTACTCTCATTAGAAGGTGGGCATGGGTGATCAATTTGCTCTTCCTCCTTTTGTTCTTCGCTCTCCTCATCATCTTTTTCATCCAATGAGCTCACAGTTTCATCAATTCCTTCTTCCATAGACTCCTGCAAAATAATAGTCTCTTCTTGGACAGCGGAGGAGTCCTCAATATATGGTTTAACATAGGCATTAGAAGCATAATTATCATAACAATATTTAAGTATGGCAAAATTTTCAGATTTGTGAAGAGTATATATGGTTTAACATAGGCATTAGAAGCATAATTAACATAACAAATGGTGGTTTTCTATGTGAAGAGAAACAGGCAATCCAAACTTCAAATGATATAAGCGAAGCACATGAAGCATTCTATAAAGCCATACTCAAAAGATATAAGTGAAGTGCAATGAGAATTCTATAAATCAACCAAGGACTATCTCATACCAGCATGGTGCATAAAAGAAAAATGAAAACTAAATGCAAAAGACGCTCCAAGATTGCACATATTGCATGAACGAAATGAATCTGAAAACATACCTGTCGGTGTACTAGAGTAGGGGTGCCCTAGTATCCCGAACTTGTGCACGGGCAGTCGCAGCATCCCGCGGCAAGGTTTGCCGGGTGACCGCCAAGGTCCTCCGTGGTTCCTTTGGAGCCATTCAAGGACAAAGTATCCAAGCCAAGGAGACAAGACCCCGGCAAGAGGAGCTTGCCGGGAAGGCCAACGAAGGCATCTCAAGGAACTTACCGCGACGCGCCACGCGTCCCGGCAAGGCCCGGTGAGCGACAAGCTCCCGGATGCGACAAGACAATGACCGCGGCAAGGCGCTTGCCGCGGCAAGCCACCACTCTGTATCCGCGCTCCAGCACATCCACCAACGTGTCGCTCTGGGACCCTTCCAGGCGTACGTGGCGGGAGGTTGTGCAGCCAGCGGTGCGCGGTGGCAAGCGGCGCTGAAAAGATTGCCATCGTGGCGAGCGGTGGCGTCCTGACGGTCCCTTTTGCACTATTTAGGTGACGCAGACGGGCATTTAATGCCCTGGTCCCCTGCCGTCAGGGTTAGGTATGATACAGTGTAGCAGGTAGCTGTACCAACCGCAACACCTTTCCATTTTTGCCCTTGTCTACGTTGCCACCTGTCGGTGACCCCTTGAGCATATAAAAGGAGGCCCATGCGCAACGTAGAGGGGGGGAGGAAGAGAACACTCACGCTCGGTCTCGTTAGCTGCTGGGGTGTATTGTAGCACTCCGCGCTCCCGAGCAAGAACTCAATACAAACCACAAAGCAGGAGTAGGGTTTTACGCATCCGTGCGGCCCGAACCTGGGTAAACTGCTCGTGTGCTTCGCCTCGATCTGCTCTTTGTGCGACCCTCGCCCCCGCCGAACCGAAAGGGACTCGGTCCTCCGGTCCCATAGGTGCTTGTGGATTAGTCCCCTGACATCTTTGGCGCGCCAGGTAGGGGTGTCGAGGTTGTGTGAACCAGATCCGGCGTTCACACGAGCTAGATCTTCATCATCTTCATCGACATGCCGCCGAAGAAGAAGGCTTCGGAGGCGGCTGCTCCGTCCGCGCCGAACCCACCACCGCCGAAGCAAACGGCTGATGGGGCAGACGCCGGCCGAAGAACGGGCGTCGACGAGGGAGCTCACGGTGCTGCCAGGTCCAAGGACAAGGCTGCGCTGCCCATCGGTGGCGTAGCCGGCTCCCACAACGACCGGATGCACTCCAAGACCTCGGGTCCGTACATGCACCGCGCCCATCTCGGGAGGCGCGGGACCGGCAGCGTCATGGTACTCATGGTACCATGCATTTGCTGGACCAAGATCGAGCTGGTGGATCTCGGAGTGCTCAAGACCAGCATGCACGCCAACATGCTGGCATGAGCGAGGCATGGTCGCCTGGACGGGATACTGCTCCTTCTAACATAGTTAGAAGTCCGAGCATATCCCACTCCTCGCACCGTTCGCCACCGCCACCCGCCACTACAGCAGAAGCTTTGGCGCGAGCTCAACTGCTCCTGGACTACCCTCCAACGGCAGACAAGATCGACGACTGGAGGGCCACCATTCAGAGTCTCATCGGCTTCGCCAATGGCTACACTCAACGGTAGCCGAGCACGTCGCAGCCGCGGCAAGTCAGCCAGGCACGAGCCGCTGGCGACAAGACCGGTGGGGGTGCAACCACTGTGCACTCTCCGCCCCGAAGGCCAAGATCGCCGACTTGCCGGGTCCACCTCGACAGCGACTCCATCGCATCATCAGATCCACGAGCTCTTCGCGATCAGCGCCAAGTTCTTCATGAACGACAGCAAGAAGACGCTCGTACTCGCATCGAGCGCCGAAGAGAAGCGCGACGTCAATCGGACCAGCGCGCTGGGCCCTCTGTCGACATGCATGCGCCAGGGGAACCAGGCAACTTGCCGTACGCGGTAGGTTACCCTGCGTTTACTCGTGAGCTGCGGCAAGTCCAGTGGCCCAGCACGAAGAATTTCAAGCCAGACGTACCAGAGAAGTACGACGGCAAGTCGCATCCGTCAGAGTTCCTCAGCATCTACACCATCGCGGTGCAGGCTGCCGGGGGGGCGGGACGACAAGATCCTTGCCAACTACTTCCCACTGGTGCTCAAGCCCAACGTCAGGTCCTGGCTCATGCACTTGCCGGACAACTCCATATCCTCCTGGGCAGACCTATGCCATCAGTTTGTCGGCGCCTTTACAGGCGGCCACAAACCTCATGGCCAAGAGAGTGACCTTCATCTGCTCACCCAGAAGGAAGGAGAGCCCCTGCGCAAGTACATTCAGAGATTCAGCCGTGTACAGCACAACATCCCAGATGTCCACCCTGCCGCGGTCATCAACGCGTTCCATCAGAACGTGCGTAACCGCAGGATGCGGGAGGAGATGGCGATGTGCAAGATCAGAGACATCAGTGAGCTGTATGCCCTGGCCGACAAGTGTGCACGTGCTGAGGAAGGGAGGAAACTCCCCGGAGAGAATACAGGAGCAGGAGGATCTGACAGCGAGGATGCTGCCCCGGCAAAGAAAAACCAGCGGTGGAACAACAGGAAGAAGAAAGGCAAAGATGTGCTAGTCATTGAGCAGTCCGACAACGAAGGTGGCAGCAAGAAAGCCAAAGATGGTAGCTCCGGCAAGGAGATTGCCGCATGCACCAACTGCCAGACTGTGGCGGTCGCCGACAAGCAGGACGACACCGACAAGCAGTACTGCAATATCCACCGCACCAAGGGCCATGACCTCCAGAGCTGCAAGAAGGTCGAGCAGCTTGCCCAGCAGCAAAAGGCTGAAGACGAGCAACGCGACAAGGAGAGGGCCCAAGGAGGCGCTGGAGAATCCGGCAAGAAGCGCGCCGGCCGGGGAGGACGCCGCGGCAAGGCCTAGCAGCGGCAAGGAGACAGACCTCCCCGCGGCTGCGACAAGGATGAAGATGACTACGACGACGAAGACATGGATGGTGTCGAGACCAGTGAGCAGGAGTTCCAGAAAGCCACAGAGGTCTTGTGTGTTGATGGCGGTGCTTCTCTGCATACTTCGCACCGCCAACTCAAGCAGTGGGTGCGGGAAGTCAATGCGGCGGAACCACCTGTCGAGTCACGCAAGCTTCTGAAATGGTCTAGCACGCCTATCATCTTTGATATTGAGGACCACCCTGATCGCACAACTGCGGTCGGGTGCTTGCCGATGTTGGTTTCACCAACTATCCGCAACCTCAAGGTCACTAAGATGCTAGTTGACGGCAGGGCCGGCTTGAACCTGATCTCCTCCGCTGTACTCCAAAAACTCCAGATCCCTGACAGCGAGCTTGAAGAGACTGGCACATTCCAAGGAATCAACCCGGGAAGGAGCAAGACGAAGGGGAAGGTCACGTTGCCAGTAACATTTGGCAGCGAGGTGAACTTCAGGACTGAGAGGGTCACTTTTGACGTTGCCGATTTTCCATTGCCTTACAATGGGATACTCGGCCGTCCAGCACTCGCCAAGTTCATGGCAGCCTCTCACTACACATACAACATGCTGAAGATGCCAGGCCCGATAAGCGTCATCTCTGTCCCTGGCGACAAGAAGGATGCTCTTATCTGCGCCGACAAGATCTACCGGGAAGCGGCAGCCGCAACAGATCGCAAGTCACCTGCCATTGAAGCTCCCGGGGGGAAGAAGAAGACCAAGTCCGGCAAGAGTTCTGATGCCCACTCCGGCAAGCGCACCTCTTCGGAGTGCTGCGCTGCCGTCGAGGACGCACCATCGAGCTCCACCGGCAAGTGTAAGAAGACAATGGCAGCTCCGCCAGACACCAAGAAGGTGTCCGCCAAGGAGGACGGCACTGGTGGTACCTTCACCATCAGTGCCACTCTCGACCCTAAATAGGAAAGCGCGCTCATTGCTTTCCTGTGGGCGAACGTCGACGTGTTTGCGTGGCAACCGTCTGACATCCCCGGTGTACCCAGGAAAGCAATTGAGCACCATCTTGCCGTTTGTCCTCATGCGCGGCCCGTCAAGCAGAAGGTCAGGAAGCAAGCAGTGGAGCGCCAAGAATTCATCGCAGAAGAGATCAAGAAGTTGGAAGCAGCAGGCCTTCTCAGAGGAGTGCTCCATCCTACGTGGTTGGCCAATCCTGTAGTCGTGAGCAAGGCGAACGGGAAATGGAGACTTTGTATCGACTTTACCGATGTTAACAAAGCTTGTCCCAAAGACCCATTTCCTTTGCCACGCATTGACCAGATAGTTGACTCCACGGCCGGATGTGACTTGCTTTCATTTCTTGATGCATACTCATGATACCATCAGATCTTCATGGCAGAAGAGGATGAGGAGAAGACCGCATTCATCACTCCATGTGGCACGTACTGTTTCATACGGATGCCTTTCGGTTTAAAAAATGCTGGTTCAACATTTGCAAGGGTAGTCCATGTCGCTCTTGAGCCACAAATACACAGAAATGTGGAAGCCTACATGGATGACATAGTGGTCAAGAGCAAGGACAAGGCAACTCTGATTCAAGATTTAGACGAGACCTTTGCAAATCTGCGCAAGATCAGCCTCAAGCTCAACCCCGAGAAGTGTGTGTTTGGAGTCCCCTCCGGCAAGCTTCTCGGGTTCTTCATGTCTCAGTGGGGAATCGAAGCCAATCCCGACAAGATCAAGGCCATTGAGCAGATTGAAGCACCAAAGCGCGTCAAGGATGTACAAAGACTTGCCGGTTGCGTGGCTGCTCTCAGCAGGTTTATCTCTAGGTCTGCTGAGCGTGCCCTGCCGTTTTTCAAAATATTGAAAAAGGCAGGTCCAATGAAATGGACTCCGGAAGCGGAGGCTGCGTTGCAAGACTTGAAGAGATACCTGTCCTCCACTCCAACACTTGTCGCACCTAAGCCATAAGAGAAGTTGCTGCTGTATATAGCGGCAACCAATCAAGTGGTTAGTGCTGCGCTAGTAGCAGAGAGGGAGGCAGATGACGAGCCAGCAACCACGGCAGGCACATCCAGCGACAAGCAGGGGGCTTCCCCGACAAGCTCTGGTCCCGACAAGGATGGATCTGCCCAGAAGCGCGCGGAGATACAGAAGAGAATGGTACAGCGCCCGGTTTACTTTGTCAGTTCCCTTCTGCAGGGGCCTAGGTCAAGGTACTCTGGCGTGCAGAATTTGCTTTTCGGCCTTCTCATGGCCTCGAGAAAGCTGCTCCATTACTTCCAAGCACATGAGATCACAGTTGTCACTCGTTTTCCGCTGAAGAGGATACTACATAATCCAGAAGCGACAGGCAGGATTGTTGAGTGGGCACTGGAACTGTCAAGCTTTGGCCTCAAGTTTGAGAGTACTTCAACTATCCAAAGCAGAGCATTGGCAGAATTCATAGAAGAATGGACGCCAACACCAGATGAAGAAATTCCAGAAACGAGCATCCCCGTCGAGGAAGCAAGCAAAGAGTGGCTGATGTACTTTGATGGTGCCTTTTCGCTGCAAGGCACCGGCGCTGGCGTGCTGCTTGTCGCACCCACCGGAGAGCACCTCAAGTACGTAGTCCAGATGCACTTTACCAAGGAGCAAGCAACAAACAATACTACAGAGTATGAAGGCTTGCTTGCTGGTCTCAGGATCGCGGCAGACCTTGGGATCAAGAAGCTCATTGTCAGGGGTGACTCGCAGCTTGTCGTCCGCCAAGTGAACAAGAGCTATCAGAGTTCGTTGATGGAAGCCTACGTCGACGAAGTGAGAAAGCTAGAAGAGCACTTTGACGGCCTACAGATGGAGCATGTTCCAAGAGTTCAGAATGCCATTGCCGATGGCCTATCAAAGTGCGCCGCACTTAAGTTACCTGTGGAACCAGGGATCTTTGTGCTCAAGCTGACACAACCGTCTGTAACGCCATCAACTGGACAGAGCAAGAAGAGGAAGTTGATTTCTGGTGACTATTTTCCGGCAGAGCTTCCCGAAGCCGCCGCCAAGAAGGTCCCCAAGATCAACGCCAAGAGCGCTGAGGAGCAGTCTGCTCCGGCAAGCCCTAGGGTTTGTTCCGTTGAAGCAGAAACTCCCAACAAGTTTTTCTCCGGCAAGCTTGCCGGGGAACGTCAAGCTCCGGCAGAGCCGCAGCTTCTAGCCGTAGAAGCGGATGTTCCCGCAGCAGCAGATTTGCCTTTAGTCCTTGTTGTCGAGCCACAAGCTCTAGCATGGACACAGCAGATTGTCCGTTTCCATCAGACAGGAGAACTTCCCGAAGAGCAAGAAGAAGCGGAAAGAGTAGCCCGGCAGTCAAGTATGTACCAGTTTGTCGACAACACACTGTACAGAAGAAGACTCAACGGTGTGAAATTGAAGTGTATTCACCGGGAAGACGGACAAAAGCTGTTGGCAGAGATACATGGAGGCATATGTGGTCACCACATTGGCGCAAGAGCACTTGCCGGCAAAGCATTCCGGCAAGGTTTCTTTTGGCCGACAGCCCTCCAGGATGCAACTGCACAAGTAACCAAGTGTGAAGCGTGCCAGTTCCATTCCACGCAGATACACCAACCAGCTCAAGCTCTCCAGACGATGCCTTTATCCTGGCCATTTTCGGTATGGGGGCTCGAAATCCTCGGCCCCTTTCCCCGAGTAGTCGGGAGCTTTGAGTACTTGTACGTTGCAATCGACAAGTTCACAAAGTGGCCGGAAGTGGAAGCAGTGAGGAAGGTCACAGCACAGTCAGCAGTCAAGTTCTTCAGGTCAATTGTTTGCCGCTTCGGGATCCCTAACAGGATAATCACCGACAACGGTACGCAATTCACGAGCCGCACCTTCATGCAGTACGTCCAAGATCTTGGCGCCAAGGTCTGCTTCGCTTCTGTTGCTCACCCAAGAAGCAACGGTCAAGCGGAGATGGCAAATGCTGAAGTGCTGCGTGGGCTCAAGACCAGGACTTTCGACAGGCTGCACAAGTGCGGAAGAAACTGGATCGAGGAGCTGCCGGTGGTTCTTTGGTCGATCAGGACGACGCCAAATCGAGCCACTGGCCAGCCACCTTTCGCTCTAGTCTATGGAGCAGAGGCAGTTCTCCCCACGGAACTCGTATACGGGTCACCTCGAGTGCTCGCGTATGATGAGCTTGAGCAAGAGCAGCTGCGACAAGATGACGCGCTACTCCTTGAGGAAGACCGTCTTCAGGCTGCTGTACGAGCTGCTCGCTACCAGCAAGCTTTGCGCCGCTACCATAGCCGCAAAGTTAACGCCAGAAGTCTCGAGGAAGGCAACCTTGTTCTTCGGCGTGCTCAGTCCGCCAAGAATTCCAACAAGTTGACGCCGAAGTGGGAATGCCCTTACTGGGTGAAACAAGTCACTAGGCCTGGCGCTGTCCGCCTTGAGACCGAAGATAGCATTCCGGTGAGCAATTCCTGGAACATTGAGCATCTTCGTAAGTTTTACCCGTAAGGCGCGGTTGCCGGAACCTGTTCCGGCAACCACCTTTTGTACAAGTCTTGCCGCTGTTGCATGTAATCCTTTGTACAAAGCCAGGCGCAGACCCCGTGCATAAGTAAAGCTCATATGCTCCGCACATCTTGTCAATTTCATGCTTTCTATTTTTTGCATATGTGATCTGACACTTTGTGCAGCACCTACTCCCCGGTAAGCAATAACGAGCCGTAAGGCTCCATATCTTTATTTTCTCCTCTTTCTTTTTTCTCAAGGAAAGGAAGGTTCCCTCGCCCACAAGTTTGCCGGGGGGAAAGGAGAAGATAATGGTATGGACCAGGCGTCGTTCAAGAAAGTTTCGCCTTACCGGGAAGCAAACAACAGAAAAGCTAAGTTGCCAAAGTTTGAGCAATCAGATTTTTAAAATTTTTAAGTTATCTCCCTTGAACGACTGCACTTTGTATGGAAAACCTGTGCGCGGAGGAACCAACTCGTAGCTAGTTGCGCCCTTACTTTGTTTCGAGTCCACTCAACAACTTAAGTGAGCTGCGACTAGTTGCGACAAGGTTTCTTGTCGGTAGCGGCACCGCCAGCAGGCTGCTGACGTCCCGCACTCAGCGCTCGTGGCTAAGGTGCCTGCACTGGCAAGTTCCCTAAAAGCGTAGGGCAAAAACATACAAAGGGAGGAATCAAGTAAAGGGAATAACATTGCAATCATTACCCGGAATAGAGTTATATTACAAGGTAGCTTGTCGCGGCTCTAACAGATTGTTCTCATAACATGACCAACAGCGACAAGAAAAGAAGAAAACGGGTTGCCTAGTCTACGCGATCGCCCTCAATCCTCACGATCCCGCTCACCTTATCCACAATGGGTGCGACAAGGGTCTTGAGCGCCTCCAGATCAGCATCCGGCGGCAGGGTCTTGAGGACGTTGGTGAGGTTGAGGCCCGGGTTGCGGAAGGCCACCTTCACCAACACCTTTTGAAGAGCTCCCGCGCAGACCTTGCGCGACTCGTCGGCCAGCTGCTTTGGGATCTTCTCCCGGAGCCGCTGGAGGGCCGTCGCCACGCCTTTGAAGAACAAGATGAGCTTGGCGCTGGGTTGGAGGTTCTCATCAGAGGGATACCCGAGATCCTCCACCCCCAGCTGCGCCAGCTCCCTGTCGATATCTGTGGCAGCATTCACGAGACCCTCCGTCCAGTGCTCCACTTTCTCCCTAAAAGCATTCTGGGCGGAGGCAGCACTCGCCAGCAGCGCCTTGTCGCCCTTGATCTCCTCCTTCAAGGCCACCTCCTGCTCCCTGGCGCCGTCCAGCGTCTTGGTCAAACTGGTCAGCTTCAACTCAAGATCTGCGTTGGAGTCCTTGGCGGCGCTAAGCTCTTTGCCCTTCTCGGCGAGACGAACCTGCAGCTCTGAGTTGCTGTGGGCGTCCTTCTCCCGCTCACGCTTGAGCGCGGCAAGCTCTTCACCACTCGCCTTGAGATCGGCCTCCAGCTGCGCCACTTTCATCTCCAGCTCCTTCTTGGCGGCCTCGGCAACTGCGGCAGCATCCTCTGCTTGCTTAAGGGCTCCGCCGAATTTTTGCTCACGCGCAGCAAGCTCCTCCTCGTGGCTGTCGAGGTCAACTTTCCGCTGCACCAGCTCGCCCTCCTGCGCAGACAGCTTCTCAGCGGCAAGCCACTGTTGCTCTTCAACTTCGGCCTTCTCGAGGAAGAAGGCCTTCTGCTCTTCGGCGAGTTGCTCCTGCTCCTCTGCCAGGGACCGGAGAGCTTCCTAGTTGAGACCCCGGAGCTCCTCCGCGCGCTTCTCGATGTCCGCTCCCACCTTCACGACAAGTGCCTCGCGGGATTCCAGCTTGGCTTGCCGCGCGCGGTAGGGCGACAACAGCTTCCGCAGCAGCCGCTCCTCCTCAGGCTCGCCACTGCTGCTGCTCGGCGCATCAACTAGAATCAGCCCAGCGGAGGCGAGCACCTCTCCATCAAAGCTCTCTCCCTCGACCGGCGCCCTGGAGCTTGACGCCCAGGGGAGGTTGATGAAGACGCCATCGCCGGCCTTCAAGTAGACGCCTGGCTGGGGCTCTTCGGAGCCTGGCGCTGCGGCAGCGGCGGACGGGTCAGCGGTCGACGTAGCGCCTGGCGCTCCTGTGGCCTCAGGGCCGTCAGTGCGATCGCCAGACCCGTCGCCAGCTGCTGCGGCGGCAGCTTTGGATCATCAGCGCCGGCTGCTTCTTCAGTGGCAGCGGCGTCGTCGGCAGCAACCTCGGTCCCCATCGGCTCCGCAGCAGATGGGTCTGATGGCCGGAAAAGTGAGAAAAGTCAAGAAAATACCCAAAAAGAAGAAGAACCCAAGGGAAGCTTTGAAGAGAAGATCACCTGTACTGGGTTCGGCAGTCGTAGTCTCCGCCGCCGGGGGGACGCTGGTGCTGTCCCTTGCCGGAGAACTCTCCCTTGCCGGAGGACTCTCCCTTGGCATTTCGGGGGCGGCCTCCGGGCGCTCCTGGTGGGGCTGCTCTGATCCTACACAAACCAACAGTTAGATGTCAGCAAAGAAAGAGTATCCATGCGCGCCTAACAGCGGAAAGCGAACCATATACTTACGCTGGGGGCTGCTCTGGAGAACAGTTGCCGGGTCCGGCAAGGTTGTCTCGGACGCACCCCCTGCTGTCGCGATGGGTTCGTCCTCGATGACAATCACCGGGACCTTGGCTCTCTTCGCTGCTCTCTGCGCCAGAGTCCTAAAAAGGAATAAGTTCAGAGTAAAGCAAATGAGATACAAGACAAAACAGCAAGAATTGAAGAACTACAAGTACAACAAGAGAATCTTACTCTTCTTCTTCCTCGTCGGAGCTGAACGCGGAGAAGTCGAAGTCCGGCTCACGTCGGCGCGAGTAGGCGGAGGAGTAGTTTCCCTTGGCCGCTTGGCGGGAATAGTGGCGGTGGTCTGAGACAACCCCGCTCCGGCTGCCGCCGTGGCATGAGAAGCGGCAGGAGCAGAAGCGGTGGTCCGGGTGGACCCCGCTCCTGTTGCCGCACCAGTGTGAGGTGCTCCCGCAGCAATAGTGCTTGCCGCGGTGGAGCGTGTCGCACGGCGCGGCAACTGTTCACTCGCCCGCCGCCCCACTACGTCCCCGGCCTTGCGGAGACGCCTTCTTGGTGGGGATGGAGGCTCTGCTTGCGGCGAGCTGCCTGAAGATGAGGAGGAAGAGGAGTTGATCTCCAGTGAGCCGCTCGTATCCTCGGCGGGCTCGCTCGACTCGACGTCATGCCCGGCAAGCTCTTTCTCGCCGACGAGCTCCTCTCGCTCGGCACGGCTTGCCGCCTCTGCTGCCTCTGCCTCCTCCACGGTGAATCGAAATTCGCCCGCAGCTGCGGCTGCCGCCGCGTCTTCCAGCCTAGTGGCGATGCGTGTCATCTCCGCATCGGTGGTGTTGCGGGTGAGGCTATTCTTTTCGTCGGAGCGGACCGGCACTTCTACCAAGCCGTCAAAGAACTCCTGCACGACGTCGTCTGTAGGCTCTTGCCAAGTTGGGACAATTCCATGCGAATCGCACAGCGGCATCATTGCACGGATGCGGTCGAGCGCGGAGTTGTTGCACAGCGGAACGACACCCTTCGGCAACCTGAACACTTCGGGATGTTGAGGGTCGTACTTGAACAGCTCCTGGAGCATCGCGTTAAGCTCCAGCACAGTGAAGTTGAAGTTGAGGCCCGGACGCAGCCTCATGATATCTGCCACATTCTTGAATTCCCAGGCGGGTCTCCTCCGTTCCTGCAGGGGGGCGATGCGGCGGCGAAGAAAATATGCGCCAACAGCGCCTACAGTGAGCCCGGCAAGCCTGAGGCGTAGGATCCGGGTGACGGCAATCTTCAGCCTATCGTCTTCCGGGGCCACGTCACTCCAATCGCTGCCGCGTGCTACTGGGGCTTGGCGCCGGGCGGTAAACGGCTGCGGGTTCTCCTCGACAATCCAGCACTAGTCTTCTCTCCATTCCTCCCACTTGCCGCGGAACTCTCCCTCCAGATAAGTGTCCTTCTTGCCGGCCCTCGAGATCCAGGCGATTCCGCCAGATAAAGGCTCTCCTCTCTCTACTCGGGGCATAAAGAAGTGGCGAAAAAGGGCTACATTGGGATAGACTCCGACAAAGTTTTCGCAGAGATGTGCGAAAACTGCCATGGTCAGAACAGCATTGGGGGTGAAGTCAAGGAGGCGGAACCCGTAGGTGTTCATAATATCGCAGAAAAACTCAGAGAAGTGCGGGCAGAGCCTGCAGTAGAAGAACAAGGCGAAGAAAGGATATCTGTTTGGAGCCATTTTCCAAGCGGCGGCTGGAAGTACCTTCGTGCGCGGATGCGCTCGCGTCTCCGTCGACCAGAAGAGGTAGTAATTCTCCCTCAGCTCCCTCGCGGCGAGCTTGGGGGGGGGGGAGATTGCCCGCTCCCTTCGCAGTGCCGCAAGCCGCTGCGCCTCATTCGACTTCACAACCTTCCCTTTGTCGGCTCTCGGAGCCATGGCGGAAGTGGTGGAGGAGGTCGACGGCGTTGGTGGTGCTGGTGGCGATGGGGGGCGGGGCGCTGCTCTCTTTCAGCTTTGGGAAGACGAGGGAGCGGCGGAGGTTTCCGAGATTGGAGTAGCAACCGGCGAATGGGCGAACTACCCCTGTTTCCCATGCTTATAAAGAGGGAGGGGGCGGACGTTCCGCCTTTCCGAATAAAGAAATCACCCACGATCTCTCCCACAACGCCGCATTCAACGCGTGCCGTTCGGGGAGGGCGCGGTGGATACGGGGAGAGATACGGCGTAACCCAGGCCGCGCGTGCCCGTGCCCTATTTTGGGCCTGGCCCAACAGCGCTCGGCACCGTGTATGGCCCAGGCCCGGGGGCTCCTGTCGGTGTACTAGAGTAGGGGTGCCCTAGTATCCCGAACTTGTGCACGGGCAGTCGCAGCATCCCGCGGCAAGGCTTGTCGGGTGACCGCCAAGGTCCTCCGTGGTTCCTTTGGAGCCATTCAAGGACAAAGTATCCAAGCCAAGGAGACAAGACCCCGGCAAGAGGAGCTTGCCAGGAAGGCCAACCAAGGCATCTCAAGGAACTTACTGGGACGCGCCACGCGTCCCGGCAAGGCCTGGTGAGCGACAAGCTCCCGGACGTGACAAGACAACGACCGCGGCAAGGCACTTGCCGCGGCAAGCCACCACTCTGTATCCGCGCTCCAGCACATCCACCAACGTGTCGCTCTGGGACCCTTCCAGGCGTACGTGGCGGGAGGCTGTGCAGCCAGCGGTGCGCGGTGGCAAGCGGCGTTGACAAGATTGCCATCGTGGCGAGCAGTGGCGTCCCTGACGGTCCCTTTTGCACTATTTAGGCAACGCAGACGGGCATTTAATGCCCTGGTCCCCTGCCGTCAGGGTTAGGTATGATACACTGTAGCAGGTAGCTGTACCAACCGCAACACCTTTCCATTTTTGCCCTTGTCTACGTTCCCACCTGTCGGTGACCCCTTAAGCATATAAAAGGAGGCCCATGCACAACATAGAGGGGGGAGGAAGAGAACACTCACGCTCGGTCTCGTTAGCTGCTGGGGTGTACTGTAGCACTCCGCGCTCCCGAGCAAGAACTCAATACAAACCACAAAGCAGGAGTAGGGTTTTACGCATCCGTGCGGCCCGAACCTGGGTAAACTGCTCGTGTGCTTCTCCTCGATCCACTCTTCGTGCGACCCTCGCCCCCGCCGAACCGAAAGGGACTCGGTCCGCCGGTCCCATAGGTGCTCGTGGATTAGTCCCCCGACAATACCGATACTTGTTGAAGAAAGAGGGGATGCCTTCCGGGGCATCCCCAAGCTTAGACGCTTGAGTCTCCTTGAATATTTACTTGGGGTGCCTCGGGCATCCCCAATCTTGAGCTCTTGCCTCTCTTTCTTCTTCTCACATCGAGACCTTCTCGATCATCGAACACTTCATCCACACAAAACTTCAACAGAAAACTCGGTAAGATCCGTTAGTATAATAAAGCAAATCACTACTCTAAGTACTGTTGAAAACCAATTCATATTCTGTTTTAGAATTGTGTCTACTGTAATATAACTTTTTCATGGCTTAATCCACTAATATAAATTTGATAGTTTCATCAAAACAAGCAAACTATGCATCAAAAACAGAATCTGTCTAAAACAGAACAATCTGTAATAATCTGAACATTCACCATACTTGTGATACTTGAGAAAATCTACCAAAATTAGGAAAAATAAACAATTTGTATATCAAGACAGTGCAAAAAGAATCAGAACTATTTGACATTCCAGCTAAAAATGTAAAATCATGCACTACAGCCAAAGTTTCTGTCCTGCACCGTACAAACCATCAAGCAAATGTAAACATCCTAAAGGCAAACCTTGGCACATTATTTTTATAATACAATGGAATTGTACAAGGGTATAATTATTTTTATTGAAAAGTTTCTGTAATCAATATTCACAAAGTTTCCATGAGCATGAACAAAGTTCAAGGCTAGCTCCCACTTGAACAATGCTTGTTTTTCTCACTTTCACTTTCCTTTTTGAAAAAGTTTTGGGTTCCCCTCTTTATTTTTGTTGTTTTTAAACTATATGAAAGCACTCAACAGAAATAAATGACTCTCTAAAACTTCCGGGTTGTCTCCCTGGCAGCGCTTTCTTTAAAGCCATTAAGCTAGGCATATAGTGCTCAAGTAATGGATCCACCCGGATCCCAAGGTATATCAAAGCTAATTTCAATTAACAATGATTTGTAATTTAGTGGTGAGCACAAGGTAACATATATCATGTGATGACGAAGTCTAACTCTCTTCCTATGCATCGTCATGTCATAAAAGAACAATTCATGCACATACAGTAAAGGTCAATGCATAGTATAAACAGTTTTTTGCAATTTTGTCATATTGGAAACATAGTGAGGTGGAGATATAGTTCCTCTCTCATAATAATTGCAAGTAGGAGCAGAAAGCACATGCATATTATATTCATCAAAATCATCATGTGCAACGGTAAAAGGCAACCCATCAATATAATCCTTAATAAGTGCAAACTTCTCCGATATAGTGTAGTCGGGAGAATTCAAAAAGATAATAGGACTCATGCGTGGGTGCAATAGCAACAATTTCATGTTTAACATAAGGAACTATGGCAAGTTCATCTCCATAAGCATAATTCATATTGTCATCTTGGCCACAAGCATAGCAAGCATCATCAAAAAGGGATATTTCAAGAGATTCAAAGGGATCATAATAGTCATCATCAAAATCATCCTTCGGTAAGCACGAAGGGAAATTAAACAATGTATGAGTTGAAGAGTTACTCTCATTAGAAGGTGGGCACGGGTAGCTAATCCGCTCTTCCTCCTTTTGTTCTTCGCTCTCCTCCTCATCTTTTTCATCCAATGAGCTCACAGTTTCATCAATTTCTTCTTCCATAGACTCCTGCAAAATATTAGTCTCTTCTCGGACAGCGCAGTAGTACTCAATATATGGTTCAACATAGGCATTAGAAGCATAATTATCATAGCAATATTTAAGTATGGCAAAATTTTCATATTTGTAAAGAGTAGCACCATACTTTTCAATCAAAGAAGCAATTTCGTAAGCACCCTCAAAAGCAACAAATTCTTCAATTTGTTGAACATCATAGTAATTATAAACAACCTTAGCATACGAAGATACGATTCCATTATCACTAAACTTACATTGGCAGGGAATGTGTTTCTTAGGGTCTTCATAACAACAAGTAAAATCATAAATTTCACATAAATTCCAAGCTTAACATTGCAAACGATGAATTTGATCCAATAAAAGTTCCCCTTTTTGAGATAAGCGGTGTCGCACATAACAAGCATGCTCATCTAAAGATTTTCCCTCAACTAAGCTAGTTGGGGTTTCAGCACGAGCATAAAGGGATCGAAGATGATCCAAGTAAAAAGCTTCAGGAGTGTGATAGATTTTGAGTGCTTCTTCAACCATTGGTTTAGTAGTACAACTAATTTTTTTGGTATTTTGCGTTTCCTACCCATAACTAAAGATAGAAAATAGGAGCACAAAATAAAAACTACTATGTGATAAAGAAAACAAGCACGCACGAGAATATTCACCCCACGCTATAACTCCCTGGCAACGGTGCCAGAAAAAGGTGTTGATAACCCACAAGTATAGGGGATCAATTGTAGCCTCTTTCGATAAGTAAGAGTGTTGAACCCAACGAGGAGCTAAAGGTAGAACAAATATTCCCTCAAGTTCTATCGACCACCGATACAACTCTACGCACACTTAACATTCGCTTTACCTAGAACAAGTATGAAACTAGAAGTACTTTGTAGGTGTTTTTGGATAGGTTTGCAAGATAATAAAGAGCGCGTAAATAAAAAGTAAGGTCTGTTTAGATAAAGAAACAATAAAGTTAGTATAGCGAGTGTGGAAAAGTTGTGGTAGGAGTTGCGAAATTGTCCCTAAGCAATTGACTACTTTACTAGACCGATAGCAAGTTTTATGTGGGAGAGGCCACTGCTAGCATGTCATCCCTGACTTGGAATTCTATGCACTTATGATTGGAACTATTAGCAAGCATATTCAACTACTAACGTTCATTAAGGTAAAACCCAACCATAGCATTAAGATATATTGGTCCCCCTTCAATCCCGTATGCATCAATTTCTATGCTAGGTTGAAGCTTCTATCACTCTTGCCCACCAATACATAGTCCTATCAACATACAACTAACCCTATGGTGTGATCCACGCGCGCGCTCATATGATGGGAACCAAAGGACAACAACATAACCACAAGAAAATTAAATCAATCATAGCAATTCATCAATCACTGATAGGACAACGAAAATCTACTCATACATCATAGGATGGCAACACATCATTGGATAATAATATGAAGCATAAAGCACCATGTTCAAGTAGAGGGTACAGCGGGTTGCGGGAGAGTGGACCGCTGCAGATAGAGGGGGGAAGGTGATGGAGATGTTGGTGAAGATGGCGTCGGTGTTGGTGAAGATCGCGGTGATGATGATGGCCCCAACGGCGTTCCGGCGCCACCGGGAGAGAGGGGGAGAGAGACCCCCTTCTTCTTTTTCCTTGACCTTATCCCTAGGTGGGAGAATGGTTTACCCTATGGTCCATGGTCTCCATGGTGTGGGAGGGGCGAGAGCCCCTCTGAGATTGGATCTATCTCTCTGTCTCTCTCTGTTTTTGCGTTCTGGGATTCTGCCCTTTCACCGTTTCTTATATATCCGGAGATTCGTAACTCCGATTGGATTGAAACCTTCGCTCCGTTTTCCCCCCGAAAATTAGCTTTCTTGTGGCCAAAGAAGAGTAGTAACCGCCTTACGGGGGGGCACGAGGGTCAGGGGCGCACCCCCTGCCTCGTGGCTCCCTCGGGCACCGTCTCACGTTTATTTTCTTCCCATATTTCACATATATTCCAAAAATATTCTTTGCCCATTTTTATCCCGTTTGGACTCCGTTTGATATGGATTTTCTGTGAAACAAAAAACATGCAACAAACAGGAACTGGCAATAGGCACTATATCAATATGTTAGTCCCCAAAAATAGTATAAAAAGTTGCCAACAGTATATGAAAGTTGTATAATATTGGCATGGAACAATAAAAAATTATAGATACGACGTAGACGTATGACGGCTCGGCCTCCTCCTCGTCGTTGTCCGGCCAGTCCTCGACATCGCCTCCTCCGGAGCCGCCTGCACCGCCACCACCGCCCGTGGCCTCGTTCTCCTCCATGGCGGCCGCCCCGAAGTCGGGGTCGTCTGCATCACTCCTTGACCGGTCCGGCAGGTACTCCTGACCCTGCTCCAGGACGTCGGCTACAGGCTGGGTTGTGAGGATCTGCATCATGACCGACTGTTCAGGCAGCAAAACAGAACTTCGCAGATAGAATAAAAAAGGAATTAAAGACTCACCGCAGGCGGCGGGTCTGCGCGGGAGTATGGCCGCTTGTCGAATTGCCACTCCCCCTCCAAGAGTTTGCCGTTCGAGATGTGGTTCACCAGACGGGCCATGATACGTCTCCAACGTATCTATATGTCGCAGTAATGGGCCACGGGTAGGCCAACCCGAGTCCCATAGCCTTTCAAGACTCCGGGACGAAGAGCCGCCTCCTGAGGAGTCGACGGCAGGGCGGCCGACTGCCCGCCCATGGCCGAGTCCCAGGGACGACTTCAAGAGAAGCCAGCTTCGGGGAGTCGGCTGGAGACTCCAACAAATCATAACATCATCGAAGGGGACGGGGCAGGCCGTGGCTACAGTGAATCCTACCCCCGCCCCTCACCAAGGGCAGGCATGGCCACAGCACGCCGTACTCAGGAAGATCTCCGTGCGGCGTGGCACTGTTGCCCGGCCGGCCCTGACATCAGCACCATAGTACTGAGTCCTGTGCCCATGATGGCTTGTTTGTACGGCCTGGAAGCATCGAGGCCCACCAGCCAACGGGACCTCAGGAGACAGCGGGAGAACCGTCAGTCGGACCCGTCGGGAGTCGGCCCGGGGGAGTCGGCCGAGCCCGCCCCCGGGGCCCACGCGCCATTGATCAAGATGAGATGGGGAGTGGCCACAGTGATCGCCCCCCAGGTGGCGGGGCTGTTGCCACGACCCCATGACCAAGCTTGCGTCATCAGGAGCACGGCTACAGTAATCAGCAGCCGGCAAGACCAACCCGCGGTGGACACGGCCTGTCGGCTCCGTACCAGACCAGTCGACGGGGCCCACCAGTCGGCGGGCCCCAGCAGTCGGCGGAGAAGTCGGAGGTCAGAGGCACTGACGGCTGGTCCCACGCCCAGTCTAATTACCATTGTACCCCTGGGGGGTAGGCCTATATAAACCCCCCAGGGCACCCATGCAAAGGGTTGAAACCTAGTAGCTTAGATCATACCAGATAGAAAGAGAGAGCTAGCCTTGCCCTCTCTCCCCTCTAAGAAACAGCTCAAGGAGCAACCGTGTAAACACTTGGCCATAGTGATCATGCGGAGACCCCGCAGAGCAGCAGTAGGGGTGTTATCTCCACGGAGAGCCCTGAAGCTGGGTAAGATTCGCCGGCGTGCATGTCTTCGCCTCATCCCGTTTCCAGGCACCAGCGACGTTCTACTCGCCCCCATCATGATAAGCCATCCGTTGGCATATGTCGCACCAAACCCCCGACATTTGGCGCCCACCGTGGGGCGTGGTGCACCGCCGTCCGGAGATCTGTTCTGGACGGGAACCCTTTTCCTCCCTGGCGAGCGCAGCCAGCCAGGCACGCCAGAAGAAGTTTGCGTCGACGCGCTGCGCGGCGTTGAGATCGCCTGCGCAGCCAGCTCCTTGGCCGAACTTGTCGGCAAGGTCCACCTCGCCGACGAACCTGCGTCCGACGCAGGCACGGGCGGCCCCGAGAGCCTCCTCGCGGGCCTCGTCGATCAACTCCACGTTTCCGGCGGGCCTGCCGTGGACTTGGAGTCCGTAGGCTCACCGACCCGATGCTGGTTGACTCCGACACCGCGTCGCTCGACGCGTTCCCCACCAACGTGGTGGTCTACGATGAACCTCTCCCCCGCGCAGAGAGCGACGGAAGCACCGTCACCGCGGTACTAGTCATCAGTCATGACGAGTTCCCTGGCGGAGGAGCGCCCGACTCACTCGGCGCGGCGCTGCAAGACCTAGCTGCGCCCATTCCGGAAGATGCTGACGCAGAGACGTTAGAAGCGCGCCGCCTTCAGCTCGTCGAAGGCGCAAAGAAGCTGGCCAGCATGAGGCGCTTCTCAGAAGCTTACCAGCGGGAGATGGACCGCGCCGTTGGCGGCTCGCCGGCCCCGGCAGGGCCTAGCCGCCTTGGCGCGATCCAGCAGCGCGGCGTAGCCATCGCCATCCTGTTTGGGGCTAGCCGGCCCGTGTACGCTACACCAGCGGAGAACATTCGAGCCGCCCAGGCAGTGGCAGATGAGCTGGACAATTTCGAGGCCGAAGAACGCCGCCTCATGATGGAGCGAGTCCAGCGGCTCCTCGACACGGCCGCTGCGAAGGACGAGGCCGGCTGCCGCACGGAGGTGCCGCAACGGCCAAACGACGACCCGCACCGAGATCAAGGCATGATGTCTTGGACGCCGACTGGCGGCGCTCGAGGAAGAAAGGACAAGGAGCCGGCTGTCAGCCACAGTCGGACTCGCATTACCATAGAGCGCGACCGAGATGGTCGTCCAAGAGCAGTGGAACGACGGGACGACTGTCCACCTCCCCCTCCCCGCAAGAAGAGGCGAGTCTCCCCGCCGCCTGTTGACCATCCCACTCTCGGTGACCGCCTTGGCCGCCGAGAGGGAGTTGGAGAGAATGACGCCCGCCACCGAATCGACCGACTTCACCGGTCCCTGGCGCTGGAAGAAGAAGACGAGCTGGGGCCACCTTGTTTCGGGCCCCGCATTCGGGACGAGTCCTTTCCCAGAGGGTTCACGCTTCCAAGAGACACGCCCAAGTATACCGGCTCTGTGAAGCCGGAAGACTGGCTGGTCGACTACTCCACGTCAGTCAGCATAGCAAACGGCAACAAGCGTGTCACCGTAAAGTACGTTCCGCTCATACTCCAGGGCACGGCATGGACATGGCTGAACAGCCTAAAGCCCCGCAGCATCAACAGCTGGGTCGACTTCACCGAAGCGTTCGTCCGCAACTTCACCAGCACGTACAAGCGTCCTCCCAAGCCTCGTCAGCTCTCCTTGTGCGTGCAAGGTCCTGACGAGTCAACCCGCGACTACCTCACACGTTGGGCTGAGCTCCGGAACTCCTACGAGGGCGTGCACGAGGTACAGGCCATCGAGTACTTCACAGCCAGGTGCCGAGAAGGCACCCTCCTCAAGCACAAGCTCCTCTGCAACGAGCAAGAAACCCTCGACGAGCTGCTGATCATAGCGGACAAGTACGCCACGGCCGACTCCTCCATGAAGGCGGGAATTCAAATCAACACGACCGGCAAAGTGGCTCTTCAAGCTCCAAGAACTCCGGCGGCAGACGCCGGCCGGCGACAACAGCAGGGCGACAACAAGCGCAAGGCCCCGCAACCGGCTTCTGGTAGCCGGCAGGTCGCGACCGTTGAAGCCCAGCAGCCAGAGGAATAGCCTCCGCCCAAGCGACAGAAAGGCGGCAAGCCAAACTGGTTGCCGGCCTCCTCCTATGAGCAGACCTTGGATGGACCTTGCAAGTTCCACAGCGATGCGAAGCCGTCGAATCACACCACCCGAAAGTGCCACTGGCTCACCAAGATCGCCAAGGGAGACGGCCTCATGCCACCCCCGCCTACTGGGCAGCCGCCTCTGCCTCCGCCCCAGCAGCCAGCAGTCAGGCCAGTCGGCGCAGTACAAGACGAATACCCTGAAGAGCATGGGGCCTATGTGGTGTTCACTAGTATAGCTGATGATCAACGCAGCAGGAGGCTGCAGCGACAAGAGGTGAACGCAGTAGCGTCAGAGACGCCAGAGTTCATGCACTGGTCTGAGAAGCCCATCAGCTGGAGCAGGGCTGACCACCCAGAAGTGATGCCGAGTCCGGGCTCCTACGCCTTAGTCCTGGACGCCACCTTTGCGACGGACAAAATGGCCACGCGTTTCTCGCGAGTTCTGATAGACGGGGGCAGCAACATCAATATCCTGTACAAGGACACCATGGAGAAGTTAGGAATCTAGCAAAGACAACTTCAGAACAGCCGGACTGTGTTCCACGGCATTGTTCCTGGGCTTTCCTGCTCGCCGATTGGCAAGATCCTGATTGACGTCCTCTTTGGGGACAAAGATCACTTCCGAAGAGAGCCTATTTGGGTTGAGGTGGTGGACCTTGAGAGCCCATACCATGCGCTGCTTGGCTGACCCGCCTTGGCCAAGTTCATGGAGGTCCCCCACTACGCCTACCTCAAGATGAAGATGCCCAGTTCCAGGGGAATTCTGATTGTGGTCGGCGACTACCGGAAGTCGTCCGCTTGCGCAACCGAAAGCAGTCGGCTGACCGTGTCCCTGGTAATCGCGGCAGAGAAGTGGCTCCTTGAACGAGTTGTGGCGATGGCCGGCAAGCAGCCGGAGATATCGCCCGACCCAAAGGAGTCAGAAGCCGAAGGCTCATTCAAGCCGGCCAAAGAGACAAAGAAGATACCCTTGGATCTGGAGCACCCAGAGAGGTACGCTGTCGTAGGTGCGAACCTCGACAGCAAATAGGAAGGCGAGCTCGTCGATTTCCTCCGTGAGAATCGGGACATCTTCGCATTGTCTCCCAAAGACATGACAGGCGTACCGACGGATTTCGCCGAGCACAAGTTACATGTCCGATCTAATGCAAAGCCAGTCAGGCAGCCCCTGCACCGCTTATCAGAAGAGAAGAGAAGAGTTGTCGGAGAAGAGATAGCACGACTCCTAGCAGCCGGCTTCATCATGGAAGTTTTCTTTCCAGAGTGGGTGGCAAATCCGGTTCTAGTGCTAAAGAAGAACAAGCAGTGGCGAATGTGTATTGACTACACGAGCCTCAACAAGGCCTGCCCCAAAGACCCATTTGCTCTACCAAGAATCGATCAAGTGATAGACTCCACAGCCGGATGTGAGCTGTTGAGTTTCTTGGATGCATACTGAGGATATCACCAGATCAAGCTGAACCCGGCTGACAAACTGAAGACTGCCTTCATCATGCCGTTTGGAGCATTCTGCTACCTCACCATGACGTTCGGCTTAAGGAACGCCGGCGCCACCTTTCAGCGTTGCATGCAGAAGTGCCTCCTCAAGCAGCTCGGCAGGAACGCCCACGTTTATGTGGATGACGTGGTGGTGAAGACGGAAAAACGTGGAACACTGCTGGAAGACCTCAAGGAGACCTTTGAGAACCCGCGGCGGTTCCAGATCAAGCTCAACCCCGAGAAGTGTGTCTTCGGAGTACCAGCCAGCCAGCTGCTAGGTTTCTTGGTCTTTGAGCGCGGCATAGAAAGCAACCCAGTAAAAATCAAGGCCATCGAGAGAATGGAGGTACCCAGCCGACTGATGGATGTGCAGAAATTCACCGGCTGCTTAGCGTCCATCAGCCGATTCATCAGTCGGTTGGGCGAGAAAGCTCTCCCCTTATACCAACTCATGAAGAAGACCACTTTTTTCGAGTGGAACCATAAGGCGGACGAAGCTTTTCACCAGTTGAAGAAGACGTTGACTACTCCGCCTGTCCTGGCGGCTCCGTCTCCCAAGGAATCTATGCTCCTGTACATCGCCGCCACCAGCCGGGTAGTCAGCACAGTCATTGTAGTAGAGTGCAAGGAGGAAGGCAAGGCGCTACCGGTCCAGAGACTGGTATATTACCTGAGCGAGGTACTGTCGACCTCCAAGCAGAACTACCCCCACTACCAGAAGATGTGCTATGGCGTGCACTTTGCTGCCATGAAATTGAAGCCTTACTTTCAAGAGCATCCAATCATAGTGGTCTGCACGGCTCCACTTGCCGAGATCATCGGTAGCCGAGATGCCTCTGGTCGAGTGGCCAAGTGGGCCATAGAGCTGGCTCCTTACACCATCTACTACCAGCCCCGCACCGCCATCAAGTCACAAGCACTGGCCGATTTCCTCGTCGATTGGGCCGAGACCCAGTACCTGCCTCCAGCACCTGACTCCACCCATTGGCGGATGCATTTTGACGGCTCCAAGATGCACACCGGCTTAGGAGCCGGCGTCGTCCTCACCTCTCCTAAAGGCGACAAGCTCAAATATGCACTGCAAATCCATTTTGCCGCCTCCAACAATGTTGCCGAGTACGAGGCGCTCATTCACGGGCTCTGGCTTGCCAAAGAACTTGGCATCCACCGGATCTTGTGTTTTGGTGATTCGGACTTAGTGGTCCAGCAGTCATCTGGCGACTGGGACGCGAAAGACGCAAACATGGCGAGCTACCGTTTCCTCGTGCAGCAACTCAGCGGATATTTTGAAGGGTGCGAGTTCCTCCATGTGCCAAGAAACGACAACGACCAAGCAGACGCCTTGGCATGAATCGGCTCTACCCGCCAAGCAATACCCTCTGGCGTCGCCCTTCAACGCCTCCTCAAGCCGTCTGTCAAGCCTTCACCAGAATCAGACTCCATTTTTGTGCCGGCTCCTCCCGAAGACGGCGGATCCGACTCTAGAGCTCCGGCAGTCGGAACGGAGACTTTGGCGGATGACTCCAAGGCCGCCATGGTCGAGCCCGGCCCGGGGACTGTGGTGGCGGACTCAAAGATTCCAGAACTCGGCCCAAGGACCACGCTAGTCGGCCTGGGGACTTCATCAACCCAGCAAGCGGCTGTTGACTCCAACCCGCCGCCGCCCAGCCCAGCCGCCCTTGTCCAAGTCGCAGTTCTGGTAGTCGAAGAAATAGCAGCACCCTCATGGGCCCAGCCCATCCTCAATTTCCTGGTGAGCAAAGAGCTACCAACTGATGAGACCTCAGCTCGGCAAGTGCAACAACGGGCGGCAGCCTATACCATAATCAACAGAGAGCTGGTCAGGCGCAGCGTCACTGGTTTCTACCAGCGCTGTGTAGAGCCAGAGCAAGGCCAAGCGATTCTCAAAGACATCCATCAAGGCGAATGCGGCCACCATGCGGCTTCAAGAGCACTCGTCGCCAAAGCCTTTCGGCACGGCTTCTTCTGGCCGACTGCCTTGGAAGAGGCCAAGGAGTTGGTCCAAAAATGCAAAGGGTGCCAGAAGTTCAGCTCCAAGCCGCACCAGCCGGCTTCTGCGCTCAAGACCATCCCCATTGCCTGTCCTTTCACAGTTTGGGGTCTAGACATGGTGGGACCATTCAAGACAGCACGAGGTGGTTTAACTCACCTACTTGTCGCAGTGGACAAGTTCACCAAGTGGGTGGAAGTAAAGCCAATTAAGAAACTGAACGGTCCGACTGCCGTGACCTTCATCACCGATATCACAATCCGGTACGGCATACCGCACAGCATCATCACCGACAACGGCACAAATTTTGCCAAAGGCGCCTTGGCCCGTTTCTGCGCAACACAGGGCATCCGACTGGACCTAGCGTCCGTCGCCCACCCGCAGTCAAACGGCCAAGTGGAGCGAGCAAATGGCCTCATCCTATCCGGTATCAAGCCTCGGTTGATTGATCCTTTGGAGCGCTCGGCTGGCTGCTGGCTCGACGAGCTGCCAGCCGTCCTCTGGAGTCTGCGCACAACTCCAAACAAGTCAACCAGCTTCATGCCCTTCTTCCTCGTCTATGGTGCCGAAGCCGTCATCCCAACGGACATAGAGTTTGACTCCCCACGAGTCACCATGTACACCGAGGAGGAAGCAGAAGAAGCACGACAAGACGGCATCGATCTGTTGGAACAGGGCCGGCTGTTAGCACTCATCCGATCCAGCATCTACCAGCAGAGCCTGCGCCGATACCACAACAGGAAGGTCAGGCCAAGATCTTTCCAAGAAGGCAACCTTGTGCTCCGGATGATCCAACGAACAGCCGGCCAGCACAAGCTGTCGGCGCCCTGGGAAGGCCCTTTCATCATCAGCAAGGTACTTGGCAACGATTCCTACTACCTGATCAACGCTCAGAAGCCCCGAGCACGCAAGAGGGACGACTCTGGCAAGGAGACAGAGCGGCCATGGAATGCAAATCTCCTCCGAAGATTTTATAGTTGATGCAGTATGTACCACGCTACCTTTTGTATTTAAGTATCAAGACTTCGGGCCCCCCGAGACGAGCTTGGGGACTGCCCTCTTTTGTCTGTATGATAAAAATTATGCCTACAAGTATGTCACTCGTTGTCATGCCGCTTGGCACTGGGCTCGACAAGTCGGCCTGGGGACTTGCTGCCTTGCACTATGAAATGCTTCCTGCAGTCGGACAAGTAGTGTGTAAACGCCTAAGTCGTCTCCTGTTAGAAGCCGCAGCTCGCAGAGCGACTGTACGGTGGCAGCAGTAAGGTAGAATGGGCATTCACATGAAAAAATGGCTAAGGACTCAAAGCATAAAACATAGCTCAAGACGGCTTCTAGCCTTTCTCACAAACCAACTCTCGGATAGTCGGATTGCCGTCTTCTATCCAACTTACTCAAACAATCTTGAAAATGGCTAAGTACTTGCTTTCCCAAAGTACCCTGGCACTTGATCCAGCGACAGTCCGCTGAGCGGCTGCCCGATTGGCAAGGCAGGCAACTAAGAGAAAGCGGCAAAGGAAAACAGCTAAAAGAACAATGAGCAAGAAAAGATAGATATATATATTTACATAACATAGGCCCTCGGCCGAATTGTCGAGTAGAGGTTCAAAATACACCCCGCGGGTGGAATTGTGCGAATTAACAAGTTCTTCAAAGACTACTAAAGCAGACAAAATAAAAGATACAGCGGTAGCTTAGGAGGTAGCAGACGGATTCGGAGGGTCGGAGGAGACGCCAGCGTCAGGCGTCGGGGCAGCCGGCCGGCTAGTCTCGGCTTGATCACCTCCGGCGGCAGTCAACTCGGTCGCACGCGGCTCGTTGCTGGAGGCGCGGTCGGTCCGAGGCTGGCCGTCTGCTCCATCTTCTGGGGCGTCCGCCTCGCCTCCATCCTCCGCCTCGTCCTCCTCCTCGACGCTGGAGCCAATCACCTCCGCCGAGTCTTCGCCGTAGTCTGTGTTCATCCCAAACCACTCCGGCAGTACCTCCTCGCCGTCTTTAGACCGCTCGGGGACGAAGATGCTGGTGTCGGTGTACTCGGCGATCGCCGCAGCACGTTTGACGAGGGCATCTTCCGCAGCCGCCAGCTCCGGCTGGGCCTCCGACCGAAGCGTGGCTAGCCGGTCCAGATCCAGCCCCGGGTACCACGCCTTGACGAACTCCAAGGCCCGGCGCGCTCCAGCCCGGGCTGAAGAGCCCTTCCAGGCCTCAAGACGACCAGCCGCGACCTCCAGCCAGTTGGCCGTCAGGCTGGGGGTGTGCGAAGTCTGCATATCCGGCCACAGGGCGGCAATCGCCTGGGCACCAACGCGTTGAACCCGGCGCAGCTTCTGGTGAGCGGGCTGAAGGCGAGCCTCGATGCTCAGGATGTGCTCGTCAAGAGTTCAGGGGGCATCGGCGGCGATCTCTGCGCCCTCCACCCTCCGACTTTCACGGTCGGCCTCGATGGCTTGGATGGCGGCCTGCGACTGCCCAGGGAAGAAGTCTGCAAAGACGCAAAGAAACAAACAAGCTAGTCTGAACCAGGAGTCGTCATGACTTAAATTGGCAGCTCGAGGAAAGAGAGTAAAGAGACTCACCATCAACGATGTCTTCAATCTCGTGGAAGCCGGAGGACAGCAGCGCCTCCTTGTCAGACCAGGAGGAGCGCTCGCTCGCGAACTCGGCCAAGAGGGCAGTTTCCGTCTCCTCCGCCTTCCTCTGCGACTTCACAAGCAGCTCCTTCTGCTCCGCCAACTGAGTGGCCAGCAGATCGCGCTCTGCGGCGAGCCTGCTGCACTCCTCCCCTTTGGCGCGCACGGCGGAGTTGGCTTTGCTCAACTGCTCTTGAAGAGCAGCGTTGGCTCCTGAAGGAAAGAAAGAAAGACAACAGTCGTTAATAAAGAAGGTCGCCAAGAAGATCCGGCCTGACTGCTCAGCAGTCGGCCCGAATCTCGGGGACTACAGCCCACGGGTGCGCCAGCGCGCCCCCGCAGAGAAGAAAAAGAGAGACTTACTCCGGCTCTCCGCCAAGTCGGCGGTCCGCTTGCCCAGCTCTTCAACGTTACGGTTGAAGGCAGTGACGCGGAGGTTGTGGTAATCCTGCGACAAGCATTTCAGACAAAGTCAGTACCTAGAAGTTCATCAATTGGAGTTCCGGGCCGCCTGCTCAGCAGCCGACCTGAAACTCGGGGACTACACCCAATGGGTGCACTGGCGCGCCCCCAAAAGGATGAACAAGAAAACAAAGACCAAAGGAAAAACAACATACCCTGACGGCTGCCCGCGACGCTAGGAACGCCTTGGTACAACTCTTGAGAGCGTCGCCCTCAGCACGGAGCTTCGCCTGGACGTCCAGGAGCGCCCGGTTCAGCAGCCCTGTGCCACCTCCTCGCACCCACCCAACGGGTGCGGCGCTCGTCGCTTCAGCGTCTGGGGCCGCCGAGCTGGCGGTGCCGGCTTCAAGGGGGCGGGGTGCCAAAGTCGCCTTCTCCAGACGACGGCGCATTGGCGAGCCGACTTGGAGGAGTAGCCTCGCCACGGCCTCGTCCTCAGTCGGCGGCACCGGAGGGTCCGCTAGCTGCTCGCCTTGCGTGCCTTCAGACGGCGGCGGAGGCGACGGCGGAACGTTTGCGTCCGGATTAGAGGGGTCACCGCCTTCCCTCTCCTCGATGGGGTTCTCCCCGCTGGCTTCTCCAGTCGGCCCCGCGAACTCTGGAGGCGGCGGCGTAGAGCTCAGCGGGGTGACGAGCACTGCCGACTGGCGGCGTGCGGCTTCCTCAGCCTGCTGCTTCGCTGCGGCGGCGGCTTCGACCTCCGCTAGTTTCTTCTTAACGGAGGCCTCCGCCCTGTCGGCCTCCGCCTTCTCCACGCGGAGGGCCTCTTCTTCGTTGCGCTTCTCCCGCGCATTCCGCTCCATCGCCTCCTGGAGGTCAGCAGCGGGGTCAATCCGTCGGGTGGTGGCAGACGTCTCCGCTGACCCCATGACGGAGGCGGCGGCGACCCGCTCAAGAGAGAGGGGAGCCCTGAAGCAAGAGGGGCATGCAGAGACTCAGACAAATCACGAAGAAAGAGTAAAACTCTAAAGACAGAATACTTACGCAGAGACCAACGGCGGCTTCTTCACTTCCTTACGGAACCGGATGGCCTTCGCGGCTGCCTCGTCCCGCCGGGTCACCGCAGCCAAGCCCTTGGGCTTCTTCGGCCGGCTGCCGAACAAAGTCGGCACAGCCCGGTGCTTCTTCCCACCGCCTGGAGCGCCCGACACGGCAGAAGAGCCCGCGCCGGGGCTGGCTGGCTCCTGGCCGGTGGCGAGGGGCGACTCCTCCCTCGGCGTCGTCTTCAGGCCAGTCGGCGAAGGTAGTCGAGGGCCTGAAGTCGCCTGTCGTCCCTCCTCCTCCCTTGGCGTCGTCTTCCAGAGCCGCCGCCCCCAGATCGGGGTCGACTACGTCGCTCTTCGCCCGGCCGGCGACGAACTGACGGGCCGGCCCCGAGGTGCCGGCTGGTGGGTGAAGAAGGGGATTCTAACCAAAGCCGACTGATCAGAACAAAACTCGGCAAGAAGAAGACGATCTAAAGAAAAGAAAAGAAAGGCGACTCACCACGGGCAGGGGGTTGGCGCGGGAGTATGGCTCCTTGCCAAATCGCCAGTCCTCCAGGAGCCTGCTGTCCGAAAGGTAGTTCACCATGTGGGCCACCTCTTCGTGAGGAATGTCCTTGGTGCACATCCGACTTGGGTCGCGGCGCCCGCTCATCTGGCAGATCATGTGAGGGCGGCCTTGGAGTGGGAGAACTCGGCGCGAGACGAAGGCGGCCAGCAGGTCCGGCCCATTCAGACCCTCTGACTATGTCAGCACTCGGAGTCGCGTGATGGCGCCGGCTCCCGCAGGCGTCAGCGACCTGGCCCGGTACGACCAGTTGGGCAGTCTGCCAGTCGGCGGGCCGGCTTCGAAAGCCGGCAGATTGACCCAGTCGCCCCTCGTGGCGACGTTCCTGACATAGAAGTAGGACCTCTGCCACATCTTCACCGACTTCAACAGCGAGACGGAGGGGAAGTGGTTGTCGGCTCCTGTCCTTCGCACGGCGATGAAGGCGCTGCACTGAGCCGGCACGCCCGCGGCCTGGGTGCCGAGCTTGGAGAAGAAGAACTCCCCCCAGAGCTCGAGGGTGGGGAGGACTCCGAGGAAGCCTTCGCACAGAGCCACGAAGGCGGACAACAGCACCACTGTGTTGGGGGTGAGGTGGTGTAGCTGGAGGCCGTAGAACTCCATGAACGACCGGAAAAAGCTGCTCGGCGGCAGCCCCAGCCCGCGCAGGCAGTGCAAGCTGAAGATGACCCGCTCGCCCTCCTGCGGGGCGGGGGAAATCTCCCCCTCCGGCGCAAGACGCACCTGCACGCGATCCTCGCCGGGAAGCTGACGGGTCCGGCGGAGGAACTGGATGTGGTCTTCATGGACCTCAGAACCGTCCCAGGTGCCGGAGCGCACTGGGAGGAGGTGCGGCAGCGGAGGAGGAACTCATCGCGAGCTGTCACCGCGGTGTTCGCCAGAGCTTGGGCATGCGGCAGAGCGAAGAAGAGAGGAGGAGAGCAAGGAGAGCAAGGAGAGCGAGGAAGAAGAGAACGAGGGGTAGTGGGAAGGAGGGACGCGCGTGCCCCCCTCTTCCCCCTACTTATAGCCCCGTGGGCTGCGAAGCCGAGGGGGCGGGCGTGGGGATTCACATCGCCCACAACCCCACGACCCCCACAATCCACGTAAAGTTACTGCGCGCAGTAACTCCACGGGAATCCCAACCGTCCACCAGGGCCACAGCGGATCCGCTCGGGCACCGAGGCGCGGTAGTGGCGGGCCCCGCCTATGGGCCTGTCCCGTCACGTGCGTAGGCTGGCAGGACGGCCTGGCCACGTGCCCTCGCGTGACAGGTCAAGAACGGGCGGCGGCCTGGAGGCTTAGTTAGCACGCCACTTGAACTCCCGCCGCGACGTTCGAAATGCTGGGCAAGTCGGAGTTGAGTGAAGTCCGAGTTGGGAAAATCCGACTCCTTCTAGACGGCCCGACGGAAGTCAATCAAGACCATGTGTCGAGCACCTGGAGAGGGAAACTGCTGAGGCTTCTCGACCGATCGTCCGCGGTGCCTCACTAGCTTCGGGGACTTCTATCGGAGTAATGGGCCATGGGTAGGCCAACCCGATTCCCATAGCCTTTCAAGACATCGGGGCAGGCTGCGCCCCTCAAGACTCCGGGACGAAGAGCCGCCTCCTGAGGAGTCGACGACAGGGCGGCTGACTGCTCGCCCACGGCCGAGTCCCAGGGACGACTTCGAGAGAAGCCGGCTTCGGGGAGTCGGCCGGCGACTCCAACGAATCATGACCTCATCGAAGGGGATGGGGCAGGGGCGTGGCTACAGTGAAGCCTACCCCCGCCCCTCACCAAGGGCAGGCATGGCCACAGCACGCCGTACTCAGGAAGATCTCCATGCGGCATGGCACTGTTGCCCGGCCGGCCCTGACATCAGCACCATAGTACAGAGTCATGTGCCCACGACGGCTTGTCTGTATGGCCTGGAAGCATCGGGGCCCACCAGCCAGCGAGACCTTGGGAGACAGCGGGAGAACCGTCAGTCGGACCCGTCGGGAGTCGGCCTGGGGGAGTCGGCCGAGCCCGCCCCCGGGGCCTACGCGCCATTGATCAAGATGAGATGGGGAGTGGCCACAGTGATTGCCCGCCAGGCGGCGGGGCTGTTGCCACGACCCCATGACCAAGCATGCGTCATCAGGAGCACGGCTACAGTAATCAGCAGCCGGCAAGACCCGCCCACAGCGGACATGGCCTGTCAGCTCCGTACCAGACCAGTCGGCGGGGCCCACCAGTTGGCGGGCCCCAGCAGTCGGCGGAGAAGTCAGAGGTCGGAGGCACTGACGGCTGGGCCCGCGCCCAGTCTAATTACCATTGTACCCCTGGGGGGTAGGCCTATATAAACCCCCCAGGGGACCCATGCAAAGGGTTGGAACCTAGTAGCTTAGATCATAACAGATAGAAAGATAGAGCTAGCCTTGCCCTCTCCCCCCTCTAAGAAACAGCTCAAGGAGCAACCGTGTAAACACTTGGCCATAGTGATCATGCGGAGACCCCGCAGAGCAGCAGTAGGGGTGTTATCTCCTCGGAGAGCCCTGAAGCTGGGTAAGATTCGCTGGCGTGCATGTCTTCGCCTCATCCCGTTTCCAGGCACCGGCGACGTTCTACTCGCCCCCACCATGATAAGCCATCCGTTGGCATATGTCGCACCAAACCCCCGACACTATAGTTTTTGATTGTTCCATGCTATATTATATTCTGTTTTGGACATTATTGGGCTTTATTATACACTTTTATATCATTTTTGAGACTAACCTATTAACCGGAGCCCAGCCCAGAATTGCTGTTTTTTGCCTATTTTAGGGTTTCGCAGAAAAAGAATATCAAACGTAGTCCAAACGGAATGAAACCTTCGGGAACGTGATTTTCGAAACGAACATGATCCAGAGGACTTGGACCCTACGTCAAGACATCATCCAGGAGGCCACGAGGTAGGGGGGCATGCCTACCCCCCTGGGCGTGCCCTCCACCCTCGTGGGCCCCCTGTTGCTCCACCGATGTACTCCTTCCTCCTATATATTCCTACGTACCCCCAAACTACCAGATACGGAGCCAAAACCCTAATTCCACCGTCGTAACTTTCTATATCCACGAGATCCCATCTTGGGGCATGTTCCGGAGCTCCACCGGAGGGGGCATCTATCACGAAGGGCTTCTATACATCAACACCATAGCCCTTCCGATGAAGTGTGAGTAGTTTACCTCAGACCTACGGGTCCATAGTTATTAGCTAGATGGCTTCTTCTCTCTTTTTGGATCTCAATACAAAGTTCTCCCCTCTCTTGTGGAGATCTATTCGATGTAATCTTCTTTTGCGGTGTGTTTGTTGAGACCGATGAATTATGGGTTCATGATCAAGTTTATCTATGAACAATATTTGAATCTTCTCTGAATTCTTTTATGTATGATTGGTTATCTTTGCAAGTCTCTTCGAATTATCAGTTTGGTTTGGCCTCTAGATTGATCTTTCTTGCAATGGGAGAAGTGCTTAGCTTTGGGTTCAATCTTGCGGTGTCCTTTACCAGTGACAGTAGGGGCAGCAAGGCACGTCTTGTATTGTTGCCATCGAGGACAAAAAGATGGGGTTTTCATCATATTGCATGAGTTTATCCCTCTACATCATGCCATCTTGCTTAAAGCGTTACTCTGTTCTCTTCAACTTAATACTCTAGATGCAAGGTGGATAGCGGTCGACGTGTGGAGTAATAGTAGTAGATGCAGGCAGGAGTCGGTCTACTTGTCTCGAACATGATGCCTATATACATGATCATACCTAGATATTCTCATAACTATGCTCAATTCTGTCAATTGCTTAACAGTAATTTGTTTACCCACCGTGAATACTTATGCTCTCGAGAGAACCATTAGTGAAACCTATGCCCCCCGGGGTCTATCTTCCATCATATTAATCTTCCAATACTTAGATATTTTATTACCTTTTATTTTACTTTGCATCTTTATCATAAAAATACCAAAAATATTATCTTATCATATCTATCAGATCTCACTCTCATAAGTGGCCGTGTAGGGATTGACAACCCCTTATCGTGTTGGTTGCGAGGATTTATTTGTTTGTGTAGGTCCGAGGGACTCGTGCGTGACCTCCTACTGGATTGATACCTTGGTTCTCAAAAACTAAGGGAAAATACTTACGCTACTTTGCTGCACCACCCTTTCCTCTTCAAGGGAAAAGCAACGCAAGTGCTCAAGAGGTAGCAAGAAGGATTTCTGGCGCCGTTGTCGGGGAGGTCTACGCAAAAGTCAACATAGCAAGTACCCATCACAAAACCCTTATCTCCTGCATTACATTATTTGCCATTTGCCTCTCGTTTTCCTCTCCCCCACTTCACCCTTGCCGTTTTATTCGCCCTCTCTCTCTCTATCCTCCCTCTCTTTCTCTATTTGCCTCTTTTTGCCCGTTTCTTGTTTGCTTGTGTGTCGGATTGCTTGCTTGTCACGATGGCTCAAGATAATACCAAATTGTGTGACTTTACCAATACCAACAACAATGATTTTATTAGCACTCTGATTGCTCCTCTTATCGATGCTGAATCTTGTGAAATTAATGCTGCTTTGCTGAATCTTGTCATGAAAGATCCTTTTTCCGGCCTTCCTAGTGAAGATGTCGCTCCCCATCTAAATAGCTTCGTTGATTTGTGTGATATGCAAAAGAAGAAATATGTGGACAATGATATTGTTAAATTGAAGCTATTTCCTTTTTCGCTTAGAGATCATGCTAAAGCTTGGTTTTTGTCTTTGCCTAAAATAGTATTGATTCGTGGAATAAGTGCAAAGATGCTTTTATCTTTAAGTACTTTCCTCCCGCTATGATCATCTCTCTTAGGAACGATATTATGAATTTTAAGCAACTTGATCATGAACATGTTGCACAAGCTTGGGAGAAGACGAAATTGATGATACGTAATTGCCCTATGCATGGTTTGAATTTGTGGATGATTATACAAAAATTGTATGCCGAATTGAATTTTGCTTCTAGAAATCATTTAGTCGGCTGCGGGAGGCACTTTTATGGAAATCACATTAGGAGAAGCTACTAAACTCCTAGATAATATTATGGTTAATTATTCTCAATGGCACACCGAAAGATCTACTAATAAGAAAGTGCATGCGATAGAAGAAATTAATGTTTTGAGTGGAAAGATGGACGAACTTATGAAATTATTTGCTAATAAAAGTGTTTCTTCTGATCCTAATGATATGCCTTTGTCTACTTTGATTGAGAATAATAATGAATCTATGGATGTGAATTTTGTTGGTAGGAATAATTTTGGTAACAACGCGTATAGAGGAAACTTTAATCCTAGGCCGTATCCTAGTAATTCCTCTAATAATTATGGTAATTCCTACAACAATTCTTATGGAAACTATAATAATATGCCCTCTTATTTTGAATCTAATATTAAAGAATTTATTACTTTGCAAAAGAATTTCAATGCTTTTATTGAAGAAAAATTGCTTAAGATTGATGAGTTGGCTAGGAACGTTGATAGAATTTCTCTTGATGTTGATTCTTTGAAACTTAGATCTATTCCACCTAAGCATGATATTAATGAGTCTCTCAAAGCCATGAGAATTTCCATTGATGAGTGCAAAGAAAGAACCGCTATGGTGCGTGCTAAGAAAGATTGCTTTATAAAAGCGTGTTCATCTAGTTTCCATGATAATAAAGATGAAGATCTAAAAGTTATTGATGTGTACCCTATTAAATCTTTGTTTTGCAATATGAATCTTGATAATGATGGGACTGAATATGATCCACCTTTACCTAGACGGTATTCCAAGAATTCAGAATCTTTGGATCTTGATGCTAAAATTGTTTAAAGTGGGATTGAAGAAGTCAAAACTTTAAATATTAATGAACCCACTATTTTGGATTTCAAGGAATTTAATAATGATAATTTCTCTTTGATAGATTGTATTTCCTTGTTGCAATCCGTGCTAAATTCTCCTCATGCTTATAGTCAAAATAAAGCTTTTCCTAAACATATCGTTGATGCTTTGATGCAATCTTATGAAGAAAAACTTGAGTTGGAAGTTTCTATCCCTAAAAAACTTTATGATGAGTGGGAACCTACTATTAAAATTAAAATTAAAGATCATGAATTCTATGCTTTGTGTGATTTGGGTGCTAGTGTTTCCACGATTCCAAAGACTTTGTGTGATTTGTTAGGTTTCCGTGATTTTGATGATTGCTCTTTAAACCTATGGTAAGAATTAATGATTTTCTTATTATTTCAAATAGAAATTATGTGCCCGTAGATTTCATTGTTCTTGAAATAGATTGCAATCCTCCATGTCCTATTATTCTTGGTAGACCTTTCCTTAGAACGATTGGTGTAATTATTGATATGAAGGAAGGAAATATTAGATTCCAATTTCCATTAAGGAAAGGCATGGAACACTTTCCTAGAAAGAAAATTAAATTATCTTATGAATCCATTATGAGAGCCACTTATGGATTGCCTACCAAAGATGGCAACACCTAGATCTATCCTTGCTTTTTATGCCTAGCTAGGGGCGTTAAACGATAGCGCTTGTTGGGAGGCAACCCAATTTTATTTTTATTGCTTGATTTTTGCTCCTGTTTAGTAATAAATAATTTATCTAGCCTCTGTTTTGGTTGTGTTTTCTGTGTTTAATTAGTGTTTGTGCCAAGTAGAACCGTTGGGAAGACTTGGGGAAAGTCTTGTTAATCTTGCTGTAAAAAACAGAAACTTTAGCACTCACAAGAACTGCTGCCATTTTTATTTGGAAAGTGATATTTAGTTAATTATTTTTTCACATGATTAATAGATAAATTCCTCACGTCCAGAAATTTATTTTAGAATTTTTGGTGTTCCATATCTTGCGTTAGCTACAGATTACTACAGAGTGTTCTGTTTTTGACAGATTCTGTTTTTCATGTGTTGTTTGCTTATTTTGATGAATCTATGGCTAATAAATAGTTTATAAACCATAGAGAAGTTGGAATACAGTAGGTCTAACACCAATATAAATAAATAATGAGTTCATTACAGTACCTTGAAGTGTTGTTTTCTTGAGCTAACGGAGCTCGCGAGATTTCCTACTTTAAGTTTTGTGTTGTGAAGTTTTCATGTTTTGGGTAAAGATTTGATGGATTATGGAATAAGGAGTGGCAAGAGCCTAAGCTTGTGGATTCCCATGGAACCCCCAAGATAATCTAAGGACACCCAAAAGCCAAAGCTTGGGGATGCCCCGGAAGGCATCCCCTCTTTCGTCTACTTCTATCAGTAACTTTACTTGGAGCTATATTTTTATTTACCACATGATATGTGTTTTGCTTGGAGCATCTTGTATTATTTGAGTCTTTATTTTTTTTCCACAATCATCCTTGCTGCACACACCTTTTTGAGAGAGACACACATGATTCGGAAATTATTAGAATACTCTATGTGCTTCACTTATATCTTTTGAGTTATAAGTTTTTGCTCTAGTGCTTCACTTATATCTTTTAGAGCACGGTGGTAGATTTGTTTTATAGAAACCATTGTTCTGTCATGCTTCAGTTAGATTATTTTGAGAGTCGTACAAAACAGCATGGTAATTTGCTTTAATTATTTGAGGCATTCAAGATTAATAAATAAAATTTTCTTATGAGTGTGTTGAATAGTATGAGAAGTTTGAAACTTGATAATTGTTTTGAGATATGGAGATGGTGATATTAGAGTCGTGCTAGTTGAGTTGTTGTGAATTTGAGAAATGCTTGTGTTCAAGTTTGTGATTCCCGTAGCATGCACGTACGGTGAACCGTTATGTTAAGAAGTCGGAGCATGATGTATTTATTGATTGTCCTCCTTATGAGTGGCGGTCGGGGACGAGAGATGGTCTTTTCCTACCAATCTACCCCCCTAGGTGCATGCACGTAGTACTTTGCTTCAATAACTAATAGATTTTTGCAGTAAGTATGTGAGTTCTTTATGACTAATGTTGAGTCCGTGGATTATACGCACTCTCACCCTTCCATCATTGCTAGCCTCTCTAATACCGCGCACCTTTCTCCGGTATCATACACCCACCATATACCTTCCTCAAAACAGCCACCATACCTACCTATCATGGCACTTCCATAGCCATTCCGAGATATATTGCCATGCAACTTTCCACCGTTTCGTTTATCATGACACGCTCCATCATTGTCATATTGCGTTGCATGATCATGTAGTTGACATTTTAGTTGTGGCAAAGCCACCATTCATACTTCTTTCGTATAAGTCACTCATGCATCATTGCTATCCCGGTACACCGCCAGAGGCATTCATATAGAGTCATATTTTTTTCCAGTATCGAGTTGTAATCATTGAGTTGTAAATAAATAGAAGTGTGATAATCATCATTCATAGAGTATTGTACCAAAGAATAAAAAAAGAGGAAAGGACAAAGAAAAAAAAAGAAGGCCCAAAAAATATAAAAAGGGGTAATACAACTATCCTTTTTCCACACTTGTGCTTCAAAGTAGCACCATGATCTTCATGATAGAGAGTCTCCTATGTTATCACTTTCATATACTAGTGGAAATTTTTCATTACAGAACTTGGCTTGTATATTCCAACAATGGGCTTCCACAAAATGCCCTAGGTCTTCATGAGCACGCAAGTTGGATGCACACCCACTTAGTTTCTTTTTGTTGAGCTTTCATATACTTATAGCTCTAGTGCATCTGTTGCATGGCAATCCCTACTCACTCACATTGATATCTATTGATGGGCATCTCCATAGCCCGTTGATACGCCTAGTTGATGTGAGACTATCTCCCCCGTTTTTTGTCTTCTCCACAACCACCATTCTATTCACCTATAGTGCTATGTCCATGGCTCACACTCATGTATTGCGTGAAGATTGAAAAAGTTTGAGAACATTAAAAGTGTGAAACAATTGCTTGGCTTGTCATCGGGGTGGTGCATGATTTGAATACTTCGTGTGGTGAAGATGGAGCATAGCCAGACTATATGATTTTGTAGGGATAACTTTCTTTGGTCATGTTATTTTGAAGAGACATAATTCCTTAGTTAGTATGCTTGAAGTATTATTATTTCTATGTCAATATTAAACGTTTGTATTGAATCTTTCGTATCTGAATATTCATACCACAATTAAGAGAATTACATTGAAAATATGCCACGTAGCATTCCACATCAAAAATTCTGTTTTTATCATTTACCTACTCGAGGACGAGCAGGAATTAAGCTTGGGGATGCTTGATATGTCTCCAACATATCTATAATTTCTGATTGTTCCATGATATATTATATTCTGTTTTGGACATTATTGGGCTTTATTATTCACTTTTATATCATTTTTGGGACTAACCTATTAACCGGAGGCCCAGCCCAGAATTGTTGTTTTTTGCCTATTTTAGGGTTTCGCAGAAAAAGAATATCAAACGGAGTCCAAACGGAATGAAACCTTCGGGAACGTGATTTTCGGAACGAACATGATCCAGAGGACTTGGACTCTACGTCAAGACATCAACCAGGAGGCCACGAGGTAGGGGGCGTGCCTACCTCCCTGGGCATGCCCTCCACCCTCCTCGGCCCCCTGTTGCTCCACCGACGTACTCCTTCCTCCTATATATAGCTACGTACCCCCAAACTACTAGATACGGAGCCAAAACCCTAATTCCACCGCCGTAACTTTATGTATCCACGAGATCCCATCTTGGGGCCTGTTCCGAAGCTCCGCCGGAGGGGGCATCGATCACGGAGGGCTTCTACATCAACACCATAGCCCTTCCGATGAAGTGTGAGTAGTTTACCTCAGACCTACGGGTCCATAGTTATTAGCTAGATGGCTTCTTCTCTCTTTTTGGATCTCAATACAAAGTTCTCCCCCTCTCTTGTGGAGATCTATTCGATGTAATCTTCTTTTGCGGTGTGTTTGTTGAGACCAATGAGTTGTGGGTTTATGATCAAGTTCATCTATGAATAACATTTGAATATTCTCTGAATTATTTTATGTATTATAGGTTATCTTTGCAAATCTCGTCGAATTATCAGTTTGGTTTGGCCTACTGGATTGATCTTTCTTGCAATGGGAGAATTGCTTAGCTTTGGGTTCAATCTTGCAGTGTCCTTTCCCAGTGACAGTAGGGGCAGCAAAGCACGTATTGTTTTCTTGCCATCAAGGATAACAAGATGGGGTTTTCATCATATTGCATGAGTTTATCCCTCTACATCATGTCATCTTGCTTAAAGCGTTACTCTGTTCTCTTGAACTTAATACTCTAGATGCATGCTAGATAGCGGTCGATGTGCGGAGTAATAGTAGTAGATGCAGGCAGGAGTCAGTCTACTTGTCTCGGACGCGATGCCTATATACATGATCATACCTAGATATTCTCATAACTATGCTCAATTCTATCAATTGCTCAACAGTAATTTGTTTACCCACTGTGAATACTTATGCTCTTGAGAGAAGCCACTAGTGAGACCTATGGCCCCCGGGGCTATCTTCCATCATATTAATCTTCTAATACTTAGTTATTTTTATTGCCTTTTATTTTGCTTTGCATCTTTATCATAAAAATACCAAAAATATTATCTTATCATATCTATCAGATCTCACTCTCGTAAGTGGCCGTGTAGCGATTGACAACCCCTTATCGCGTTGGTTGCGAGGATTTATTTGTTTGTGTAGGTGCGAGGGACTCGTGCGTGGCCTCCTACTGGATTGATACCTTGGTTCTCAAAAACTGAGGGAAATACTTACGCTACTTTGCTGCACCACCCTTTCCTCTTCAAGGGAAAACCAACGCAAGTGCTCAAGAGGTAGCAGGTCACCTCCGTGTCCGGCATCTCCTTCGTGCACATCTGGCACGGGTCTCGATGCCTGCTCATCCGGCTGATCATGTGAGGCCGGAGTTGTAGAGGGAGCACCCGGCGCACCACAAAGGCGGTCAGACGGTCTGACACCTTGAGGCCCTCCGACTCCGTCATCACCTTGAGTAGGGCAATGGCGGCAGTGGAGGCGGACGAAAGTGTCTTCGGCTTGATAGTCCAGTTGGTGCGGGGCTTCGCCGGCGGGCCAGTTGTATAGGCCGGCAGATTGACGAAGTCTTGCATCGGGTGGACATTCTTCACGTAGAAGTAATATTTTTGCCATAGCTTGACCGACTATGACAAGTTGATGGCCAGGAAGCAGTTCCGGGCACTCGGACGTCACATCGTGATGAAAGCTCCGCACTGAGCCACCTCCTTAGCGGCGGTGTCGAGCTTAGTGTAAAAGACCCCCCTGGATCTCGAGGGTGGGGAGCACGCCGAGGTAACCCTCGGAAAGCGTGATGAAGGCGAACAGCAACACCATCGTGTTCGGTGTGAGGTCGTGCGGCTGGAGCTTGTAGAACTGAAGAAAAGAGCGGAAGAAGCCGCTTGCCGGCAGGCCGAGGCCGCGAAGGAAGTGCGACCGAAAGACGACGCGTTCGGCGTCTTCCGGTGCCGGCGAGATCTCTGTCTCGGGCGGAGGGCTTACCTGAACGTAGCCCTCGCCGAGCAGCCACCGCGTCTGGCGGAGGAAAGCTAGATGGTCTTCCTGGACGTTGCTGCCGTCCCAGGCGCCGGCCCGTTCACTCACCATGGGAGCTTGGGCCCGGCGGTGACGCCGCATGGTGACGAAAGCGTGAACCCGCGGTGGAGCGGCGACGCGCGGGGAGGAAAGGATTGGCGACGGCGGGCTGCAGCAGCACTTCGGTGAGAGGCGGGGGTGTTGCGGCAGCAATGGAGAAGAAGAGGAAGAAGGGCGAGGAGGGCGCGTGTGCGTCTGACACCCCCTTCTCCCCCTACTTATAGCCTTAGGTAGTGGAGTCGAGGAGGCGCGAACGTGGGGGGTGTGGGATTAACTGCGCCCACTCCCCCCATGATCCCACGAAAACCGCGCCAATTAAGGCGCGGGATAACTGCCACGGAAGCCCAAACGATCGCCTCGGCCACAGCGGATCCACGCACGTGCCAAGGCCCTATAGTGGTGGGCCCAGGTCTGCGGTGATGTCCCGTTGCGCGCGTGGGCTGGCAGGCTGGCCCAGCCTGCTGACGCCACGTGGCGGGCAAGCAACGGGTGGCAGGCCGGCCGTCCGACTGACAGGTCATCCCACTCATCGAGGGCGTTTCAAATTCGACATGCGGCATGCTTAAAAATGCCCGACTCCTTACTGCCGGCACTCCAGAAGGCGGATGAAGCAAAGTCACCAGACCACTCAGAGTGGGAAGCTGCTGAGGCTTCTTGCCTGCTCAGCCGCGGCGCCCCACAAGTTTCGGGGACTACTGTCGGAGTAAATGACCACGGGTAGCCTCATCCGCTCCCCTGGTATTTCAAGACATCAGGGCCGGCTGCGTCCCTCAAACCACAAAGATGAATAGCCACCTTCCTTGGGTTAGCTGGTCCAAGCGGCCGGCTGATAGACGGCGGCGGGGCCCAGAGGACAGACATGAGGTGGGCTGACTCCTACCAGGCGGCCTCCAAGGAGGCCGGCTCCTGACACTCGGACCCCCTCTCCCTCAAAATTTGCACCTCATTATGATGAGGAGATGGGGTGTGGCTACAGTACAGCTTGCCACCCCCAAATCCAGGGCTAAGCGTGGCCACAGTGCAACTTGCCAAGCGGACGTCCCCGCCCGGCGCGGCACTGTTGCCATGCGACCCATGACATCACCCATGACAGGAGGAGCCATGCTCCCACTACGGGCTGTCGGCACGGCCTGCAGGCGGCAGGCCCTACCTATTTGTGAGAAGCTAGAAGACGGCAGGCCCTGACCAGTCGGCGAGGGGGAGGCCGGCTCCCATCAGCCGGCCTTCCCCTTCCCTCAAAGTCCGTGCGCCATTAATCAAAAGAGATGGGGAATGGCTACAGTAAATGCCCGCCAGGCGGAGGCACTGTAGCCATGCTCCCCCGACAAAGCACACACCATCAATGGCGTTGCCACTGTGCTAAGCAGCCGGCAAGACCCACCAGCGGCGGGCGCGGCCTATCGGCCAAGTACAAGACAGCTAGTGGGACCCACTAGGTGGCGGGCCCCAGCAGCCAGCGGATAACCCGGCCACCAGAGACACCGATGGCTAGGTCCTATGCCCACCCGGATTACCATTGTACCCCTGGGGGTTAGGCCTATATAAACCCCCCAGGCCGCCCATGCAAAGGGTTCAGCCTCTTAGATAGCACACGCACATAGAGAGAGTTGTAGAGCTAGCCCTTCCCTTCTTCCTCCTCTATCCAAACAGCTCGAGGAGCAAGCTTGTAGCTACTGGTTGAGATAGTGATCTTGCGGAGACCCCGCAGAGCAAGACTAGGGGTGTTAGCAAGCTTGTAGCTACTTGTTGAGATAGTGATCATGCAGAGACCCCGCAGAGCAAGATTAGGGGTGTTATCTCCTAGGAGAGCCCCGAACTTGGGTAAGAAGCGTCGGCGTACCTATCTACGCCTTATCCCGTTTCCAGGCGACGTATTACTCTCCCCCTCCATGATAAGCCATCCTTTGGCATATGTCGCACGACACCCCCGACAAACATCACATGATGCTTATTCATTGATCGTAGCTAGCAAATTATCTTGCATGGAGGTTAGGTGGAATGCGACATATAGTTTTAACCTGAAAGTAGAAAACACATGTTTTTCCCATGCATTCGTGCTGATTAGCGTAAACAAATTCTCTTGATCCTTCATTTTTTTGAAAAGGGGGTCAGGCCCCGGCCTCTGCATCAGAATGATGCATACGACCATATTATTGATAAGCAAAAGGTTCAACAAAAGTCTTCAGGTATCAAAAGTAAAGAAGCTCACATAGAGCAAAAGCAACATGACAGGATAGCCACAACCGGCAGGCAAAAATATAAGATCGGAAACTAAACACCTATCCTATTACATGACCTCCATCCAAACCGGTTGAAGATATCCCGAGCTACCGTCTCCCATCGGATAGATCTAGTAACAAAACGTTCCCTCGCCTCTGTCGGAGTGAATAGAGACCACATACGGATGAGTGTAGTGTCCCAAAAAATAACCTGCAAGAAATGAATATTTGTTGTTCTGTTAAAAACTAAATCATTTTTGCAGTTCCAGACTGCGCATAATAAAGCACATACTCCTACACAGATATGTCTCGCTGTTTCAGAATCTAACCCATCTAACCACGTCCCAAATAATGTGTTGATGGTATTCGGAGGAGTAATATTAAAAGCAAAGTGGACTGTTCGCCACAATTTTTTTGCCAAGGGGCAGTCAAGAAAGAGGTGTTTGATGGATTCATCCCTATCAGAAAAACTACATCTTGTAGATCCTATCCAATTGCGTTTTGCCAAATTGTCCTTAGTTAGAATGACTTGTTTATGGAAAAACCACATAAACACTTTGATTTTTAAAGTCAATTTGACTTTCCAAACATGTTTCGAACGAGGAATAGAGCTAGAGTTGGTGACATCCAAATACATGGATTTAACCGAAAACTCTACATTCTTTGTTAGCTTCCAGCGCAACTGATCGGGATGTCGAGAAAGGTGGACATCCATCAATCTTTTCACAAGATGGATCAAAGCTTCCCAATGATTTCCCACAAGCGTCCTCCTGAATTGAATATTCATAGGATTGGACTGTAATACTGTTGCAACATAAGCTTCTCTTCGCTGCACAATATTATAGAGAGAAGGATATTGGAGTGCAAGGGGCGTCTCCCCTAGCCATGCTTCCTCCTAGAACCTCATGGTAGTACCATTTCCAACTACAATTTTTCTCATGTTGAAAAAGATTGATTTCACTCTCATCAGTCCTTTCCAAAAAGGCGAGTCAGTCGGCCTCACAGTCGCTTGGGATAGTGTTTTGGAATGAAGGTACTTGTTCCGCAGAATCTGGGCCCATGTGGCGTCCGACTCCACAGATAGCTTATACAGACACTTGCTGAGTCCACATATATTCTTCACCTCTAAGTTTTCAATGCCGAGACCCCCTTGGTCTTTCAGTCTACAAATGATATCCCATTTAGTGAGTCTATATTTTCGTTTTCAGTCATCACTCTGCCAGAAGAAGCCGATTGATAAAAATCTAGCCTTTTCCGGACTTCAACTGGTACCTCAAAAAAGGATAGGAGAAACATAGGCATACTCATGAGTACCGAATTAATGAGAATTAGTCGACCTCTGTATGACATAAGCTTGCCCTTCCAGCAGCTTAGTTTTTTTTTCAAATCGATCCTCAATGCACTTCTATTCTTTGTCAGAAAGCTTGTGATGGTGGATTGGTACACCCAAGTACGTGAAGGGTAAAGACCCCAATTCGCACCCGAACAAATGTTTGTAAGGTTCTTGTTCATCTTTAGCTCTTCCAAAGCAGAACAATTCACTCTTATGGAAGTTAATCTTTAACCCCGATAATTGTTCGAACAGACATAACACAAGCTTCATGTTCCTTGATTTTGCCAAATCATGCTCCATGAAGATGATAGTATCATCAGCGTACTGTAGGATCGATGTTGGGGAATGTAGCATGCAATTTCAAAAATTTCCTACGTTCACGCAAGATCTATCTAGGAGATGCATAGCAACGAGAAGGGGAGAGTGTGTGACGCCCCGAGACTGACGCTCTAGAAGACTTCCATATTTTCGTGACCTTCGTATGTTTCATTTGTGCTTGCTCTATTTGTTTTTTTTTGCATTGCATCATGTCATCCTGCCATCATGTCATTTAATTTTGTAACCTCAACTAAATTAATTGCATGGATCTTCGGTCCATTTAAACCGAGGAATTCACATGGTGATTCTCTTTATAACATGGCCTCCCAATATTAGGGAGCTATATTAAATATTCCTTTAATTTGGAATTCACCATAACACACTTGCAAATTATCCCAATGCCTTTGTTATCTTAATTCTTGGTCTCCAACCTCGCCATATATTCTTTCATCATATTCCGTAGCTCCACCAAAAATCCGAACATTTTTGGACCTTCCCAACCCTCACTTCCTATTCAAATCATTTGAATTTAAATGAAATGAGTTTGAATTTAAACTTTCGGTCTTGGCCACTTCTATTTTTCCTAGTTCAAACTCATTTTTATGAGTCTGGGAAAATTAACCGCATGCCAAAACTCTTTCTCTAACCTTTTCTTTTGTTCATTTTTATTTCTCTTTATTTTCTGTTATGAAAAGAGGAAGAGAGAGAGAGAAGAAAGCCTGTCAGCCACCTAGGCCTCCTAACCTCCCGCAGCCGGCCCATTTGCCCTCCTAGGCCCACCTCTGCCAAAGCCCAGCCGGCACCCCCACTCCTATTCTAACCCTAGGAAGCCCCGATCCCAGCACTCTCCCTTCATTCTCCTCCTGGCGCAGCCACTCGCAGGGAGAGAGGAGCAGAGCCAGCGCCGCGCCTCCCTATGATTCTCCTGATGCAGAGCTCTGCCACCCCGGTGACCCCCCTCTGACTTCCTTGTTGTCTTTCCCGCGCCCGACCTCCTCCTCGACGCCGGCGACGCCCCTTCGCGCGACGCCTCCTGCTTGCCTCCCATGGTGCCCCGCATCTACCACGCCCCGCCCTTCTCCGCTCGCTGGCTTCAGAGCGTTGCACCGGGGAGCCCCTTCCAGACTCCTTCTCCTTGATACGTCCATTTTGCAGCATGCTTTTATATCGATATTTATTGTATTATGGGCTGTTATTACACATTATGTCACAATACTTATGCCTATTCTCTCTTATTTCACAAGGTTTACATGAAGAGGGAGAATGCCGGCAGCTGGGATTCTGGGCTGGAAAAGGAGCAAATATTAGAGACCTATTCTGCACAGCTCCAAAAGTCCTGAAACTTCATGGAAGACGTTTTCAGAATATATAAAAAATACTCAGCGGAAGAAATTCACCAGGGGGGCCACAACCTACCCACGAGGGTGGGGGGCACGCCCTACCCCCTGGGCGCGCCCCCTACCTCGTGGGCCCCCTGGTGGCCCTCCGGTGGCCATATTCTGCTATATGAAGTCTTTCGATGGGAAAAAAATAATAAGCCATCTTCTCGGACGAAACTCCGCCGCCACGAGGCAGAACCTTGGCGGAACCAATCTAGGCCTCTGGCGGAGCTGTTCTGCCGGGGAAACTTCCCCTCCCGGAGGGGGAAATCATCGCCATCATCATCACCAACACTCCTCTCATCGGGAGAGGGCAATCTCCATCAACATCTTCATCAGCACCATCTCCTCTCAAAACCCTAGTTCATCTCTTGTATCCAATTTTTGTCTCCAAGTCCGGGATTGGTGCTAGTAGGTTGCTAGTAGTGTTAATTACTCCTTGTAGTTGATGCTAGTTGGTTTAATTGGTGGAAGATCATATGTTCAGATCCTATATGCATATTAATACCCCTCTGATTATGAACATGTTTATGCTTTGTGAGTAGTTACTTTTGTTCCTGCGGACATGGGAGAAGTCTTGCTATTAGTAGTCATGTGAATTTGGTATTCGTTCGATATTTTGATGAGATGTATGTTGTCTCTCCTCTAGTGGTGTTATGTGAACGTCGACTACATGCCACTTCACCATTATTTGGTCCTAGAGGAAGGCATTGGGAAGTAATAAGTAGATGATGGGTTGCTAGAGTGACAGAAGCTTAAACCCTAGTTTATGCATTGCTTCGTAAGGGGCTGATTTGGATCCATATGTTTCATTCTATGGTTAGGTTTACCTTAATACTTTTGTTGTAGTTGCGGATTCTTGCAATAGAGGTTAATCATAAGTGGGATGCTTGTCGAAGTAAGGGCAGTACCCAAGCACCGGTCCACCCACATACCAAATTATCAAAGTACCGAACGCGAATCATATGAGCGTGATGAGAATTAGCTTGACGATATTCCCATGTGTCCTCGGGAGCGCTTTTCTCTATATAAGAGTTTGTCTAGGCTTGACCTTTGCTACAAAAAGGATTGGGCCACCTTGCTGCACCTATTTTACTTTTGTTACTTGTTGCTCGTTACAAATTATCCTATCACAAAACTATCTGTTACCACTTGTTTCAGTACCTGTAGAGAATACCTTGCTGGAAACCGCTTATCATTTCCTTCTGCTCCTCGTTGGGTTCGACACTCTTACTTATCGAAAGGACTATGATAGATCCCCTATACTTGTGGGTCATCACTCCTCCACATCCGTCCCGCCCAAGATGCTCCGCCATCACTGCACCCTCTCGCCGCGCTGCGTCCCTGGTCCTGCTTCTCCTTGTCGCACCAAGCCGCCCTCGCTCACTGGCCGCGCTCGCCGTCGATATGGCCATCCCCGAGCGCATCTTGCTGGCGCCACTGCTATAGCTTGGCATAGCGTTGCCGCCGCTCGTGCTTTGCCCTGTTGGGTTATGCCGTTGTTCTTATGGTTCTCGGTGACCTCCATGTCCCGCTGGACCACTCCTTGCCCCGTTGCCGCTCGGAACCATTGCCCGAGTGCATGTCACCTCAACCACCGCATCGCTACCCTCGTGCGCCTCCGCCTCTATTGCCTCCGATGGTGGCTGTTTCGTTTTGGGCTTCATGGAAAAGTCCTCTCCGACAAGTGTACGAGTACACAGTGTCACGTCCTATACCACTACCGGCGTCTCCGGAATCGCCAAGGCCTGCAAGTCCACCAAGACCTCGACCACAGTACATGTACGACTACAACGTGAACGAGTACCACGACGGCCCTCGAAGAGTTCGGATCCATCAAGTTCCACTACCGCCGACTAGTACGACTACCATTGCAAAAATGAGACCATCAAGATCGAACCGACAAGTACCCCGACGATCTTGTACCACTATCATCGCAATACCGTGAGTACCCCTACCGACGGCCCCGAACATCTACAGAAGTGTATGACTACCGTTGCCCAAAGAATTATGGATCCGACAAGACCAAGTGTACAACTACCGTCGACTGTGGATTCGTCAAGTTCCTATCCGAAATGAACGTGTACCACTACTTCCACGACTGTCGCTAGAACGTCTACTTCCCCTACATCGCTTTGAACTTGGTCCGCCTAAAAACGCATGCTTCGAAGGTATAACCGCCGAGAACGACCGCCCATGGACGGATGCATATGTTGTATGACATGCTCGCGTTTGCACCGTGCCCGACGTGTTTCTTGCATGTTCCCCGTTGCCATGTCGTCGTCTCGTGGGAACCCGGTAACCGGGATCACCCCACCGTTCATTGCATGACACACTCCCGTCACATTTTCTTTTGCACCGGCATCTCAATCGAGTTACCGGAACCCGAATGTTGTCGTGGCACCATTCCCGTTGTCGTTGCCGTGGCACCCCTTTCGTTTCTGCCATGATGACAAGTGCTTCATAACATGCCCATGTCAACATTTTCATAAAATTGCTTAAAAACTTGTACATGTCATCCGCATCATGATAACAACATCAAGAATGTTTAAATTGTTGTTTGCTTCAATTGCTAAATGACATGTTGGGATTACCGAAATGGTTATTTGTTGTTTCCGGCCTCACTTAAAATTGCCTAAAATGTGTAGTTACTTTTGCCTCACCCCTTTCCATGTTTAATAACATTTAATTTTGTTGAGTAACATAAACATGAGAGAACTAAATAAGTCATGTGGTGTTTCGTCAATATGCAACTCGTTGCATATTGAGCTCCACTTAACTTGTAGTTCTGTTTGTGCACTTTGCCATGCAATGCATATTTAAACCAGACATGCATCATCCTTGGTTGTGCTGTCACACCCTAGCTAGTTCAAGCATTAGAGTGTGCATCATGTTTAATTTCCTTTTAAGTTTGAAATGGGGATGACAGAACCCCCAACACCCCCCTGGAAACAACTAGGGTTTACTAAAATTATTTTCAATGAAATTGAAATGCCCTTCTAAAAAGTTCACTCTCTTTATCTTCGGTTGGTACCTCTGGCAAAATTGGTGCACAATTTTCTAGGTCAACAGAAGGTCATTGAATTAAATCATAAGTATTTGATTTTGGGCATTTAAATGCTATAAAATAATTTAAATGCTCAAATAATTCTGGAAATAAATGTTTGCTGTTGGAAATATTCTAAACAGAGCCCACAATTATTTTCAGGATTTTTGGAAACGTTTTAGTATTTTTAATAAAGCCCAACAGTTGCAGTTAAATAGAAAAAGAAAACAAATCAGAAAAAGGGAGAGAGGGAGAAACCCACCTGGGCCTCACCTGTGCTGGCCCAGCCCACCTGGCTCGGCCCAGTCGACTGGCCTTGCCAGTCGTCCTCCTCCTCCCGCCAGGAGGACGAGGAGCGCGTGGCCGGCGCCCGCGGCCACACGCCGGCCACCTCCTGCTTCTGCCGACGCCCTAGAGGCGTCTAGGGGTGCCACGCCGACCCCCACGTCCCCCTCTCTCCCTTCCTCACTTTCCCCCTCGTCTCCCTCACCCTCTCCCACGATGGCCAAGCGCAATCCTCGCCGCCGTTCGCCGTAGTTGCCACCAGAGCCACCCCCTCGCCTCCCTGACGTGCCCGTGAGCTCCTCCTCCATTGTCTACGCCTCCTCGTCAACTCACGCAACGCCGGACGCCTCCCAGCGCCTTCCCAACGCCTTCTTCTTCCTCGGTCCGCCGAGATCGCCGGCAACGCCCCGACGATGTCCGACCTCCCCCGAGCCCACTGAGACGCGTCCTGCAACCGCCGTGAGCTCCTCTACCGACCCCCCCTCTTCTCTGCTTCGTTTGCTTGCCGTAGACGTCGCCCCCTTGCTCACCGTAGCACGCCGCCGCGCGAGCTCGACGCCGGCGTCACTCCGGTGGCCTTTTGGTCAAGCGCGGGTGCTTAACGCACTCCCTGCACCTCGCTAGCACGTCCGTTTTCCCCCTAGCTCACTGCAACAGCAAAACCACCAACGGCCGAGCTCCGGCCGCCGCCACGAGCTCGACTCTGGCGAGCTCGCTCCACCCCAGCTCCTCCTACTTGCCCCACTAGATGCGCGCGAGCCCCAGCTACGCGTAGGACCAAACCGCGGTCGAATTGGTCGCCTGTGGCCGATTTCCGAAGCTCTCCGCCATCTCGGCCTCGCCGGCGGCTCAACACCGGCGGGATTAACCCCGCTGACCAGGGGTTTGACCCCAGTTTGACTCTGCCTAAGACACTGATAGGTGGGGCCGGCTCCTAACTTTTTCAGATTAGTTTAAATTAGAGCTAATCACTCTGTTAGAGGTTAATGACGTCGTTAACTAACCCTCTCTCACTAACATGTGGGCCCAGAGCCTAACTAACCCAGTTTAGTGCTAACTAACCACTAACTAACTCTGTTAGTTAGCTGACAGACTGACAGAAGGGGCCCACTAGTCAGGTTTGACCTGGGCTGGCGCCTTTGACCCGCTGATGTCACAGTGACGCAGTGCTGATGCATTAACTCAATTACTGGATTATTCTTTAATAGGAAATTCCAGAAAATAGTTAAAACTTCTAAAAATCATAGAAAATCAACCATAGCTCCAAATGCAAAGATTTATATATGAAAAATGATCAGAAAAATTCAATCTATCCATCTGTAATGGTTTCATGCATGACAAAACAAGTTAACCTTGCTGTTTAAGCAGAATAAGGTTATGCACTAATAAGGCCATGTTTAATGAGCTAATATTTGAATCTTTGAATCAAATGAGTTCATCCCCTTCTGTTTTAGCTTGCATTAGGCCAAGACACTTTCATCTTGCCATGTCATAGAATGCATCATATTGTTGCATATTGCCATGTGTTGATTATGTTCGGTGTGTCTTTCGTGGTAGGTTCTGCCTCCGAGGATAACCCCGAGTATCTGTCTGAAGGGCAGTACCCTACTACCTCTACAACAGGCAAGCAACCCATTGATCATTCCGATAGAAACCCATGTTCTCACTTCTGCTCTTGTTTACTGCATTAAGACAACGCGATTCAAACTGCCGTGTGCTACGGTAGTTGAACCCTTATCCTATGCATGACCTGTCATTGCCACAGTAACTAGATGAAACCCACTAGCATGTGTAGGAGTTGATTGAGCCATGTTTGTGATTCCTACCTTGCTATGCCTGCTATGCTTAGAGTTGTGTCAGGTCTGGTTCATCTGGGTGATGGGCTAGAGTGAAATGATTATGTCGGTAATGTGAGGGATGTGTGGAACATGTTTTGGTAAAGGTATCGATGAGGCCATGTAGGAGTACATGGTGGGTTGTTTCATTGAGGTCGTCCCTAAGAACTGAGATCTGTATGTGTGATTTTAAGATTCAGCTACTACCATGCATTGGGATCCTTAATTGACCCTCTCGGCTTCTTAAATACCCTAGTACTCTGTCCAGGAGTTGCAAATAGTTTCTGGTGTTTGTAGGTAATGTGTTGGCGGCCGTGCGTAGCGCTGACCCTAGGGGTGGGCTATGTTGCGGTAGATACACCGTGGCACGGTGTACCGAGTCACCCGTTTGCTGTCTCGGGAACCCTGTTCACATCGTTCGTGGCCGTATGTGGAAACCTCGGCCGGACTCCCTGCGGATGGAACCTGGATAGGCGATGAACCTGGACTAGAAACTTGAGTGTTTAGGTAGGCCGTGGCCGACACCCTCGCTGGGCCTCCGCTTGAAGGTTGCCGAGTACATGTCGTGTAAACGGCGGTAACTGGTGAAAGCGTGTGTGACGAAGTACACCCCTGTAGGGTATAAAACTATTCGAATAGCCGCGTCCGTGGTAAAGGACTACTTGGTTGCCTATACAGTTCATAGACAAGTTAATGGATACTACTAAAAGACTCAAGATAAGTGTGAGTACCGAGGATGGCCCTCTCGTAGGATGATGAGAGAGGATCCCCGGTGGAGTATTGTGTTGGTGAGTAGTGGACTCATGTGCGAAAACTATTTTACTAGTGGAGTTCCATAGGATAGCTTAGCCAAGAGTCAAAGCTGGCTTGCTGCAATAACCCCACCACGTTCTTGAGAATGAGCATGTATAGTAGGTTCTGATGTAAGACGTGCTGAGTACCTTTGTACTCATGTTTGCTTAATTACTATTTTCAGACGACAACACCGCCCCCTCCGATGGGTTCTACATAGACCTTGACGTCGACGAGTGACTAGCCACCCAGGTGGTGATCCTGGCCATGGAGGGCCCTATGTAGATAGACAGGCTTCGAGAAGCCTTCTTTCTTTCTAGTGTCTGTACTCAGACTAGTTGCTTCCACATGTGCTTGTATGATTGTATGACTTGAGTGTCGGGTCATGTGACCCCTATCTGTATGAACTTGTTATGTATGGCTCTCTGGAGCCTTTAAATAAAGTACTTGAGTTGTAGAGTTTTGTTGTGATGCCATGTTGTATGTAGTCATATCGGGCATATTGTGTGTATGATTGAAATGCTTGGTATGAGTGGAATCCAACAATCTAGTTGTTTATCCTTGGCAGCCTTTCTTATGGGGAAATGTAGTCTAGTGTTCCTCGAGCCATAGTAGTCCGCTACATCCCGGTTCACCGGAGTCCTGCTAGCCCAGCACTACTGCTCAGGACACTTGACTGGCCGGCATGTGTTTCACGTCGTTCCTATGTCTGTCCCTTCGGGGAAATGTCATGCGGTGACATCCGGAGTCCTGCTTAGCCTGCTATTGCCCGGGTTCCCCGGAGTCCTGTTAGCCCAGTGCTACAGCCCGGAATCACTCGCTGATGACCGACATGCTCGATGTGATTCATGTATGCCTGTCTCCATAGGTCTGTGCCGCTTTGGGTCCACGACTAGCCATGTCGGCCCGGGTTCTCTGTCATATAGATGCTAGCGACACTATCATATACGTGAGCCAAAAGGCGCAAACGGTCCCGGGCCACGGTAAGGCGACACCCGTGGGATACCGTGCGTGAGGCTGCAAAGTGATATGAGGTGTTACCGGCTAGATCGATGTTGCTTGGAATCGGGGTCCTGACAGTGTTGGCATTAGAGCCGGACTGCCTGTAGGTTCGTTGAGCCAAACTGGTCGATGTCGAGTCTAGAAACGCTTTAGTTATATGTAGGGGAATTGATTGTGGGAGGGAACGTAAGGATCTTTTACTCCTTTACCTTATGTCCTCTGATCTGAGTCATTCTCTTCTCATTCAACGTGGGTTAAGGACTAGGCTCTCTCCTTCTATCAGGTTCACGTGTTACTAATCCGTAGTAGCTTATAGGATTGTTGTTACAAGCCTCAGTACAGTTTCTACTACTTTTAGTATGTTGCTAATTGGATTAGAACCTTGATATGATGTTGTTGAGTGGTATTGCAAACTGTTGTGGATGTCTCAAATCTTTTTCTGAGCATTTACAGCTGTTATGCTGTCCAATTTTCCCTAGAAATTCTAATGTCTTTGCATTATGGTTGTGCTTTCAGAATGGCCAACCGTGCTCAAAACCAAGTGGTTCGCCTGACCCGGTGCCTCGACGTGCCCGGTCATACTGCTATGTTAGTCCGGGTAATGATCGAGACGGGTTACCATTGGTATCCCGAATACACCGTCGAAGAGCCATTCCGAGACTTTAATCAAAGTCAATATTTCTGCACTGTCAGGATATTTCCTTCTTATCCTGGATCTATCGAGCCCCTTCACTGTTCCTATGGACTCGGGGTTACTGTTGAGATGGCTGTGCAGGATGCTGCCTATTCCATGATGACCATCATGCGAGTCCGGACTGGCCTGCTTCGGAACACCGACTTCCGTTACATCCCAGCTTCACTTCCGGGAGCGCAAGGGTATCTTCAGGCTATCTATGCTGACTCCACTCAGGAGGACTGATTAACTCGTACCACTGCTGAGATGCTCGAAGATAAGGACCGAGAGAATCGGGCCTTGAGGCTGGAGCTTTTTAATACCCGTGTTGATCATTGGGCCACATTGACTCGGTTTGCACCTGCGGTGCAAGCTGGATGTATGGATACAAGGGATCTATATCCTGTGAGATCTGCTCTGCCAGACATGGTGGATTGGCGTGATGTGGGAGGCATCACCCACCCCGTGGTCCCCGCAGGCCACCGTTTGTTGGTCCAAGACCTCATCCTAGACCCTATGGTCCACAGGCTCCTTAGGACCGTCTGTTCCCGGATGATCACGTTGAACTTCCAGGCTATGGAGGTGACTTCTATGAGGACTACTACGGAGCTGTCTGAGTTAGTAGTAGTATCACTAGTATTGTAGTAGTTGTATCTCCAGTGTCCTGTGTGACTTGTGGAATATGACTTTGTGTGTAATCAATTCCGGAGGTGTAGACAAATAATGTATAGGAGCTTGGAATGCCTCCAATGAGATGTAACGTCTTTCATCATAGTTGTACTATAGCATGGGCTTGTACTAAACTATGTATGATGTGTATGACCGTTGGTATATATATGGCAGTTTTATATTACCATGACATACGGATGAACATCTCTGCATTCCGTGTTATCCATTACATTCTGCACTTCCTTGCTAAGTTTGAGCCATTCTTATCTAAACCGTTGTCTTGTTATCTCGTAGGATGGTCAACACCCGCAGCAACCCTGCTGCCTCGGAGCAGGGGGGAAGCCAGTGCAGCTAGGGGTGAAAATCTGCCTCACCCGCCTTCTCTGGCCGAAGTGATGCTGCAGGCAGAAAGAAACAAGCGTGAGACTAACCGCCTGCTAGAGCGGATTGAGCAGAACACTGCACGCCATCAGCGAAGTGACTTGGTGTCAATCAATGACTTTATCAAGCTGTACCCACCAAAGTTTAACCATTCCGTCGAGCCCCTCGACGCGGATGACTGGCGTCACAGCATTACCCACAAGCTACGTTCTGCCAACGTAGCCGAAGCCGACAAGGTTACTTATGCTGCCTATCACCTCGAAGGCCCTACTAGCCTCTGGTGGGAAAACTTCGAAGCTATGCGCCCGGTCGGCCAAATTACTACTTGGGCTGAATTCAGTGAAGCTTTCCGTGAACATCACATTCCGGAAGGTCTCATGGATCGCAAGAGGGAGGAGTTCTGCAATTTCACCCAAGGAAAACTGACTGTGGATGCATATAGTCGTAAATTTGGGAATCCGGCACGTTATGCCCCTGAAGAGGTATCTACTGATGCTAAGAAGCAGGCAAGGTTCCGCAAGGGACTTAGCCCTGAGCTTCGCCGCGATCTTCGTCTGCACGAGTGCACCTCCTTTCAGAAGTTGGTCAACAAAGCCATCAGTGCTGAGACAGGCCAGACTGATTATGATGCTTCACGCAAACACTCCCGTGATTTTGGCTCTTCATCCGGCTCTGGAGCTCAGAAGCGCCGGGTGTGGATCCCAAGCACGGCACTGCCACCCAGGTTCATCCCGAGGCCATCCTTTGAGGCACCTCGTCCCAACCAGCAATTTGCACCGCCCAAGCCCTATGGTGGCCCCGCTGCTAATGCTGCTCCACGCCCCAATGTGGTGACATGCTTCAAGTGTGGAGAGCCGGGTCACTATAGTCGAGAGTGTCCCCAGAACAACCCTAATCAAACTGGAAAGTCCGTTGGCCGTGGTAAGCCCGCGGGAAAGACATTCTACGCCAAGCCGGCCACCACTGCCCGTGGCCATGTCAACTATGTTTCAGCCGAGGAGGCTCATGAGGATCCTAACGTCGTCCTTGGTACGCTCCTTGTTAACTGCCATCCGGCATCTGTTCTTTTCGATACTGGAGAATCTCATTCATTCATATCCGAGAACTATGCTCGAATGCATAACACGACATTCTGTGACATGCCCACTTCCATGGTAATTCAAACTCCGGGTTCCAAATGGCAAACTTCTAGAGTAAGCCATGGGAACGAAATTCTTGTCGATAGACTTGTCTTCCTTGCTTCCTTAATAGCTCTCAAGTCCTCGGACATAAACATCATTTTGGGTATGGACTGGATGTCAGCTCATTATGCTAAGATTGATTGTGCCACTAGAACCGTTCAACTTACTCACCCATCGGGCAAGACAGTCAATGTCTTAACTCGAGTGGCCAAGCGCCAGCTTTACTCCCTAAATGCCAACTCCCTTCCAGACCTTGAGGATGTTCCGGTAGTCCGAGACTTTACGGATGTCTTTCCAGAAGAACTGCCAGGTGTTCCACCTGACAAGGATGTTGAGTTTGTGATAGACCTTGTTCCAGGAACCGTTCCAATTTCTAGAAGACCCTACAAGATGGCACCCTTAGAACTAGCCGAGCTTAAGAACCAACTCGATGAGTCCTTGAAAAAGGGTTTCATCCGTCCTAGTTCCTCTCCTTGGGCTTGCCCCGTCCTCTTCGTCAAGAAGAAGGATGGAACGGATCGAATGGTTGTAGATTACCGACCTGTCAACCTGGTCACCAACAAGAACAAGTATCCGCTTCCCAGGATCAACGATCTGTATGATCAGCTCGCTGGATCCTCAGTCTTTTCTAAGATGGATTTGAGGTTGGGCTACCATCAAATCAAAATCAGAAACGGGGACATTCCCAAAACGGCCTTTGTTACTCGTTATGGCCAATACGAGTACACCGTTATGTCCTTCAGTTTAACCAATGCCCCAGCTACCTTCTCCCGGTTAATGAACTCGGTCTTCATGGAGTATTTGGATAAATTCGTCGTAGTATACCTCAATGACATACTCATCTACTCCAAGAATGAAGAAGAACATGCCGAACATCTAAGGCTGGTATTGATGAAACTTCGAGAGCATCGCCTTTATGCCAAATTCTCCAAGTGTGAATTTTGGTTGCCAGAAGTGACCTATCTAGGCCATGTAATCTCTGGTAAGGGTATTGCTGTCAATCCCGAGCGAGTTCAAGTCGTCCTTGATTGGACTCCACCTGAGAAGGTTAAGCAAGTTCGGAGCTTCCTTGGCTTAGCGAGCTATTGCCGTCGCTTCCTCGAGAATTTCTCCAAGGTTGCTAAACCTCTAACTGAACTCCTCAAGAAAGATAAAAATTTTGAGTGGACTCTACAGTGCGATTTCAGTTTTCAGGAACTGAAAAGACGCCTGACATCTGCTCCCGTACTGGTACCACCAGATTTCTCCAAGGACTTTATTATCTATTGCGATGCCTCGCGACAAGGACTAGGTTGCATACTCATGCAAGATCATCAGGTAATTGCCTATCCTTCACGGCAATTACACCCACATGAGGAAAATTATCCCACACATGATCTAGAGCTTGCAGCTGTAGTCCATGCACTCAAAACCTGGCGACATTACCTCCTCGGTAATCGTTGCGAGATCTTCACCGATCACCAAAGTTTGAAATATATCTTCACCAAACCAGATTTGAATCTCAGGCAAAGACGTTGGGTCGAGTTGATCTCGGATTACGACTTAGGAATAACTTACACCCCGGGCAAAGCCAATGTCATGGCTGATGCACTAAGCCGTAAGTCCTATTGTAACAACCTGATGTTACAACAAAGTCAACCACTTCTCCATGAGGAATTTCGTAAGCTTAATCTTCACATTGTTCCTCGAGGATTCCTATCCACCCTGGTGGCGAAGCCTAACCTTACGGATCAAATCATAGCCACCCAGCGGTATGATAAGGGCATATCCCGGATTAAGGAAAACATCGCTAGCGGAGTTGCTAAATGTTTTTCCATGGATGAGCGAGGTGTTGTCTTCTTCGAGAACCGCTTGGTGGTTCCCAAGAAACAACATCTACGCTAGTTGATTCTTAAGGAAGCTCATGAATCCCCTCTCACCATTCATCCCGGTAATACTAAAATGTATCAAGATCTACGCCAGAGGTTTTGGTGGACTAGGATGAAGAGAGAAATTGCTCAATACATTGCTAGCTGCGACGTCTGTCGTCGTGTTAAAGAGGAGCATCAACGGCCTGCTGGCACCCTTCAACCTTTGGCTATTCCCGAGTGGAAATGGGATAAAATCAGTATGGATTTCATCACTGCGTTTCCCAGGACCAAGAGTGGGAATAATGCCATCTTCGTCGTGATCGACCGTCTTTCCAAAGTAGCCCACTTTCTACCTGTTCATGAGAGTATCACCGCTAGCCAGCTAGCCGATTTATACATCTCCCGAATGGTGTCTCTTCATGGTGTTCCATTGGAAATTAACTCAGACCGTGGGAGTCTCTTCACCTCTCGATTTTGGGAAAGTTTCCAAAATGCTATGGGAACTCATCTCTCCTTTAGCACCGCCTTCCATCCTCAGTCAAGTGGTCAAGTAGAACGAGTCAATCAAATTCTGGAAGATATGCTCCGAGCCTCTGTCATCTTGTTCGGAATGGGTTGGGAGAATTGCCTTCCATTCGCGCAGTTTGCTTGTAACAATAGTTATCAAGCCAGCTTGGGCAAGGCTCCTTTCGAAGTTCTCTATGGACAAAAATGTTGAACGCCTCTTAACTGGTCAGAAACCGGGGAAAGACAACTCTTTGGCCCGGATATGATTCAGGAAGCATAAGAACAGGTTGGCGTTATTCGTGAGAAATTGAAAACAGCCCAATCTCGTCAAAAGAGTCAATATGATCGCAAACATAAGCCTATGACTTATGAAGTCGGCGAGAAGGCTTACCTTCGGGTTTCTCCGTTAAAGGGAACCCGTCGTTTCGGTATCAAAGGCAAATTGGCTCCTCGTTACATTGGACCCTTTCGCATTCTTGCCAAACGGGGAGAAGATGCCTACCAATTGGAACTACCTTCGCATCTTTCCATAGTTCACGATGTCTTCCATGTTTCTCAACTCAGGCGTTACTTCGCGGATCCTATCCGTGGAGTGGACCACGAAACACTTGATCTACAAGATAACCTCTCATATCGGGAATATCCCGTTCGTATCCTTGATCAAGCCGAGCGTACCACTCGACATCGTAATATCAAGTTTCTCAAGGTTCAATGCTCACACCATTCCCAGAAAGAAGCCACTTGGGAAAGGGAGGATCATCTTCGACTCGAGTACCCCACCTTCTTTCCGGACGATCCTAAATCTCGGGACGAGATTCTTTTGAGTGGGGGTGAGTTGTCACACCCTAGCTAGTTCAAGCATTAGAGTGTGCATCATGTTTAATTTCCTTTTAAGTTTGAAATGGGGATGACAGAACCCCCAACTCCCCCCTGGAAACAACTAGGGTTTACTAAAATTATTTTCAATGAACCTGAAATGCCCTTCTAAAAAGTTCACTCTCTTTGTCTTGGGTTGGTACCTCTGGCAAAATTGGTGCACAATTTTCTAGGTCAACAGAAGGTCATTGAATTAAATCATAAGTATTTGATTTTGGGCATTTAAATGCTATAAAATAATTTAAATTCTCAAATAATTCTGGAAATAAATGTTTGCTGTTGGAAATATTCTAAACAGAGCCCACAATTATTTTCAGGATTTTTGGAAACGTTTTAGTATTTTTAATAAAGCCCAACAGTTGCAGTTAAATAGAAAAAGAAAACAAATCAGAAAAAGAGAGAGAGAGAGGGAGAAACCCACCCGGGCCTCACCTGTGCTGGCCCAGCCCACCTGGCTCGGCCCAGCCGACTAGCCTTGCCAGTCGTCCTCCTCCCGCCAGGAGGACGAGGAGCGCGTGGCCGGCGCCCGCGGCCACACGCCGGCCACCTCCTGCTTCTGCCGACGCCCTGGAGGCATCTAGGGGTGCCACGCCGACCCCCACGTCCCCCTCTCTCCCTTCCTCACTCTCCCCCTCATCTCCCTCACCCTCTCCCGCGATGGCCGAGCGCGATCCTTGCCGCCGTTCGTCGTAGTTGCCACCAGAGCCACCGCCTCGCCTCCCTGACATGCCCGCGAGCTCTGCCTCCATCGTCTACGCCTCCTCATCAACTCACGCAACACCGGACGCCTCCCAGCGCCTTCCCGACGCCTTCTTCTTCCTTGGTCCACCGAGATCGCCGGGAACGCCCCGACGTCGTCCGACCTCCCCCGAGACCGCTGAGACGCGTCCTGCAACCGCCGTGAGCTCCTCTACCGACCCCCCCTCTTCTCTGCTTCGTTTGCTTGCCGTAGACGCCGCCCCCTTGCTCACCGTAGCACGCCGCCGCGCGAGCTCGACGCCGGCGTCACTCCGGTGGCCTTTTGGTCAAGCGCGGGTGCTTAACGCACTCCCCGCACCTGGCAGCGCCTCGCTAGCACGTCCGTTTTCCCCTAGCTCACTGCAGCAGTAAAACCACCAACGGCCGAGCCGCGACCGAATTGGTCGCCTATGGCCGATTTCCGAAGCTCTCCGCCGTCTCGGCCTCGCCGGCGGCTCAACGCCGGCGGGATTAACCCCGCTGACTAGAGGTGTGACCCTAGTTTGACTCCACCTGAGACACTAGTAGGTGGGGCCGGTTCCTAAATTTTTCAGATTAGTTTAAATTAGAGCTAATAACTCTGTTAGAGGTTAATGACATCGTTAACTAACCCTCTCTCACTAACATGTGGGCCCAGAGCCTAACTAACCCAGTTTAGTGCTAACTAACCACTAACTAACTCTGTTAGTTAGCTGAGAGACTGACAGAAGGGGCCCACCAGTCAGGTTTGACCTGGGCTGGCGCCTTTGACCCGCTGACCTCACAGTGACGCAGTGCTGACGCATTAACTCAATTACTGGATTATTCTTTAATAGGAAATTCCAGAAAATAGTCAAAACTTCTAAAAATCATAGAAAATCAACCATAGCTCCAAATGCAAAGATTTATATATGAAAAATGATCAGAAAAATTCAATCTATCCATATGTAATGGTTTCATGCATGACAAAACTAGTTAACCTTGCTGTTTAAGCAGAATAAGGTTATGCACTAATAAGGCCATGTTTAATGAGCTAATATTTGAATCTTTGATTCAAATGAGTTCATCCCCTTCTGTTTTAGCTTGGATTAGGCCAAGACACTTTCATCTTGCCATGTCATAGCATGCATCATATTGTTGCATATTGGCATGTGTTGATTATGTTCGGTGTGTCTTTCGTGGTAGGTTCTGCCTGCGAGGATAACCCCGAGTATCCGTCTGAAGGGCAGTACCCTACTACCTCTACAATAGGCAAGCAACCCATTGATCATTCCGATAGAAACCCATGTTCTTGCTTCTGCTCTTGTTTACTGCATTAAGACAACGTGATTCAAACTGCTGTGTGCTACGGTAGTTGAACCCTTATCCTCTGCATGACCTGTCATTGCCACAGTAACTAGATGAAACCCACTAGCATGTGTAGGAGTTGATTGAGCCATGTTTGTGATTCCTACCTTGCTATGCCTGCTATGCTTAGAGTTGTATCAGGTCTGGTTCATCTGGGTGATGGGCTAGAGTGAAATGATTATGTCGGTAATGTGAGGGATGTGTGGAACATGTTTTGGTAAAGGTATCGATGAGAGGCCATGTAGGAGTACATGGTGGGTTGTTTCATTGAGGCCGTCCCTAAGAACTGAGATCTGTATGTGTGATTTTAAGATTCAGCTACTACCATGCATTGGGATCCTTAATTGACCCTCTCGGCTTCTTAAATACCCTAGTACTCTGTCCAGGAGTTGCAAATAGTTTCTGGTGTTTGTAGGTAATGTGTTGGCGGCCGTGCGTAGCACTGACCCTAGGGGTGGGCTATGTTGCGGTAGATACACCATGGCACGGTGTACCGAGTCACCCGTTTGGTGTCTCGGGAACCCTGTTCACATCATTCGGGGCCGTATGTGGAAACCTCGGCCGGACTCCCTGCGGATGGAACCTGGATAGGCGATGAACCTGGACTAGAGACTTGAGTGTTTAGGTAGGCCGTGGCCGACACCCTCGCTGAGCCTCCGCTTGAAGGTTGCCGAGTACATGTCGTGTAAACGACGGTAAGTGGTGAAAGCGTGTGTGACGAAGTACACCCCTGCAGGGTATAAAACTATTCGAATAGCCGCGTCCGTGGTAAAGGACTACTTGGTTGCCTATACAGTTCATAGACAAGTTAATGGATACTACTAAAAGACTCAAGATAAGTGTGAGTACCGAGGATGGCCCTCTCGTAGGATGACAAGAGAGGATCCCCGGTGGAGTATTGTGTTGGTGAGTAGTGGACTCGTGTGCGAAAACTATTTTACTAGTGGAGTTCCGTAGGATAGCTTAGCCAAGAGTCAAAGCTGGCTTGCTGCAATAACCCCACCACCTTCTTGAGAATGAGCATGTATAGTAGGTTCTGATGTAAGACGTGCTGAGTACCTTTGTACTCATGTTTGCTTAATTACTGTTTTCAGACGACAACACCGCCCCATCCGATGGGTTCTACGTAGACCATGACGTCGACGAGTGACTAGCCACCCAGGTTGTGATCCTGGCAATGGAGGGCCCTATGTAGATAGACAGGCTTCGAGAAGCCTTCTTTCTTTCTAGTGTCTGTACTCAGACTAGTTGCTTCCACATGTGCTTGTATGATTGTATGACTTGAGTGTCGGGTCATGTGACCCCTATCTATATGAACTTGTTATGTATGGCTCCCTGGAGCCTTTAAATAAAGTACTTGAGTTGTAGAGTTTTGTTCTGATGCCATGTTGTATGTACCCATATCGGGCATATTCTGTGTATGATTGAAATGCTTGGTATGAGTGGAATCCAACAATCTAGTTGTTTATCCTTGGCAGCCTTTCTTATGGGGAAATGTAGTCTAGTGTTCCTCGAGCCATAGTAGTCCGCTATAGCCCGGTTCACCGGAGTCCTGCTAGCCCAGCACTACTGCTCAGGACACTTGACTGTCCGGCATGTGTTTCACGTCGTTCCTATGTCTGTCCCTTCGGGGAAATGTCACGCCGTGATATCCGGAGTCCTGCCTAGCCTGCTACATCCCGGGTTCCCCGGAGTCCTGTTAGCCCAGTGCTACAGCCCGGAATCACTCGCTGATGACCGACATGCTCGATGTGATTCATGTATGCCTGTCTCCATAGGTCTGTGCCGCTTTGGGTTCACGACTAGCCATGTCGGCCCGGGTTCTCTGTCATATGGATGCTAGCAACACTATCATATACGTGAGCCAAAAGGCGCAAACGGTCCCGGGCCACGGTAAGGCGACACCCGTGGGATACCGTGCGTGAGGCCGCAAAGTGATATGAGGTGTTACCGGCTAGATTGATGTTGCTTGGAATCAGGGTCCTGACATGTGCATCATGCCATGTTTATGTGATGGTTGTTTACTTTGTTGCTTGCTTCTTTCCAAGTTGCTTCTCTCGTTAGCTTCGGTTTCTTTTTGGAGTTGTGAGGATCCGTTCGACTACGTCCATTTGTCTTCTTCATGGACTCGTTCTTATTCCTTGCGGGATCTCAGGTAAGATGACCATACCCTCAAAATCACTTCTATCTTTGCTTGCTAGTTGTTCGTTCTATCGCTATGTCGCGCTACCTACCACTTGTTATATCATGCCTCCCATATTTCCATGTCAAGCCTCTAACCCACCTTCCTAGCAAACCGTTGTTTGGCTATATTACCGCTTTTGCTCAGCCCCTCTTATAGTGTTATTAGTTGCAGGCGAAGCTGAAGTTTGTTCCATGTTGGAACATGGATATGTTGGGATATCACAATATATCTTATTAAATTAATGCTTATATATACTTGGTAAAGGGTGGAAGGCTCGGCCTTATGCCTGTTGTTTTGTTCCACTCTTGCCGCCGTAGATTCTGTCATACCGGTGTTATGGTCCTTGATTTTGCGCTCCTTACACGGTTGGCTGTTATGGGAACCCCTTGACAGTTCGCTTTGAATAAAACTCCTCCAGCAAGGCCCAAATTTCGTTTTAACATTTGCCACCTAAGACTTTTTCCCTTGGGAGTCGTGCTCCCGAGGGTCATCTTCATTTTAACCCCTCGGGCCAGTGCTCCTCTGAGTGTTGGTCCAACCTGTTAGCCGCCTGTGGCCACCAGGGGCAACTCTGGGCTGGCCTACTAGAAGTTTGGACAATCCAGTGTGCCCTGAGAACGAGATATGTGCAGCTCCTATCGGGATTTGTCGGCACATTCGGGCAGCTTTGCTGGTCTTGTTTTACCATTGTCGAAATGTCTTGTAACCGGGATTCCGAGGCTGATCGGGTCTTCCTGGGAGAAGGAATATCCTTCGTTGACCGTGAGAGCTTGTGATGGGCTATGTTGGGACACCCCTGCAGGGTATAAACTTTCGAGAGCCGTGCCCGCGGTTATGTGGCAGATGGGAATTTGTTAATATCCGGTTGTAGAGAACTTGACACTTAACTTAATTAAAATGCATCAACCGCGTGTGTAGCCATGATGATCTCTTTCCGGCGGAGTCCGGGAAGTGAACACGATTCTTGTGTTATGGTTGTGCATAAGTAGTTTCAGGATCCCTTCTTGATCATTTCTAGCTTCACGACCGTTGCGTTGCTTCTCTTCTCGCTCTTATTTGCGTATGTTAGCCACCATATATGCGTAGTGCTTGCTGCAGCTCCACCTCACTACCTTCTCCTACCCATAAGCTTAAATAGTCTTGATCTCACGGGTGTGAGATTGCTGAGTCCTCATGGCTCACAGATACTTCCAAACAATTGCAGGTGCCGATGATACCAGTGCAGGTGACGCAACCAAGCTCAAGTGGGAGCTCGATGAGGACCTTTGATTGTTTCTATGTTTCATTTCCGGTTGATCAGTAGTGGTGCCCAGTTGAGACGATCGGAGATCTAGCATTTGGGGTTGTCTTCTTTTATTTTGATTTTGTAGTCGGACCTTGATTGTATTTTGGATGATGTATGTTTAACTTGTATTTGTGTGAAGTGACTATTGTAAGCCAACTCTTTATCCATTTCTTATTCAGTACATGGGATGTGTGAAGATTACCCCTCTTGTGACAAGCCTACCATGCGGCTATGCCTCTAAGTCGTGCCCCGACACGTGGGAGATATAGCCGCATTGTGGGTGTGACAGAGTGTGTCCACGTACCCTCGTAGACCGAAAGCGGAAGCGTTAGGTTAACGCGGTTGATGTAGTTGAACGTCTTCATGATCCAACCGATCCAAGTACCAAACGTATGGCACCTCCGTGTTCAGCACACGTTCAGCTCGATGACGTCCCTCAAACTCCTGATCCAGTAGAGGGTCGAGGGAGAGTTCCGTCAGCACGACGGCGTGGTGACGGTGATGGTGATGTAATATGTGCAGGGCTTCGCCTAAGCACTACGACGCTATGATCGGAGGAGTAAACTGTGGAGGGGGGAACCACATACAGCAAAGAGAACTATTGGTGTGCCTTTGGGGTTCCCCCCGCCCCCGTATATCAAGGAGGGAGGAGGAGGAAGCCGGCCAGGGGGGAAAGGAAGGAGAGGGAGAGGGAAAAGGAAAGGGGGGCCGCGTCCCTCTCTCTCCCTTAGGCCCATGTAGGTCCAACACTTCCCCGGGGGGTTCCGATAACCCCTCGGCACTCTGGAAAAATACCCGAATCACTCGGAACCATTCCGATGCCCGAATACTACCTTCCAATATATGAATCTTTACCTCTCGACCATTTCGAGACCCCTCGTCATGTCCGTGATCTCATACGGGACTGCGAACAAACTTCGGTCACCAAAACACATAACTCATAATACAAATCGTCATTGAACGTTAAGCGTGCAGACCCTACGGGTTCAAGAACTATGTAGACATGACCGAGACACATTCCCGGTCAATAACCAATAGCGGAATCTGTATGCTCATATTGGTTCCTAAATATTCTATGAAGATCTTCATCGGTCAAACCGCATAACAACATACGTCATTCCCTTTGTCATCGGAATGTTACTTGCCCGAGTTTCGATCTTCGGTATCATCATACCTAGTTCAATCTCGTTACTGGCAAGTCTCTTTACTCATTTCGTAATGCATCATCCCGCAACTAACTCATTAGTCACATTGCTTGCAAGGCTTATAGTGATGTGCATTACCGAGAGGGCCCAGAGTGTGACCCCCCAAGACCGGAGCTTCAGATGCCTTCTAGGGTTTCTGGGTTTCATCATGTGATTTGTTTGGTTCTTTGCATTCATCATTGCATCATGTGCATTGCATCATGTCATCATGCCATCATGTCATTTCTTTTTCTTAACTCAACTAAATAAATGGCATGGATCCTTGATCCATTTAAACCGAGGGAATTCACATGGTGATTCTCTTTACAACATATCCTCCCGATATTTAGAGAGCTATAGTAAATATTCCAATTATTTCGATTTACCGCAAACACACTTGCAATTTAAAAACTCTCAGGTCTTTTCTGCTTCGAGTTGCTCCTCAAACCTTGCCATATATTCTTTCAACATTTTCCGGAACTCCACCAAAAATCCAAACATTTTTGGACCTACCTAACCCTCACTTCCTATCGGAACCATTTGAATTTATTCCCGTGCCCAAACTCTTTCTCTACCTTTTCTTTTCTTCCCTTTTCTTCCTCTTTTTCTATTGTTTTTTAATAGAGCAAATAGAGGGAGAGAAGAGCCTAGCCTCTCAGGCCTGCCAGGCCTGCCCTTTTCCATTAAGGCCCAGCTGACCCCTCCTCTCTAATGGGCCGGCCCCAAGCCCACCTAACGCTGCTAACCCTAGACCGTCCGACCACAACCTCCCTCTCTGGTCAGCGATTTCCTATTTGCCGCACGTTGCGGCAAAGTGTCGACGAATCACACAGGGGGGGTTCGACAAGCGAGCTATTTGGGCCGGCCCGTCTTTAGCGTACCTACAGGTTTCGGTTTTGGGATCCTTCTAGAGCGTTCCCAGCCGGTTCTTACTGGTTTTGGGAACCATCTAGAAGGTTCGTGAACCGGTTCTTTTCCTTTTCTTTTTCTTTTTTACCCGTTCTGTTTTTTTCTTCTTCTTCCTTTTTCTTGTTCTTTTGTCTTTTCTTTTTGTTACTTTTTTGTTTTCTTCCAGTTTTCATTTTCAAGTTAATTTCTCTTTTCAACAAATTTTCGTTCTTTGATTTTTTATTTCTTTTTACTTTCTTCTCTTTTTTTCAATTTTTTTCAAAATATTCAAGTTTTGTTCAAGTTTATAAAAAACTTCAGTTTTCAAAAAAATGTTCTCCAAATTTAAAAATTGTTCTCATTACACAAAAATTTCAAAACTTTTGAAATTCAGAAAATGTACCGGATTTCAATTTTTGTTCACGTATTCAAAAATATCATGCTTCAAATTTGTTAGGGATTTTTCAAAATATTTTCTCAAGATTCAAAAAATGACCTTTCTTTAAAATTTAGTTCGTGCGTTTAAATTTGTTCTCTGTTTCAAAATTTGTTCTCAAGATTCAAGAAAATGGGTTACAAATTCCAAAATGTTCATGTTTTCAAAAAATGTGCAGTTTTCGAAAAAATGTTTTCAAAATCCAAAAATTGTTCTCATTACACAAAATAGTTCAAAACGTTTGAAATTCAGAAAATGTACCGGATTTCAATTATTTGTTCACGTATTCAAAAAAAATTACGCTTCCTAATTTGCTCGGGATTTCTTAAATTTGTTATCCGTTTCAAAATTGTTCTTAAAATCCAAAAAATGTTCGTTCTTTACAAAATTGTTCGCGCTTCAAAATTTGTTCTCAAGATTCAAAAAATGTTCATGCTTTAAGTTTTTTTTCACAAATTCCAAAACCTTCATGTTTTCGAAACATGTTTGGGAAATTCAAAATTTGTTTGCGTTCAAAAGTTGTTCGTGTTTCCAAATTTTGTTTTGGAATTTGAAAAATGTTCCTGTTTTTGAAAAATTGTTTTTGTTCAGTTTTTGGGGTTGTTTAAAAAAATTTCCCTTTGTAAAAATTATTTGCTTCTCCAAAATTCATTTGCATGTTTAAATGTGCTTGAGTTTTCAAAAAAATTTGAAAAATGTTCCTGTATTGTAAAAAATTCACGTTTTATTTCCAAAAAGAAGTTTGTGCGTCCGAATTTTTGAAAAAATTCGGATCGGTGTTTGAGTTTCTTAAGGTGTTGCGTTGTACGGTAATCAATAATGTCTCTAGGTCAACTGGCTGGAGACGTATGCTCTCTCGCAGCAAGTCTTGGGTTCGAACCATGGCATCGCAACCTTTTTTATTCCACCGGTATCTACTTGTGTCTAGCGAGATCGGCCCACTAAGCCCGCGAACGAGCAGCTCTATGTGAACGCCCAACAATTTGACGCAGAATGCGGCGCATAGGACCTCTCCTCTGGTCGATCCCCTCCTTGTTCCTCTGCACGCCGCCTTCTCTGTCTCGCTCGCTCCCTCATCCTCCCCAATGCTTCCACACAGGCACACGCACACACCAACGCGAGGGAGTGCTCCCGATCCGCCAGCCTCGGCTCCCCATGCCAGCACCTCCCCGTCATCTGCTCCTCCTGCCATGCTCCAGAGCCGCGCCGCTGCCTCTTCTGCACGCCGCGCCCGAGGCCCGGCGAGCCTCCTGCTCGTCTGCCGTGCATGGCTGCGCCTCCCATGGAGCTCCGCTGCTGGGACTCCTCCTCGCATGCACCGCTGCCGTCCGTCTTCTCCGCTTGGAGCTTGCGCAGCCGCGCGCCCAGAGGTCGCCGCCCGCTCCTCCCTCTACCCCGCCTCTGCGCCGTTGTTCCCCATGGCCCCTGCTGGCCAAGATCAGAGGACCGCCGCTCCACCTCGTCGCCATGGCTGCTGCCTGTTTGTCACCCACCGACCGAAGCCGCCCTTCCCCGTCGTCTCTCCATGTCACCGGAGTCCTTGCGCGTCAAGTTCCTCAACCGGAGCGCCGCGCCTACGCCCCTGCTTCCTCCTTGTCGCCATGCCAAGCTGCTGCTGCCACTACTGCTTCACCGGTGAGCACATGCCTTGCCGCGTTGCGTTGCCTTCGCCTCCCGGCTTCGTCCGCGTCCCGCTCAACCCAGTGTCGCATCCAGTACCTCTACCGGCGTCTCTGGAATCGCCAAGGCCTGCAAGTCCACCAAGACCTCCAGCACAGTACACGTGTACGACTACCACATGAAGGAGCACCACGATGACCCTCGAAGATTTCGGATTCGTCAAGTTCTTCTACGTGCGTGTACGACTACATATCCGGGATTCGTCTAGTACCTCTACGGGAGAACCGAACGTCTACGAATGGTGCACGACGCCCGGAGTCCTCGGATCCATCAAGTTTGACTACTTTCGTGAGTACCACTACAGTCGCCCCGAATGCGTTGGAGTCATCAACTACCTCTCCGAACGAACGTGAACGACTAGTGTCGCAAGAACGGGACCAGAAAGTTCGAAGACCCCATGTACCACTACCGTCGTCGAGATCGCGAGAACCGCTACCCTCGACCCTAGAGCATGCGAGAACGTCTACTTCCCCTACACCGCATCAAACTTGAACCCCTCCGATAATGCACGCTTCAAAGGTATAACCACGAGACGACCGCCCGTGAACTAATGCATGTGTGATGTTTGAGATGCTTGCGTTTGCACCGTGTCTAAAATTGTTGCTTGCATGGTCCTCCTCGTTGTCATGACGTCCACCCATGGGAACCTGGTTACCGGGATCACCCCACCTTCTATCGCATGTCACGCTCCCGTCACTTTTCCTTTTGTACCGGTATCTCCATGAGCTACCGGAACCGATATCGTGTTGTGACATCATTTTCGGATTCGTCGCCGTGGCACCCTTTCTTTCCACCACGGTGACAAATGCTTCATAATGCTCTTTTCAACTTTTAATAAAAATTGCATAAACTTGTTCATGTCATCCGCATCATGATAACAACAATTAAAATGTTTAGATTGTTGTTGCAATAAATTACTAAGGCATATGGGGATTTACCGGATTCATTATTTGTTATATCCAGCCCCATTTAAATTGTTTAGATGGTGTAGTTTTGTTATGCCTCACCTCTTGCCATGTTAACCAACATTTGATATTGTTGAGTACCTAACCGGGAGTGAACTAAATAATTGATGTGGTGTTCCGTCAATATGCAACTCGTTGCATATTGGGCTCCACTTAACTTGTAGTTTTGTTTGTGCACTTTGCCATACCATGCCTCATTAAACCGGACATGCGTCATACTTGGTTGTGCATCATGCCATGTTTATGTGTTGGTTGTTTACTATGTTGTGTGCTTCTTTCCGGTGTTGCTTCTTCGGGTTGGATCTGATAACGTCACGTTTGTGAGGATTCGTTCGACTACGTCCATTTGTCTTCGTCTTGGACTCGTTCTTCTTCCTTGCGGGATCTCAGGCAAGATGACCATACCCTCGAAATCACTTCTATCTTTGCTTGCTAGTTGCTCACTCTTTTGCTATGCCTATTCTGCGATACCTACCACTTGCTACATCATGTCTCCCATATTGCTAAGCCAAGCCTCTAACCCACCTTGTCCTAGCAAACTGTTGTTTGGCTATGCTACCGCTTTGCTCAGCCCCTCTTATAGCGTTGTTAGTTGCAGGTAAATATTGGAGTTTATTCCATGTTGGAACATGGATATTTGTTGGGATATCACAATATCTCTTATTTAATTAATGCATCTATATACTTAGTAAAGGGTGGAAGGCTCGGTCTTATGCCTGGTGTTTTGTTCCACTCTCGCCGCCCTAGTTTCCGTCATACCGATGTTATGTTCCTTGATTTTGCGTTCCTTGCGCGGTTGGGTTATAATGGGAACCCCTTGACAGTTCGCCTTGAATAAAACTCCTCCAGCAAGGCCCAACATTGGTTTTACCATTTGCCACCTAGCCTTTTCTTTCCCTTGGGTTCTGCATACTCAAGGGTCATCTTTATTTAAACCCTCGGGCCAGTGCTCCTCTGAGTGTTGGTCCAACCTGTCAGCTGCGGGTGGCCACCAGGGGCAACTCTGGGCTGGTCTACCGGAACCTTGGACAATCCAGTGTGCCCTGAGAACGAGATATGTGCAGCTCCTATCGGGATTTATCGGCATAGTCGGGTGGCTTTGCTGGTCTTGTTTTATCATTGTCGAAATGTCTTGTAACCGGGATTCCGAGTCTGATCGGGTCTTCCTGGGACAAGGAATATCCTTCGTTGACCGTGAGAGCTTGTGATGGGCTAAGTTGGGACACCCCTGCAGGGTTTTGAACTTTCGAAAGCCGTGCCTGCGGTTATGGGCAGATGGGAATTTGTTAATGTCTGGTTGTAGAAAACCTGGAACTTTTCTTAATTAAAAAGCATCAACCGCGTGTGTAGCCGTGATGGTCTCTTCTCGGCGGGGTCCGGGAAGTGAACACGGTGTTAGAGTTATGCTTGACCGTAAGTAGTTTCAGGACCACTTCTTGATCACTTCTAGTTCACGACCGTGCGTTGCCTTCTCTTCCCGCTCTCTTTTGCGTATGTTAGCCACCATATATGCTAGTGCTTGCTGCAGCTCCACCTTACATACCTTTTCCCTACCTATAATCTTAAATAGTCTTGATCGCGAGTGTGTGAGATTGCTGAGTCCCCGTGACTCACAGTTTACTTCCAAACCCAATTTATAGGTGTCGTTGATACCGTGCAGGTGATGCAACCGAGCTCAAGGAGGAGCTTGATGAAGATTGTGTCTGTTGTGTTGTTTTGTTTCAGTTGTTCTGTAGTGGAGCTCAGTTGGGGCGATCGGGGATCTGTAGCATTAGGGGTAGTCTTCTTTTATTTTGGTTCCATAGTCGGACCTTGATTGTATCTGAATGTTGTAATGCTTTATTCATGTATTGTGTGAAGTGGCGATTGTAAGCCAACTCTGTACCTCTTTCTTATTCAGTACATGGGATGTGTAAATATTACCCCTCTTGCGACATTGCCTTCAATGCGGTTATGCCTCTAAGTCGTGCTTCGACACGTGGGAGATATAGCCGCATCGAGGGTGTTACAAGTTGGTAATCAGAGCCTTCCCCGACTTAGGAGCCCCCTGCTTGATCGAATCGCTGGCGTTGTTGACTCTAGAAAAAAATGTTTTGAGTCTTTTAGGATTATATATATCGAAGAGTGGGATTCTTTTTACTCCTCAGTCCCTTCATCGCTCTGGTGAGGCATCCTGACATAGAGTTTTGACTCTTCTCTTCTCAAATTTCACAAAAAAAATTAGGATCACGCGGGTATCTTGGAATCGTTTCGATGGATTTGTGACGAGAACATTGTTCTTGGTGCCTCCTGACATTTAGGGGTTGTGGCAGTGTCCCGGGGAGTTGAGCTCCGAGGTGTTGTCATCACAATTTTATCGTTGCAGTTCTGGAATACCTGAGTTTCGCAGACATCGAAAATCTCTTTTATGCAGTTGTTGGTGAGATAACCTCGACGCCACCCAGTACTGGGGCGTAAGTTCGGGAGTATTGCCATAACTCGTATAACGGATGCTTTTTCGAAGGTTGAGGTAAATAATTTCCGAAGGTTTTTGGTTATGTGTTGAAGGATGGATACAGCTGGATGTAGGATTTGCTAGTTTTGGGTGAGATATTATGCTTCCCCTGTATCCCCAACACCTGATTGCATAACCAGAAAGTTTCGGGAGTTTATAAGTGGGAATTCAATTAGCTCTTAGGATATCTTTTTGACAGATGCATGATATGAGATTGGGGTTCGACGTCGAGTGGTCCGCCTATCCACAGTTGGTTTACAGTGGTCTCATTGTGTCTTAAAGAGTCCTTGGCTATGCTGACTCGGGGACACTTCGTATGTCATGTGCACTGCCTTGTACATGATGGTGTTGTACGATCGAGCCCGTGTAGGCCCCACCACGTAAACTTCGGACGAAATCTCTATCATATGTTTGTTCCGGCTTATTCTGCAAGCCAATCCTTTGTTTTGTTTTCAGTTGTGGTATTCGAGTTTCTTCGAAGTCAAATGTTGATTCCATACCTTTCCTAAGTGGTGTTATCATATTTCTATGTGGATACTAATCCTTCTTGATCTTCGAGTTTGCCATCTCAATTTCTTCTGAACTGGTGTGTCTCTCTTCAAGTGGATCCGATCACTTCAACATTCGCAAGATCAATTATCAGTTCTTCTCAACGGTGTTTGCTTCATCCATTCCAAGTTGCCTTTGTTTTCCCCCCCCCCCCCCCCTTTTTTTTTAAGGCTCCAGATTTCTTATTCGAGTATCCATCTTATGGATGTGAAGTCTCTCCATACTTTTCCGTCAATGTTCTTATCCGGTGATTCTCATGAAGATTCTAAAGGAGCTTCAAGTTCGTCACTCTTCACTCATTTTCTTTTTCGGTGGATTCAATTCAAGCTTTTGGTGTTGATCATATTCTTTTCCTCGTTTCAAATGTTTTCTCATGCCGTTGCACCTCATAATCATCCACTTCTCGCTATTCTTTTGTTCCGGAGTGCTGAAGATGTCTCAGGAGATTCATGTTTCCACTCTTAATCCGTTCAAGCTATTTCGAGGTATTATCTTATTCAAGCCATTTTAATTCAACCGGCGCTATCTCCTTGTCAGTAATCATTCAACGGTGTATCTCTTGAGTGGGCCTTAACCAACAGGTCTTTTCCCAGGATCTTACCTGACTCTTCTAATTTTACCGGAGCTATTCTCAAAATCTTTCAAAGTTGACGTAAGAATGAATTATCATTAGTCGTATGTGTTTCTCCAAGATCTTTCAAATTCTTTTCATCGTTGGTTCAACCTTTCTAATTTCATCCCGGAGTATCTCAATAGTTCTTGGTGGTGTTTCTCGTCGTCATTCTCGGATTTTGAAGACCGAAGAAGAGTTTTCCTCCATATCTTGCTCCATTCTCTTCAAATTTCTTGGTGCTAGCCTATGCCATCCTCTCATAGTTGTTTTCAATTGTGAGAATTCTTTTAATCCTTCCAGAGCAATTCAAGAGTCTTTTCAGTTTGATTCCTTGAAGGCCATCTTTTCGAGTTTATTCATTCCAGCTTTCAGCTCTCGTTATCCAAATCTTACCGGTGCATCGTTCAAATATTCTCTAATCAGTTCGTGATCTATTCGTTTCACTTGTATCTAAATTCTCTCAAGTATCTTCATTCATTTCGTAATTCTTCCCGGTGTTTCTTTATCTTTTCTTGGTTCATTTTCAATTCTTACCGGTGGTTCGTTCAAGATTTCTCTTCCTTCTTTATCTTATCAATTCATTCTTTGGTTCAAAGCCTACCGGTGGTTCGTTGAAGCCTTTTCTCAAGTTGCGCCATATCTATCTTAATCCTTTCTACGGGAATAAGTAGTATGCCAAATCCATTGCTTTTCATCAATTTAATTGGTGAAGGATAAGCATAACGTAATTCTTATTGTTGTTTCATCGAGTGAATTCAATTCCTTATTCCGGAGGTTCATCATATCACATTCTTGGTTCGAGATGCTTTATCTTTTCTTCCGGAGTTCCAAGTTTCCACTTTATCTCGTCGCAAAGCTCCATCTAAATCTTTGCAAGGATTCAACTTGCGTTTTCAACTTCTCTTTCTTTCGTGTGATGATCCTTTTGTTACCGGAGTTTTTCATGGAGGCTCTACATGATGGTTCATCAAGGATTTAATTCCTTCTCGGAGTGTTCATTGAGATTCTTTTCAGAGGAGCTCAAGCATTCTTCATCTTGCAATCTAGAGTGCAATTCTTTCTACCTTATTTTGTGGAGGTGGTGTTATGTCATTCTTGATAATTTCCCTTCGTGTTTCATGTTTCTCAAGTTATCAAGAATGAGGTATTTTAAATCCATCAATCTCTTCGTTGGAGTTACGTTGGGTTATATTTCACCTAAAGTTTTCCCTAAGTATTGTTGCTATTTATGGTGTTAATAAATGACCCAAGTTCTTCATTTATCCTCCCGGTGAAATAAGTTTCTCGTCTCCTTGTTGATATCAATCCAATCTATTGGTTCCGTTAGTGGCAGAAGTTCACCTGAAGTTTTGATATGTCTCAATAAGCCCACGAGGATCATATCTTTTCGTTGTTGTTGATTTCCAACAACTCCGTTCAACCCTTCATAAGAGTGTTCTCTCAAGTTCAGTTGTGAGAGATGGTGGTTCTCTCATCTCCGTTCTTTTCATTCCATTCTTACTTTTGTTCCAGATGCTTCGTAATGTTGTTCTATTCAACCCATCAACTCATTTTGTCAAAGATCTTCTTCTTTCCTTTGCTTATCCATTTAACCAGAGTGTTGTGTCATCTCTTCAAGTGTTTTTCATCTTATCAAGTTTTCCTTCTCCTTTCAGTCGGAGTGCTGTCCAAATTATATCAGTCTTATTCCTTCTCTATCTTGTCTTAACCGGAGTGCTTGCATGTACTTCTTGTCCATTGCAACCCCTTTTTCTAATTTGTTTCAACCTACACGGTTCTCGTGACATTCCTTGTTTCTCTTTCCTAACGGAGTGTTTTCAACTTCGTTCATCTCCGTTGTAATCTTTTCTCGATAGGGTTTAACCTTTCAAGGTTCTTTGGTTTCACTCATTTGTCAAATAAGCAACTTAGTTGTACCTTTTCTCTTCCTCTTCCGTTTTCCCTCCGGTGCCATGCTAGATCTCGGGACGAGATCCTCTTGTAGTGGTGGAGTGTTGTGACGCCCCAAGACCGGAGCTTCAGATGCCTTCCAGGGTTTCTGGGTTTCTTCATGTGATTTGTTTGGTTCTTTGAATTCATCATTGCATCATGTGCATTGCATCATGTCATCATGCCATCATGTCATTTGTTTTTATTAACTCAACTAAATAAATGGCATGGATCCTTGATCCATTTAAACAGAGGGAATTCACATGGTGATTCTCTTTACAACATATCCTCTTGATATTTAGAGAGCTATAGTAAATATTCCAATTATTTGGATTTACCGCAAACACACTTGCAATTTAAAAACTCTCCGGTCTTTTCTGCTTCGAGTTGCTCCTCAAACCTTGCCATATATTCTTTTAACATTTTCCGGAGCTCCACCAAAAATCCAAACATTTTTGGACCTACCTAACCCTCACTTCCTATTCGAACCATTTTATTTTAAATCAAATGAGTTTGAATTTAAACTTTCAAAAATGCCCACTCCATTTTTCTTGGAACATGCGCATTTTTGCGAGTCCGGGAGATTTATTCCGTGCCCAAACTCTTTCTCTACCTTTTCTTTTCTTCCCTTTCTTCCTCTTTTTCTATTGTTTTTTAATAGAGCAAATAGAGGGAGAGAAGAGCCCAGCCTCTCAGGCCTGCTAGGCCTGCACTTTTGCATTAAGGCCCAGCTGACCCCTCCTCTCTACTGGGCCGGCCCCAAGCCCTCCTAACGCTGCTAACCCCAGCCCGTCCGACCGCAACCTCCCTCTCTGGTCGATCCCCTCCTCGTTCCTCTGCACACTGCCTTCTCTCTCTCGCTCGCTCCGTCATCCTCCCCAACGCTGCCACACACGCACACGCACACACCAACACGAGGGAGCGCTCCCGATCCACCAGCCTCGGCTCCCCATGCCAGCACCTCCCCATCCTCCGCTCCTCCTGCCATGCTCCAGAGCCGCGCCACTGTCTCCTCTGCACGCCGCGCCCGAGGCCCCGCGAGCCTCCTGCTCGTCCGCCGCGCATGGCTGCGCCTCCTATGGAGCTCCGCCGCTGGGACTCCTCCTCGCCTGCACCATTGCCGTCCGTCTCCTCTGCCTGGAGCTTGCGCAGCCGCACGCCTAGAGGTCGCCGCCCGCTCCTCCCTCTAAGCCGCCTCTGCGCCGTTGTTCCCCATGGCCCCTGCCGGCCAAGCTCAAAGGACCGCCGCTCCACCTCGTCGCCATGGCTGCAGCCTGTTTGTCACCCACTAACCGGAGCCGCCCTTCCCCATTGTCTATCCATGTCACCAGAGTCCCTGCGCGCCAAGTCCCTCAACCGGAGCACCGCGCCTACGCCCCTACTTCCTCCTCGTCGCCATGCCAAGTTGCTGCTGCCGCTGCTGCTTCACCGGTGAGCACAGGCCTTGCCGCGTTGTGTTGCCTTCGCCTCCCGGCTTCGTCCGCGTCCCGCTCAACCCAGTATCGCGTCCAGTACCTCTATCGGTGTCTCTGGAATCGCCAAGGCCTGCAAGTCCACCAAGACCTCGACCACAGTACACGTGTACGACTACCACATGAACGAGCACCACGACGACCCTCGAAGAGTTCGGATTCGTCAAGTTCTTCTACGTGTGTGTACGACTACATATCCGGGATTCGTCTAGTACCTCTACGGGAGAACCGAACGTCTACGAACGGTGCACGACGCCCGGAGTCCTCGGATCCATCAAGTTTGACTACTTTCATGAGTACCACTACCGTCGCCCCGAAGGCGTTGGAGTCATCAAGTACCTCTCTGAACGAACGTGAATGACTACCGTCGCAAGAACGGGACCGGAAAGTCCGAAGACCCCAAGTACCATGACACTGATGGCATGAACATCTACGGAAACTCGTGCTACGATAAACATGTACCACTACCGTTGTCGAGATCGCGAGAACCGCTACCCTCGACCCAAGAGCATGCGAGAATGTCTACTTCCCCTACACCGCAACGAACTCGAACCCCTCCGATAATGCACGCTTCGAAGGTATAACCCCGAGACGACCGCCCGTGAACTAATGCATGTGTGATGTTTGAGATGCTCGCGTTTGCACCGTGTCTGAAATTGTCGCTTGGATGGTCCTCCTCGTTGCCATGCCGTCCACCCGTGGGAACCCGGTTATCAGGATCACCCCACCTTCTATCGCATGCCACGCTCCCGTCACTTTTCCTTTTGTACCGGTATCTCCGTGAGCTACCGGAACCGATATGGTGCCGTGACGTCATTTTTGGATTCGTCGCCGTGGCACTCTTTCTTTCCACCATGGTGACAAATGCTTCATAATGCTCTTGTCAACTTTTAATAAAAATTGCATAAACTTGTTCATGTCATCTGCATCATGATAACAACAATTAAAATGTTTAGATTGTTGTTGCAATAAATTACTAAGGCATATGGGGATTTACCGGATTCGTTATTTGTTATATCCGGCCCCATTTAAATTGTTTAGATGGTGTAGTTTTGTTATGCCTCACCTCTTGCCATGTTAACCAACATTTAATATTGTTGAGTACCTAACCGGGAGTGAACTAAATAATTGATGTGGTGTTCCGTCAATATGCAACTCGTTGCATATTGGGCTCCACTTAACTTGTAGTTTTGTTTGTGCATTTTGCCATATCATGCCTCATTAAAACGGACATGCATCATACTTGGTTGTGCATCATGCCATGTTTATGTGTTGGTTGTTTACTATGTTGTGTGCTTCTTTCCGGTGTTGCTTCTTCGGGTTGGATCCGATAATGTCGCGTTTGTGAGGATTCGTTCGACTACATCTGTTTGTCTTCATCTTGCACTCGCTCTTCTTCCTTGCGGGATCTCAGGCAAGATGACCATACCCTCGAAATCACTTCTATCTTTGCTTGCTAGTTGCTCGCTCTTTTGCTATGCCTATACTGCGATACCTACCACATGCTACATCATGCCTCCCATATTGCTAAGTCAAGCCTCTAACCCACCTTGTCCTACCAAACCGTTGTTTGGCTATGTTACCGCTTTGCTCAGCCCCTCTTATAGCGTTGTTAGTTGCAGGTGAAGATTGGAGTTTATTCCATGTTGAAACATGGATATTTGTTAGGATATCACAATATCTCTTATTTAATTAACGCATCTATATACTTGGTGAAAGTGCAACTATCCCTAGGTGGTTTTGGTAATTCATAACAACATATAGCTCATTGAGCTAATGCTATTCCAAGATGATTATTTCAGGAAAGCTCAATGATTGGCATGGCATGGATGTGAAAGTGGAACCCTCAAAATGCTAAGGACAAAGGATTGGCTCAAGCTCAAAAGCTCAAGACTCTTCATTTTATATTTTAGTGATCCAAGATCACATTGAGTCTTTAGGAAAAGCCAATACTATCAAGGAGGGATGAGGTTTTGCTTAATGAGCCTCTTGCTTCATGTGCTTAGTGATATGCTCCAAAACCCTCAACTACTTTCCCATATCCACATATGACCTAAACCCTAAGCCAAACTCGGTCCTACCGATTCTTACTATCCGGCGCCACCGAGTTTCACTTGTCATAAGCCACTGCCAAACCCTAGCAATTCGGTTCTACCGATAGGGATCTCGGTCTCACCGAGATGGGATTGCAAACTCTCTGTTTCCCTTTCGTAACTTTTTGGTCTCACCAAAAGAGCGAATCAGTCCCACCGAGATTGCAATGTAAATTCAGTGTTTCCCCTTTGTAACTTTTCGGTCTCACCGAAAGAGCAAATCGGTCCCACCGAGTTTGCCTGACCAACTCTCTAGTTAGCTAATTACCAAATTCGGTCTCACCGAGTTTGTGTAATCGGTCTTACCGAGATTACGTTATGCCCAAACCCTAACCATATCGGTCCTACCGAGTTGCATGTCAGTCCCACCGAAAATCTCTAATGGTCACTAGGTTTACATTTTCGGTCCGACCGAGTTTGTTGATTCGGTCCCACCGAGATTGGAAAACTGTGTGTAATGGTTGGATTTTGTGTGGAGGCTATATATACCCCTCCACCTCCTCTTCATTCGAAGAGAGAGCCATCAGAACACATACACCATTTCAACTCATATGTTCTGAGAGAGAACCACCTACTCATGTGTTGAGACCAAGATATTCCATTCCTACCATATGAATCTTGATCTCTAGCCTCTCCAGGTTGCTTTCCACTCAAATCTTCTTTCCACAAAATCCAAATCCTATGAGAGAGAATTGAGTGTTGGGGAGACTATCATTTGAAGCACCAGAGCAAGGAGTTCATTACCTACACACCATTTGTTACTTCTTGGAGAGTGGTGTCTCCTAGATTGGCTAGGTATCACTTGGGAGCCTCCGACAAGATTGTGGAGTTGAACCAAGGAGTTTGTAAGGGCAAGGAGATCGCCTACTTCGTGAAGATCTACCGCTAGTGAGGCAAGTCCTGTGTGGGCGATGGCCATGGTGGGATAGACAAGGTTGCTTCTTCGTGGACCCTTTGTGGGTGGTTGCTTCTTCGTGGACCCTTCGTGGGTGGAGCCCTGTGTGGACTCGCGCAACCGTTACCCTTTGTGGGTGGAGCCCTCCGTTGACTCTCGCAACCGTTACCCTTTGTGGGTTGAAGTCTCCATCAACGTGGATGTAGGATAGCACCACCTATCCGAACCACGGGAAAAACATCCGTGTCTCCAATTGCGTTTGAATTCTCCAAACCCTTCCCTTTACATTCTTGCAAGTTGCATGCTTTACTTTCCGCTGCCAATATACTCTTTGCATGCTTGCTTGAATTGTGTGATGATTGCTTGACTTGTCCTAAAATAGCTAAAATCTGCCAAGAACTAAAATTGGGAAAAGGTTAAGTTTTTATTTGGTCAAGTAGTCTAATCACCCCCCTCTAGACATACTTTCGATCCTACAAGTGGTATCAGAGCTTTGGTCTCCATTTGCTTTGATCTCCATAGCTTTTGGTGGTCATAGCCTTGGTTTCACAACCTAGGAGAGTATGGCGTCTAGCGAGGGAAATTATCACCGTAGAGGTCCCTACTTTGATGGTACTAATTTTGCTAGTTGGAAGCATAAAATGAAAATGCATATTCTTGGACATAACCCCGCCGTTTGGGCTGTTGTGTGTGTTGGTTTGCAAGGTGACTTCTTTGATGGGAGAGAACCAAACCGTGAAGCTACCGCGGATGAGTTGAAGATGTTGCAATACAATGCTCAAGCTTGTGATATTCTCTTCAACGGATTGTGCCCCGAAGAATTCAACAAAATCAGCCGTCTTGAGAATGCGAAGGAAATTTGGGACACTTTGATTGATATGCACGAAGGTACCGACTCCGTCAAGGAATCCAAGTTGGATGTGCTTCAAAGCCAACTTGACAAGTTCAAGATGAAGGATGGTGAAGGTGTCGCTGAAATGTACTCTAGGCTTGCTCTCATCACAAATGAGATTGCCGGCTTAGGAAGTGAAGAGATGACCGATAGATTCATCATCAAGAAGATTCTAAGAGCCTTGGATGGAAAATATGATACCGTGTGCACATTGGTCCAAATGATGCCCAATTACAAAGATCTCAAGCCAACGAAGGTGATTGGAAGAATTGTTGCTCATGAGATGTCACTTAAGGATAAAGAGGAACTTCACAACAAATCAAGTGGTGCCTATAAAGCCTCATGTGAAGCCCCTACATCATCAAGTGAGAAACAAGACTTCAATGAAGAATTGATCTTAATGGTGAAGAACTTCAACAAGTTCTACAAGAGTAGAAGCAAAGATAGAAGCTTCAAGTCAAGGTCCTACAATGACAAAAGATCTTCTAGTCGAGAACGAAACTGCTACAGTTATGGAAGACCCGGACACTATTCCAATGAGTGTATGGCTCCCTACAAGAGAAGAGAAGATTCTCCAAAAAGAAGAAGCAAAGAATCACCACCAAGAGAGAGAAGGAGTAGAGATGATCGTTATGAACGAAGATACTCACGGAGAAGCAAGGATTCGGAAAGGAAGGAAAAATCATCAAGGAGCTACACAAGACGAAGACATCAAGCTCATGTTGGTGAATGGGTATCCGGCTCCGACTCCAACAGCCACTCCGAGAGAAGTTATCACTCCGACTCCGAAGATACTCAAGATGAAGGTGTTGCCGGTCTAGCACTTGTGTCAACCAACTCCTACAACATATTTGACTCACCAAATGAAGGAATTGGAAGATGCTTCATGGCCAAAGGTCCTAAGGTAACACACCCCGAGTATGTTGATTTCAATAGTGATGAAGATGACTTGTTAGGTGATGATTTGCTTATTGACAACTCTAGTGATGAATACAATGATGAAATGTCAATTAATCATGCTAATCAAGATAAAACGAATGACAATGATAAGGAAAAGATTGAGGCTCTAACTAAAGAACTAAACACTCTTAAGTTAGCTCATGAAACTATCTTCGAAGATCATCGAGAAATTTTAAGAGCTCATGAGAAATTACGCTTTGAAAAGCTCAATCTTGAGCAAGAGCATGAGTTCTTAAAAGCAATCAATGATGATCTCCGCAAGAAAAGTTCTTCTTACATTGCCAAGCGTTTACTCTTATCCACTTACATACCTCAAGTCAAGTCTAGTAACAAGAACAAGAAAGATTCTTCCTCTAGCAGTAACAATGATCATGCTAAATCCAATATTGTTGCTTCTAGTAGTTCTCTTGATTCCACTAATGACTCTCTTAGCCAAGTTACACTTGAGCAAGAAAATAGCTTATTGAAGGGAATTATAGAGAAAGGAGTGTACAAAAGCCTTGCCGGGAGCAAGCAATTCGAGGAAATTGTGCGCAAGCAAGGAATGCACCGGAAGAATCAAGGCGTTGGTTTTGAACGAAAGTTCAATGCCAATGGAGTTGAGTGGGAAGAAGATCAATACCCCAAGACAAAGTTTGTTCCTCAACAAGAGAAGTATGATACTTCTTTTCAAGGGGACACAAGCTCAAGATGATCTTCCACCACAAGACTACAAGCAAAAAGGCAAGGACAAGCTTCAAGAGGAAATTAACGCATTTGAAGAAGCTCCTAAGACCTTAGTCAAGTGGATTCCCAAGACTACTTCAAGTTCCACTTCATCAAGTACGACTACAACTCCAAGGATTCCCATCAAGATGGTGTGGATCCAAAAGAAGAAGAACTAGAGAGTTCTTGAGGGTGACTCCGCCAACATACTTCACTCTTATAATTTTGGCAAGAACAAGTGCAATCAACTTCCACATCTTGCACTAGTTCAAGGAGTCACAAACCCTCTTGTTGGTAAGACAAGGGACAAGGTAACCTAAAAGTTTTCATGGACATCATCTTGTGTGTGCATCACTCTATGTCTATGGATATCCTTGTTTGTTCCTTGTGGGACTAACCCATGTAGGTATTGAAAGTGCAATTCACTCAAATGGATAGCTCCAAGTGATCTACATCAACATTGAGCATCCACATCTTCAACATCTACATGAAGTCATCATCGACGAAACCCAAGGTTAGTTCATCCCTCTTAGGGGGGATATCACATCTAGGGGGAGCTTTACTCTAAGACTTGAGCTAAAGCAACTCTAAAGATGTGAACACAACAATGCTTTATGTAAAAGTGGTAACCCCACTTGAGCTTAAACGATGAGTATGACCTATGATCAAGTGTTCTCACTTGACTCCTAAGTCAATATACTCATATATAGATGACCTTGTCATCGCAAATTGCTTGATAGATGCTAGAATTGGTTATGCATGCCTTGACACATATTTCATTTGCCATCTTATTGTGTGAGCATGCTGGTTGCATATTTTACTCATTCGAGGACATCCACTTGTTGTTTTGATCGTTTGGGTTTATTTCCTTTGCCAAGTGGATGGACAAGAATGCCTAAGAACCTCCTCTAGCTATCTATGCTTTTCTCGTCTCAAACTCTATTCATGCTGCATCACAAAATTTGATCAAGTCAGATTCGAACCACTCTGTGTGAGGAGCGCTCGGAGTCCCCGATTCGTCATAGACTTAAACTTCCAAAACCTCTTTATGATTCTCGGTCTGACCGATACCCCACTTTCTGTGACACCCCCGATTTGACCGTACACTAATCATGCACGCAAATGTGTACGATCAAGATCAAGGACTCACGGGAAGATATCACAACACAACTCTACAAATAAAATAAGTCATACAAGCATCATATTACAAGACAGGGGCCTCGAGGGCTCGAATACAAGAACTCGATCATAGACGAGTCAGCGGAAGCATCAATATCTGAGTACAGACATAAGTTAAACAAGTTTGCCTTAAGAAGGCTAGCACAAACTGGGATACAGATCGAAAGAGGCGCAGGCCTCCTGCCTGGGATCCTCCTAACTACTCCTAGTCGTCGTCAGCGGGCATCACGTAGTAGTAGGCACCTCCGGTGTAGTAGGAGTCGTCGTCAACGGTGGCGTCTGGATCATGGGCTCCAACATCTGGTTGCGACAACCAGGTAGAAGGGATAGGGGAAAAGAGGGAGAAAGCAACCGTGAGTACTCATCCAAAGTACTCGCAAGCAAGGAGCTACACTACATATGCATGGGCAAATGTGAAACGGGCCATATTGGTGGACTGAACTGCAGAAAGCCAGGATAAGGGGGGGATAGCTAATCCTGTCGAAGACTACGCTTCTGGCAGCCTCCGCCTTGCAGCAACTAGAAGAGAGTAGAATGAAGACCTCCAAGTAGCATCGTATAACATACTCCTAACCGATGATCCTCTCCTCGTCGCCCTGTGAGAGAGCGACCACCGGTTGTATCTGGCACTTGGAAGGGTGTGTTTTATTAAGTATCCGGTTCTAGTTGTCATAAGGTCAAGGTACAACTCCAAGTCATCCTGTTACCGAAGATCATGGCTATTCGAATAGATTAACTTCCCTGCAGGGGTGCACCACATAACCCAACACGCTCGATCCCATTTGGCCGGACACACTTTTCTGGGTCATGCCCGGCCTCGGAAGATCAACACGTCGCAGCCCCACCTAGACCAACAGAGAGGTCAGCACGCCGGTCTAAACCTAAGCGCCCAGGGGTCTGGGCCCATCGCCCTTAGCACACCTGCACGTTGCGTGGGCGGCCGGAAGCAGACCTAGCCTAGTAGGCGTTCCAGTCCAATCCAGCGCGCGCCGCTCCGTTGCTGACGTCACGAAGTCTTCGGCTGATACCACGACGTCGAGTGCCCATAACTGTCCCCGCATAGATGGTTAGTGCGTATAGGCCAGTAGCCAGACTCAGATCAAATACCAAGATCTCGTTAAACGTGTTAAGTATCTGGGAACGCCGACCAGGGCCAGGCCCACCTCTCTCCTAGGTGGTCTGAACCTGCCTTGTCGCTCCGCCTCAAAGATCCACTCGCGGGTGCTCCTACGAGCCGACCCGTCTTTAATCACCACATGTATCAAGTACAAAGTAAATAGTATATACCCGTGATCACCTCCCGAGTGATCACGGCCCGATAGTATAGCAGAGCAGACGGACAAGAATGTAGTGCCACAGATGGAAATACTAGCATCCTATACTAAGCAAGTAGGATTGCAGGTAAAGGTATCAACAGTAGTAGCAAGGACAGGCTATGCATCAGGATAGGAATAACGAAAATAGTAACATGCTACACTACTCTAATGAAAGCAGTATAGAGGAGAGTAGGCGATATCTGGTGATCAAAGGGGGGGGCTTGCCTGGTTGCTCTGGCAAGAGAGAGGGGTCGTCAACTCCGTAGTCGTACTGGGTAGCAGCGGCGTCGGTCTCGGTGTCTAGCGAGAGAAGAGGGGGAAGAAACAATAAATATAGTGCAAGCAAATGCATGGCGATGCATGACATGACAAGTAACGGCGTTAGAGGTGCCCTAACGCGGTAGTAGGTGATACCGGTGAAGGGGGATGACATCCGGGAAAGTATCCCCGGTGTTTCGCGTTTTCGGGCAGAGGAGCCGGAGGGGGAAGTTGCGTGTTCACTATGCTAGGGATGCATGACGAACGAACAGGCCGCGTATCCAGATACGTCTCGTCATTCTGAGCAACTTTCATGTATAAAACTTTTTCATCCGAGTTACGGATTAAAAGATATGATTTTCTAAAGACTTTATTAATTTCTGGAATTTAATTAATTATTTTATTCCAACATTATCCAAACAGTGAATGATGACGTCAGCATGACATCAGAGTGATGTTAGCAGGTCAACTGGTCGGTTGACCAGTCAAACCAGACAGGTGGGTCCAGTGGGACCCACATGTCATTGACAGGGTACTAACAGGGGGGTTTTAGACTAATTAAACAGGTTAAATAAGGGTGGGGCCCAGTAGTCAGTGAGAGATTAGTGTATTAATTAGCTAAACTATTTAATTAACCAATTATTCCTTTTATTTATTTCGTTTATTGAAGTGGGGCCTATAGGTCAGTGAGATAGGGGCGGCCCAGTCAGCAGTTGACCCAGTCAACAGGTCAACAGGGGGCCCTGGGCCCACCAGTCAGTGGCCCAGGTGGTGGGACCCGCGGTGCCAGGTCAGCAGGGCCGGCTCTCGCCGCCGGCAACCAAAAGCACGGCGCCGACCCGCCGGAGTTCGCCGGAATTTGTGCTCAGGGCACGGATCCGCGCGTGCCTGGGCCCGTTCGAACAAGCACGAAGACGCGCATCTAGTGGTGGTGGTGGTTCGTCCCGAGGTCGCCGGAGCTGTCGCCGGCGAGCAGAGAGGCGGACGTCGGGGCTCGGGTGAGTGGCGGGTTTCGTCTGCAGGCCACCAAAATGGGCGGGACCGATCGCATTCGAACGGCAAGACGACGGCGGAGCGAATGGGGGTGGCTGCGGAGGCTGTGGTGGCCGGAGTCGAGCGCCACGGGCTCGACGGCGGCGAGGTGGTTCAGGCGTGAGGGGAAGACGACGAGGCAGAGCGCTCCGGGGCAAACGGGGAGGCTAGGGCGGAGCTGCGTGACGCGCTGAGCACAAAGGGCTCGTCCCCGTGACCATTTGGTCACCGGAAACGCGTCGGCGACGAGATCCGCGGCGGGGCGTTCGGGTGCCACGGCGGCGGCTAGCTAGAGCGCGAGCTAGGGGAGGTAGAGGGCAGAGGGGGGAGGCAGTTCACCTAGCGGCACGCACGATGGCCGGTGAATGGGTTAGTTGCTGCAGGGGCGTCGCCGGAGATGAAGAAGAACGACGGCGAAGCTTGTCGGGCAGAGGAGGAAGACGGCGGCGTCGGGGGCGTTGCGGTGGCTCCGGTCTCCAACGGGCTGCACCAGTCGAAGCAGCGGACGACGGCGTCCCTTGAAGACACCGTGGGGCGGTGAGGTGGGCACGGGGGCCGTGGCTAGGCCGGAGCCATGGCGGCGGTGGCGCTCGGTTACGGTGGGGAACGAGGGGGCGAGGTGCGGTGGATCTGAGGGGGAAGGCGCGGGGACCGAGGGGAGAGTGGGGCGAGTGGGAGGAGAGACCGAGGGGGCGCGGCGTGGCGACCTAATCCCCTCGTCGTCGTCGGCGAGAGGGTGCGGCGGGGACGTGCCCCTGTTCCGACCCAGGTCGGGGGAACAGGGAAGGGAGGTGGCAGGGGGGGGCGGGCCGGTCCGGCCGGATGGGCCAGGTGGGTTAACTGGGCCAGATGGCCCAGGGGGGTTTGGGGGGTTTCCTTTCTCTTTCTTTCTTTCTGTTTTCTGCTTGTTTTTCTTTTTTTATTATTTCTTTTCTGTTTTAATTCATTTAATAGCATTTAGGCATTTTATAAAAATGTGTTTACTTTATTATAATTACCCTGGCATTTAACTGCACACTCCAAACATTTTAGTTTAATATTTTGAAACTTTTGCCGTTTGACATTAATTTGAATTTGAATTTGACGCGGTTTCGAATTAACCCGAGATTAGTAACAGTAATCGCAGATGACATGGCATCATTAGCGTAGGATTACTGTAGCATGATCATCCGGGCGTTACACTTTTGGTCCTACCGAGATCATTAAGTTGATCTAGGTTTTCGATCTCGGTGCAACCGATTTGAACATTTCGGTCACACCGAGTTTCAGTAACTGCATGCAGTTATGAATCTCGGTGCCACCGAGTTGTTCCACTCGGTCACACCGACAGGGTCGGGCTATATATAGTCACGGGCAAAATTTGGAAATTTCTCTGAACCCCTTCGCCCGCGCGATATCCTGCTCTGCCAACATGGTCTCCGGATCGTCTTCTCGCCGCCAGCCGCCTCCAGTCGCTGGTCTCCGTCGCCGTCAACGGGAATTCTGCCCCGCCGTTGCCGCCGTAGCGAGTCTCCGCCGAGCTAGGGTATGGACTCGATCTTTGTGCTATTCTCCAATCCAATTCTCAGCACATTGTGATCATCATGATTCTTGCCACGATTGAAACACTCCTATCCAGTCAATACGCCCGTAAATTAGCTTTGATTCGAAAATTTTAGGGTTAGGTTTCCGCCGAAACCATCTCGGACCCACCGAGTTGAAAAACTCGGTCCCACCGATTTGGCTTATGCCATTGCACAAGGGAGACTCGGTCTGACCGAGAATTACTTATCGGTGTGACCGATTTTGGAACTCTGTGAAACCCTAGCAGTCTCGGTGCCACCGAACTGTGACTCGGTCTGACCGAGTTCACTAGTTTAGGTGCCAAAACTGCTTCGGTATCACCGAGTTTAAAAATCGGTAGATCCGAGATGATTTCAGTGGGAAACTAAAACTAAGTTTTTGGATCATTCTTGTGCAAAAATCTGTGCATTTTGTGATGCTCATCTATCCTACCTCATCTATAAACTGTTCACAGGGTCAGCAGTCAGCTTGTTCAACATGTCAGATCAGAGTGACAGCCAGAATGTGTCAGAATAGCAAGTGGTGATGAGTGAGGGCACTAGTCCCTCCAGCTCTTCAGATGATGGCAGCAGAAGTACCCCAAGCAATCTGCCAAAAGCTGCCACCAGACAGAGGAAGAAGAGAACTTCAGACTCCGAAGATGAAGATTATGTGGCAGAGGAAGAGGCCACATCAAAGAGAGTTGAGCCAGCTCAAGGCACAAAGCCAGGTCTAAAGATCAAAAGGCCAGCAGGCAGGCAGCCTATGTCAAAGGCTAGAGCCTCAACTGAGAAGCCCACTCCCAAAGAGCCAGTTGCTGCAGAAGGCAAGAAGAGGAAGGAAAGGGTCAAGAAGACCGTAGCCAGAGTGCTAGGAAAGGCTTCCATCATGGAAGAGGAAGAGGAAGAAGAGGCAGCTGCACCAGCACCTAAGGCACCCAAGCTGATGGGTGATGCCATAAGATCAGGGGCTGCTGCATCTAAGCCCAAAGCTGCCTCCAAGCCAAAACCAAAGAGGAATACAAGGAGCATTCCCGCAGCTGAGAAGAACAAGGCCCCAGTGCCTAAGACTGTTGCTGAAGAAGAGGATGAAGAGCAAGTTCTTAGAAAGCTCAAGCCCAAGATCCCAGACCACAACGATGCTCATCCTGTGGCTGAGGACATGAAGCTCAGGAGAGATTCAGGGCTGAGGAAGTGGAGAAAAGCAGACCCGTATGCTTCAAGGAGAAGGACTGCTGTGGATTACAGATTTCACACCAAGGAACAGCAGGACTTCTATGAGACAGTGCTGCTAGATAAGAAGCCCATTGTTTGTGACATGAGATGGGTCTACTGGACCTACATGAAGGAAAATGACGAACACTACCCTGGAGTGTATGACAGCTTTAGTGCTTGTGGAGTTGCTGACTTTGTTAGGAAGAAGCTCACAAAGTGGAATGAGGAGCTTATCATGCAATTCTATTCCACGGCACACTTTTATCCAGATGGGAGGATAACTTGGATGTCTGAGGGTACGAGGTACCAATCTACAGTTGCTGAATGGGCTCAACTGATCAATGCCCTAGAGGAGCAAGCAGATGACTTGGACATTTATGCCAAGAAAAAGATGGATCATAACTCAATGTCCAACATGTACAAGGAAATTCCAAATGAAGCTCTTGACACTTCCAAATTTGGCTCAGTGCATTATCTTCTGTCAGGGCTGCCAACCATCAATTGGATATTGAGGCACACCTTATTGCCCAAGTCTGGAGATCACAAGATGATCAGAGGCCATGCAATCAACTTGCTTCACGTCTTTGATGTGCCACAGAAGTTCAAGGTCATGAGCCTCATAGTAGAGACTATCAAGAGGACTGCAGTAGATCAGAAGAGGAGTTGTGGATATGCACCTCAAATTCAGGAGCTCATCAACTCTAAGATGTGCACGGGCATATATTTATTGGACAAGGAACACCTGCCCATCCGTCCAGATTTTGAGGACAATCAAGTTGTCATGACTGAGAATGAGCCATCGTCTGCCCAAGCACAAGCAAAGAAGGAGAAGGCAAGGAAGGAGAAAGCTGCCAAGATGCCAACTCAAGAGGAGGCATCTGAGTATTTCTTGAAGACCAAACAAGAGCAGCTTGGTTACCTGATTGCATCCACCCTGCGGATTGAGAAAGGACTAGCCACCCTAACTCAAAACCAGGCAAGCCTAGAGAGAATCATGGAACAAAAGTTCTATGACTTGGATGTCAAGGTGACAGAGATTCAGACTGCAGTGGAGCAGCTCCAGGATGACATGCAGGAGAGGAGAGGCAGGACTACCACTGATGCCTTTGCCAGAGTGCCACGAGGTCCGAGGTCGTCTGCCGTGCCAGTTGCTGCCACCAGAGCCACCACCTCAGCACCAGCTACAGCCTTAGTTCCACCAGCTCCAGCATCTACTTCAGCTCCAACTCCAGCGTGTACTTCAGCGTCTACAGAAGCCTTCGTCCTTGGAGTGATCCGGACTCCACCACCACTAGAAGATCAAGCCTGAGCGTCGATCTAGCACTATGCATTTTCTAGGAACTTTTTGGTAACTTGTTGCCAAAGGGGGAGAAGATGTATAGATCATAGGCTTCGAGAGAGAGATTGTGTTGTTTTTTTCTCTCTTGCTTTATTTGGTGGTTTTCGAACTTGTTTGCTTTTGAGTGCTTGAGATACTATGTCATTTCTTGTGAGACATTGATGATCATGTGTTTGATCATAAGCTACACTTAATGCTTGCTTAATGCTATTATCTTATCTATCTTATTTGATCATTCACTATTCTTGGTGATGAGTGCATGTATTTCATTCTTATCATTTTAAGCGCTCCACCAAGATGTATGTGACATGGAAGAGTAACCCATGACTCTAACTCCTTGTGCATTTGCAGTCCAAAGCAAATTTTAAATATGCACAAACTTAGGGGGAGCTCTTACTTATCACATACTTCTCAAAGCGACGATATATTTCATGCTTATTATCATTTGTCGAAGCTTTGATCTATATGTTGTCATCAATTACCAAAAAGGGGGAGATTGAAAGTGCAACTATCACTAGGTGGTTTTGGTAATTCATAACAACATATAGCTCATTGAGCTAATGCTATTCCAAGATGATTATTTCAGGAAAGCTCAATGATTGGCATGGCATGGATGTGAAAGTGGAACCCTCAAAATGCTAAGGACAAAGGATTGGCTCAAGCTCAAAAGCTCAAGACTCTTCATTTTATATTTTAGTGATCCAAGATCACATTGAGTCTTTAGGAAAAGCCAATACTATCAAGGAGGGATGAGGTGTTGCTTAATGAGCCTCTTGCTTCATGTGCTTAGTGATATGCTCCAAAACCCTCAACTACTTTCCCATATCCACATATGACCTAAACCCTAAGCCAAACTCGGTCCTACCGATTCTTCCTATCCGGCGCCACCGAGTTTCACTTGTCATAAGCCACTGCCAAACCCTAGCAATTCGGTTCTACCGATAGGGATCTCGGTCTCACCGAGATGGGATTGCAAACTCTCTGTTTCCCTTTCGTAACTTTTCGGTCTCACCGAAAGAGCGAATCGGTCCCACCGAGATTGCAATGTAAATTCAGTGTTTCCCCTTTGTAACTTTTCGGTCTCGCCGAAAGAGCAAATCGGTCCCACCGAGTTTGCCTGACCAACTCTCTGGTTAGCTAATTACCAAATTCGGTCTCACCGAGTTTGTGTAATTGGTCTCACCGAGATTACGTTATGCCCAAACCCTAACCATATCGGTCCTACCGAGTTGCATGTCAGTCCCACCGAAAATCTCTAACGGTCACTAGGTTTACATTTTCGGTCCGACCGAGTTTGTTGATTCGGTCCCACCGAGATTGGAAAACTGTGTGTAACGGTTGGATTTTGTGTGGAGGCTATATATACCCCTCCACCTCCTCTTCATTCGAAGAGAGAGCCATCAGAACACATACACCATTCCAACTCATATGTTCTGAGAGAGAACTACCTACTCATGTGTTGAGACCAAGATATTCCATTCCTACCATATGAATCTTGATCTCTAGCCTCTCTAAGTTGCTTTCCACTCAAATCTTCTTTCCACAAAATCCAAATCCTATGAGAGAGAATTGACTGTTAGGGAGACTATCATTTGAAGCACAAGAGCAAGGAGTTCATTACCTACACACCATTTGTTACTTCTTGGAGAGTGGTGTCTCCTAGATTGGCTAGGTGTCACTTGGGAGCCTCCGACAAGATTGTGGAGTTGAACCAAGGAGTTTGTAAGGGCAAGGAGATCGCCTACTTCGTGAAGATCTACCGCTAGTGAGGCAAGTCCTGTGTGGGCGATGGCCATGGTGGGATAGACAAGGTTGCTTCTTCGTGGACCCTTTGTGGGTGGTTGCTTCTTCGTGGACCCTTCGTGGGTGGAGCCCTGTGTGGACTCGCGCAACCGTTACCCTTTGTGGGTGGAGCCCTCCGTGGACTCTCGCAACCGTTACCCTTTGTGGGTTGAAGTCTCCATCAACGTGGATGTAGGATAGCACCACCTATCCAAACCACAGGAAAAACATCCGTGTCTCCAATTGCGTTTGAATTCTCCAAACCCTTCCCTTTACATTCTTGCAAGTCGCATGCTTTACTTTCCGCTGCCAATATACTCTTTGCATGCTTGCTTGAATTGTGTGATGATTGCTTGACTTGTCCTAAAATAGCTAAAATCTGCCAAGAACTAAAATTGGGAAAAGGTTAAGTTTTTATTTGGTCAAGTAGTCTAATCACCCCATTCTAGACATACTTTTGATCCTACACTTGGTAAAGGGAGGAAGGCTCAGCCTTATGCCTGGTGTTTTGTTCCACTCTTGCCGCCCTACTTTCCGTCATACCGGTGTTATGTTCTTGATTTTGCGTTCCTTACACAGTTGGGTTATAATGGGAACCCCTTGACAGTTCGCCTTGAATAGAACTCCTCCAGCAAGGCCCAACATTGGTTTTACCATTTGCCACCTAGCCTTTTCTTTCCCTTGGGTTCTGCAGACTCAAGGGTCATCTTTATTTAAACCCTCGAGCCAGTGCTCCTCTGAGTGTTGGTACAACCTGTCAGCTGCCAGTGGCCACCAGGGGCAACTCTGGGCTGGCCTACCGGAACCTTGGACAATCTGGTGTGCCCTAAGAACGAGATATGTGCAGCTCCTATCGGGATTTGTCGGCACATTCGGGTGGCTTTGCTGGTCTTGTTTTACCATTGCCGAAATATCTTGTAACCGGGATTCCGAGTCTGATCGGGTCTTCCTAGGAGAAGGAATATCCTTCATTGACTGTGAGAGCTTGTGATGGGCTAAGTTGGGACACCCCTGCAAGGTTTTGAACTTTCGAAAGCCGTGCCCGCGGTTATGGGCAGATGGGAATTTGTTAATGTCCGGTTGTAGAAAACCTCAAACTTATCTTAATTAAAAAGCATCAACTGCGTGTGTAGCCGTGATGGTCTCTTCTCGGCGGGGTCCGGGAAGTGAACACGGTGTTGGAGTTATGCTTGATCGTAAGTAGTTTCAGGATTACTTCTTGATCACTTCTAGTTCACGACCGTGCGTTGCCTTCTCTTCCCGCTCTCTTTTGCGTATGTTAGCCACCATATATGCTAGTGCTTGCTGCAGCTCCACCTTACATACCTTTTCCCTACCTATAAGCTTAAATAGTCTTGATCGCGAGGGTGTGAGATTGCTGAGTCCCCGTGACTCACAGTTTACTTCCAAACCAAGTTTGCAGGTGCCGTTGATACCGGGCAGGTGATGCAACCGAGCTCAAGGAGGAGCTCGATGAAGATCGTGTTCGTTGTGTTGTTTTGTTTAAGTTGTTCAGTAGTGAAGCCCAGTTGGGGCGATCGGGGATATGTAGCATTAGGGGTAGTCTTCTTTTATTTTGGTTCCGTAGTCGGACCTTGATTGTATCTGAATGTTGTAATGCTTTATTCATGTATTGTGTGAAGTGGCGATTGTAAGCCAACTGTGTACCTCTTTCTTATTCAGTACATGGGATGTGTAAAGATTACCCCTCTTGCGACATTGCCTTCAATGCGGTTATGCCTCTAAGTCGTGCTTCGACACGTGGGAGATATAGCCGCATCGAGGGTGTTACACAGAGATACCTCTCCGGTACACGGAGTGACAAATCCTAATCTTGGTCTATGCCAACCCAACAAACACCTTCGGAGACACCTGTAGAGCATCTTTATAATCACCCTATTACGTTGTGACGTTTGATTGCTGATACATCTCCAACATATCTATAATTTTTGATTGTTCTATGCTATTATATTATCAATCTTGGATGTTTTATAATCATTTATAGTCATTTTATATCATTTTCTGGTACTGGCACATATGCCCGTGCGTTGCAATGGAAAATTTGACGTTTTGTGCAACCATAATGTCCCATAGCACCAGATTCAGTACGAAGAATAAGCTGGAACACAACATCCTTCTACAAAAAGAACATAAAAATAGGATGCGATTTAGTCGCTTTCATATTTTCTTCACTGGGCACTAATTCCATTTAAGTACAATCCTTTCATTAATTACCATGATGTCCTCACCCATTCTAGTCCGGAATCAAATCCTTCATTTTCTAATTTAGTAGCCCCACCTTATCGAAGCCTACGAATCCTTCCTTTTAATCATCCTATCTTTTTACTTCAAATTTTCCTTTAATTAACCCCATCTAATTTGAATATTCTATTTATTAAGTCCACAGTCTTTATTTTAATTATTTAACCGGTTTACCCATAATCCTTTCTTTAATTAACCACATCCATTTAAATATTCTATTTAAGACCACAATCCTTCCTTTAATTAGCTCATTCGCTTAATTAGCTCGCCCTAAACATGAGGGCTGCTCTCCTTTGTTTTAACCGTCTATTGGTTGATTCCTAAGGCCGCTCATATATTTACTGGGGGAATCATTGTAAAAGAGCGAGGTGGGATTAGTACACGTAAAAGATGCATAACTCGTTGGCTATTACATCGAAAAGTTGGACAGGAGGTCGTGTGTTCAATTCCCACAATGTTGATTTATTTTGACACAATTAATTTTCATGATCTCTATGGAAGCCCATAGAAAGCCCATCAATGTACAAGTACCGGGCCCAGATGGCTTAGCGTGTGTATGAGCGAATCGTATGAAAAACTTTAGCGTGCCCTCAAACCAAACGAACACGAAATTTGTGGTCTCTATGGAAGCCCATAGAAGGCCTGTCAATGTACATGTATGGAAAACTTTAGCGTGCCCTCAAACCAAACGAACACGAAAGTCAAAGAAAAGAACTACATTATCTCGTGTACACCCAAAGCTAAACAGAAGGTAGGCGGGTGGAGTAGACCAAGGTACGGATATGCTAAACTGAATGTGGACGCTGGATTTGATATGGATACACTTGAAGGATCGGTGGGAATAGTCCTTCATGATCATAACGGTATGTTCATTGCTGTTGCAAATGAAAAAAAATAGACATATGACTTGATTCATTTATTGCAGAATCAATTGTAGTAAGATTTGGAATGAATCTAACATGTTCTGCTGGATGTAGCAAGATTGAAATCAACTCCAACAGTGTAGAGGTGGTTGAAGCTTTAAAAGAGGGCATTTCTTCTTCAGTTGCTAGTGCTATATTCGGTGATTGTTATTTCATGTCATTAGATTTCAATCAAGTCATTTATGAACATTGTAATAGAGAAAGCAATCAAGTAGCTCACAAACTGGCTAGGTTATCTAAGTTTTCTCCTCCTGGTTGTTGGATGGATACTGCCCCTAGTGCGGTTATTCCCTTTCTTGTAAGTGATGCCACTATTTTGATCAATGATTAAAGGAGGAGATATTTGTCAAAAGAAAGAAGGACTAAACCAAACCAAGAATACCTATTCCCTTTAATAGTAGGTATAGACTAACCTATTGACATAGTGCCATGTGCCAGTTGCTATTTTTGCATGTTTTTTACATCGTAGGAAATCAATACCAAACGGAGTCCAAATGCAATGAAACTTTACGAAGATTTTTTTGGACCAGAAGACACCTAATGGGCCAAGGCCGCACCTGGGGGGTGCTCCGAGGAGAGCACAACCCACCAGGGTGCGCCAGGAGGCCTAGGCGCGCCCTGGTGGGTTGTGCCCACCTTGGGTGCCCCCGGGACCACCTCTTTGCTCTATAAATACCCCAATATTCCAGAAACCTAGGGGAGTCGATGAAAATCAATTCCAGCCGCCGCAGAGTCCAGAACCACCCGATCCAATCTAGACACCATCACAGATGGGGTTCACCACCTCCATTGGTGCCTCTCCGATGATGCGTGAGTAGTTCTTTGTAAACCTTTGGGTCCGTAGTTAGTAGATACATGGCTTCCTCTCTCTCGTTTGATTCTCAATACAATGGTCTCTTGGAGATCCATATGATGTAATCTTTTTGCGGTGTGTTTGTTGTGATCGGGTGAACTTTGAGTTTATGATCAGATCTATCTTTTTATATCCATGAAAGTATTTGAGTTTCTTTGATCACTTTTATGCATGATTGCTTATAGCCTCGTATTTCTTCTTCGATATTTGGGTTTTGTTTGGCCAACTTGATCTATTTATCTTGCAATGTGAAGAGGTGCTTTGTAGTGGGTTTGATCTTACGATGCTTGATCCCAGTGACAGAAGGGGAACCGACACGTATGTATCGTTGCTACTAAGGATAAAATGATGGGGTCTATCTCTACATAGATAGATCTTGTCTACATCATGTCATCGTTCTTATTGCATTACTCCATTTCTCCATGAACTTAATACACTAGATGCATGCTGGATAGCGGTCGATGTGTGGAGTAATAGTAGTAGATGCAGGCAGGAGTCGGTCTACTAATCTTGGACGTGATGCCTATATAATGATAATTGCCTGGATATCGTCGTGATTATTTGAAGTCCTATCAATTGCCCAACAGTAATTTGTTTACCCACCATTTGCTATTTCTCTCGAGAGAAGCCACTAGTGAAACATATGGCCCCTGGGTCTCTTTCTCGTATTATTTGCCTTTGCGATCTATTTTCCTTTGCTTTTATTTTCAGATCTATTAAACCAAAAATACAAAAATACCTTGCTGCAATTTATTTTATTTGGCGTTCAATCTATCAATCTACTACAATTTTATCTCATGTCCGTTTGCCAATTTCTGGCGCCGCTACCCGAAAGGGACTGACAACCCCTTTTACACGTCGGGTTGCGAGTAGTTGTTATTTGTGTGTAGGTGTTGTTTACGTTGTTTTGATTGGTTCTCCTACTAGTTCAATAACCTTGGTTTCACATATGAGGAAAATACCTACCGCTGCTATGCTGCATCATCCCTTCCTCTTTGGGGAAATACCTACATAGTTTCAAGCGACATCAAAAGGAATTTCTGGCGCCGTTGCCGGGGAGGATCAAGTCAAGATAGTTTCCTGTCAACACACCAATTTCTGGCGGCATTGTCGGGGAGGATCTTCAACATATACCAGGCTCCTAATCACAAATCTCATCTCCTTGCAATTTACATTATTTTCCATTTGCCTCTCGTTTTCCTCTCCCCCACTTCACAAAACTTTGCCATTTTATTCGCCCCTCTTTTTCGTCCGCCGTGTTCTTGCCGGATCTGTTTTTAAGTGCAATCTTGTTGCATAGTCATCATGACTCGAGAGAACGCCAAATTGTGTGATTTCTCAAATACCAACAACAATGATTTTATTGGCACTCCGCTTGCTCCTCCCGCCACTAGTGCGGAGTCTTGTGATATTAATACTGCTTTGCTGAATCTTGTTATGGAAGATCAATTTTTCGGTACTCCTAATGAGGATGTTGCGTCCCATCTTAATACCTTCGTGGAATTATTCGATATGCAAAAGAAAAAATATGTGGACAATGATGTTGTGAAGATGAAATTATTTCTGTTTTCTTTGCGTGATTCTGCAACAATTTGTTTCTCTTCTTTGCCTCGCAATAGTATTGATTCTTGGAATAAGTGCAAAGATGCTTTTATCACTAAGTATTTTATGCCCGCAAAAATTATTTCCCATTAGAACCCAGATCATGAATTTCAAGCTACTTGATCATGAGCATGTTGCACAATCCTGGGAAAGGATGAAAATGATGCTAAGGAATTGCCCAACTCATGGGTTAAATCTTTGGATGATCATACAAAAATTTTATGCGGGATTGAATTTTGTTTCTCATAATCTTTTAGATTCCGCCGTGGGTGGTACTTTTATGGAAATTACTTTGGGTGAAGCCACCAAATTGCTTGATAATATTATGGCAAATTATTCACAATGGCATACCGAAAGAGCTCCTACTAGTAAAAAAGTTAATTCGATTGAACAAATTTCTTTTTTGAGTGAAAAAGTTGATGCTCTTATGGAATTGGTTACTAGTAAAAGTGCTCCTATTGACTTCAATTGCCTTTGTCTACTTTGATTGAGCAAAATAGTGATGCCGTAGATGTGAATTTTATCTCGCGCAACAATTTCAATAACAATGCTTATAGAGGTAATTTTAATCCTATGCAATTTTCCTAGTAATTCCTCTAATAATTATGGTAATTCCTATGGAAATCCTTCTTATAATTATAATAGGAACACCTCTGATCTTGAGAATAATATTAAAGAATTTATGAACACGCAAAAAGTTTTCAACACTACCATAGAAGAAAAGTTGAATAAGATTGATGATTTGTCTAGAAGTGTTGATAGAATTTCTCATGATGTGGAAAATCTCAAGATGAAATTTTTTGTGCCCAAGGTTGATGAATCAATTAAAGCTCTTTATGTTTCTATGGATGAAAGTAAGAAAAGAACTGCTATGCTTAGAGCTAAAAGAGATTTTTTTTAGAAAAGGCGTTTTCTAGTGATTATTTTTGCAAAACCGATGAAGATCTTAAAATGATTGGTGTTTCTTCTATTGATTCCTTGTTTAGTAAAGTTAAGATTGAGGAAAAAGGGACTTGAGAAGAGTCAACTTTAGTTAGAGGGTGTCCCGACATTTCGGAGGGTGAAAATCTTGTTGAGAAAATTGATAAAGGTGGGTTTGAAGAGGTCAAAACTTTACCTAGTGATGTGCCCACTCTTTTGTATTACGAAGACTTTAATTATGATAGTTGCTCTTTGATTGATTGTATTTCTTTGTTGCAATCCATGATAAATTCACCCCATGCTTATGAACAAAATAAAGGTTTTACTAAACATATTGTTGATGCTATGATGAAAGCTTTAGAAGAAAAGTTGTAATTAGAAGTTTCAATTCCTAGAAAATTGCATGATGAATGGGAAACTACTATCAAAGTCAAGATTAAAAATTATGAGTGTTTTGCTTTGTGTGACTTGGGTGCTAGTGTTTCTACAATTTCAAAATCTTTATGTGATGTGCTTGGTCTTACCGATATTGAATCATATTCTTTGAATTTGCACTTGGCGGATTCTACTATTTAAAATCCTATGGGAAGAATTAATGATGTTCTTATTCTTGCAAATAGGAATTATGTGCCCATAGATTTTATTGTTCTTGATATTGATTGCAATATGTCTTGTCCAATTATTCTTGGTAGACCGTTTTTACGCACTATTAGTGTCGTGATTGATATGAAAGAAGGCAATATTAAGTTCCAATTTCCTTTGAGGAAGGGTATGGAACACTTACCTAGAACAAGGATTAGGCCACCATATGAATCAATCATGAGGGCATCTTATGGATCTCGAAACAAAGATAACAAAATTTAGGTCCTCACTTTATGCCTAGCTAAGGGCGTAAAGTTATAACACTTGTTGGGAGGCAACCCAATGAATAAAATTTATTTTTGCTTTTTCCTTCTTGTTTTTGTGTGTTTGCACAATTATTTTACTGTTATGATTGTGTTTTTTGTGTTTTAATTAGTGTTTGTGCCAAGTAAAGAAGTTAGGATCTTCTTGGGTGATAGTTGTTTGATCTTGCTGAAAAAATAGAAACTTTTGGGCTCACGAAAATAATTCTCATTTTTAACCAGAGAGCGATAAAATACCCTTTCCTGTTGAGGTAGATCAATATACAAATTTCTCAGGACGTCCTAATTTTTCAGATTTTTTGGAGTTACAGAACTATTCGAACTAGTCAGATTTCTACAGAATGTTCTGTTTTAACAGATTCTGTTTTCTTTGCGTTGTGTGCTTGTTTTGATGGCTCTATGGTTTTCTTTGATGAGTTTTTGCCATAGAAAAGTTGGAATACAGTAGATATAATGCAAGAATAAAATACGAATTGGTTTGATACAGTACTTCTAGTAGTGATTTTCTTTCTTTTACTAACAGATCTCACGAAGGTTTTGTTGAGTTTTGTGTGATTGAAGTTTTCAAGTTTTGGGTTATCTTACGATCGATGAAGGAATAAGGAGTAAGAAGAGCCTAAGCTTGGGGATGCCCCGACATCCCAAGCTATTATCCAAAAGAGAGCAAGCAACTAAGCTTAGGGATGCCCCCGAGTGGCATCCCCTCTTTCTTCTAATGACCATCGGTATATTACTCGAAGCTATATTTTTATTCGTCACATACTATGTGTTTTTCTAGGAGCGTCTTGTATAACTAGATGACACCCCGCGCGTTGCTGCGGGACTTTGTAGCAAAATTTTCTGAGTAACACCCACGTCGCAAATATAACAATGGGAATCAGTTAATGATGGATTTGACTTAAATGCAATGAAATGTGTAGTCATTGGCGGTATATAAATATATAATGTAATATAGAACCATAGTAGTTGTAGCATGAACAATGTTCTTAGCGATACTAAACTACAATGTAGTGCATTCATTATCTGTTGAAACAAGGCACTCTTTAAGTATTCCCAACATCATGAACTACATTACCATTAGCGGGTCATCAACACATGACCATGGTGATTTAAAAATGTTAATTACAGTTGCCGAAAAATATAAGATGTTCGAAAAACAACCTGCAATATGAGTGAACATAGCAATATGCCCCAATAGCTAGAACAGTTCTAGCACCAACTGCTTCTGAAATAGTCAAAATGCCATATAAAAGGAATGACATCTGGATGTAAACCATTCAATATGGTAGCCCTTAGTATAGGAAGAACTTGTAGTAATCCATCGCAAAATAAAAGATATTAGATGATAGATCGACATAGTTTATTTTCATACAGAAGACAACATTAATATTACAATTCCACAACAATGCTGCAGAATTATGTACAGATAAGTGTACCACTTGTGAAGTCAGAATGTAGTCGAAATTTTCTAAAGAGCCCACATGTGTCGCCATGATTGCGACAAAGAAACGGAGATTGTAGGTGTGTTGTAAAAGTACAGGTATGTGCAAAGAAACGACGACTATCAGCAGCAGAAGGCATAATAAAGTACAACAAAATAAGACGATTTTTTAAGGGAACATAAAATATGATTTCTTCTTTCAAACCCTGGTAAACTATTACTCAGTTTTAAACATGAAACAAAGAAAATAGTACTCCCTTTGTACACTAATGTAAGATGTTTTTGCTGTACAAATTGAACTAAAAAATGTCTTATATTAGTGTACATAGGTAGTAGTAAAAAAATGAATGGTTGCCAACATCTTTCAAGAACATATGCTCAAATCTAAATGGTGGCAGCAATATTCTTCCTCCTCTACAACACAAATTCTTACTTGTATCCTAAGTGATCTCTGTGAACACGCTCTTCATACCAAAATAAACTCTGAAATGTCTTCAAGAATGCTGAGTGCCCTGGGGTTTAAGGGTTCAAAGATAGTCCCTAAAAGAAGGATCTCTAAATGCCATTTGTTCCAAAATAGTACCTAAACCTGCAAAGGTACCAAGAAGGGAACAAAAATTACTTGACAGTTATGGATAAAGGTCAAATTTGGATGAGGAATCTTTGTCTGACATCAACATTGAGAGGATGTTGTCTGATTGATACCAAGAACACGATGATCAAATGAGGTTGTAGAAAATCAATAGCTATCATATAGCGGGACTGAAGATTTTAAGTAGCCTCATGAAACTAACTAACCTCAATTAAGTTGCATATATACCTACGACGGTTCTCACTTCTCGGCAGAAGTAACTACGGTTGGTCAAGGGATTAGAATACATGGTGGTGATTTCTGGCGTGGTCCATGTAGACGTGTACAACCCTGTCGAACAGCATGACCCTGTGAATAAATTTCTAGGACATCTATTTTGTTCAGTCTTATAAACAGAAGGGTTCGATAAAAATATTTATTACAAACCTATGATCAACCAATGGAATAATTGTACCTTCTGTTGTGTTTTGCATGCCAAAGAACCTTAATACCGTTGTAGTGAAGTGGCTTAGGCAGTCAATCTAGCTAATATTGTGTTCATATATAGTATGTTTGGGAAAAACCAATAACACGTAGGAGTAGTAGGTGTGTCTCATAATACAACACTGACTCGTTTCTGAATATACTCAAGGATGGTACTGCAAAAATAATCTGCATACCAAGCACATGATATAGTATAGAAGCAAACATAGCAGAGGAAGTTTGGGAATCAAGGGACGAGGAAAACCTGTTACACGTTGTAGTAGGACTTTATTATAGATAATTTTATATTAATATTAAGAGATAAAAACTGACATAGCGTGTCCAAATGTCCTACTTTGTAAGAATCAAGAGGCCTGAAATATCATATTGTTAAAGACATCTATTGGTAAATCATGTGGCTGGCAAACTGATTCCATGAATGAGTGTGGTGAGAAATGCATGATTCATATTCAGATTGACGAAATACAAATTTACGGACAAAAATCTAGTACTTGGGAAACTAATGAAAGGTTTTTCTCTGAAGAAAATAATACATACACATACTTTGAGATGAGTGTACCTGAGCTATCAACATGGTGATGTGCTTAGTGAGAGTTCTACCGATTTAGTATATGCCTGCAAAGTTACAAGAAAGAAAGTAAGCCATATCCATCCAAGGGTCAGGGCCACCTTGACTACATGAGGAGATGATATGCAACTGTACTACTGCAGAGAGGGGATTGAAACTGGTACCCGGCGATGGCTATAGATGTGTCTTATCTAGCGGCCATACAACATGCCATGGGTGAGGCTGCATCTACATGGGAACTGGCTGCTTAAAGGGAAAACCAACCGCATCATTTACTTATGCAGGGAAGTAGATGAATGGGATTTGCTGGAGCAGATGAAGAGAGAGATGATTTGAGCCGTTGCTACAGACAAGATTGGGACTTGCCGTGGTGAAGATTAGAGGGGAGGAAAATAAAGCAAGCTCCGGACTCCAATCTCCCCAGCAACCTGTCCGTTTGGAGGGCACTGAGCGGAACCAACTTACCCATCGGTGATGGAGCTACCTTAGCCAGAACAGAGACAAAGATGGAGGGGACGACCAGGGCACCGCGGTCGCTGTCTCGACGATGCAGGGCACATACTGACACACCAGCAACGGGAACGTAGTCCAATAGATTAACGGAGAGCTGCGGAGGCTAGCCATACCGGCGGTCCTGCCGGAGGAGCGCTCTGACTCGGAGATCGGCACTCCCGTCCTGCACAATAAACAGGGGAAAGCAATGAGTCCGTGGTTTAAGGCTGAAACGGGTGACCATTGGTAATCAAAGCACCGTGGTTTAAGGCTCCTCCCAAGATTTATGGCTGGAAACTGATGAGGGATGGTAACAAAACATTGTTTCAGTCCGTTTTGTATGCCAGTAATAAAAGGTTCAATGTTACATGCACGTTAGGAGTTGCTGATGTGGCAGGTTGTTGAGTTGGACATGCTGCATGTTGAGATAAATACCTATATTGGGGATCAATCTCTTAGGTATATAGGATATGAGTCTTTGCTTGTTTTATTTTGTGTTTTAAGTCTTGATTCCTTGCTGAACACACATATTTGAGAGAGCCAAAAATATGTCATCACTTGTTAGAATTGCTCCCTATGCTTCACTTAAATTTTCATGAGCTATGGACTTGCTCTAGTGCTTCACTTATATCTTTTTTTAGCATGGTGTGCTTTAGTATTTTTAAAGAAATGCTCTCTTACTTCACTTAGATTTAGTTGAGAGTTAGTAAAATTTTCAAGAACGTCTCTCTTGCTTCACTTAAATTAATTTGAGAGAAAGAAATAATATGCTCATGATCTTCACTTATATTTGTTTGAGCTTTTCAAAAGCAACACATGAAAATTAGTTCCAAAGTGATAGATATCCAAGAAGGATATAATAAAAACTTTCATGAAGATCATTGGACAAAATAAACTTGATTCTTAGTAATAGTTTTGAGATATGATGATGTGATTTGTGAGTCATGTTGATGAGTAATTATACTTTGGTAAGACTATTGGTGTTAAGGTTTGTGATTCCCTATGCAAGCACGAAAGTCAATAATTATGCAATGAAATTATATCCTACTTGTGGTGAATTATTCGGTGTTAATTATGCTTAACGCTCGCTTATGAGATTATTCATTTCTTGGTTGGTCGCTTCTCAATATTTTGCTAGCCTTCATTTTGCACTAAGTATGATCACTACTTGTGCATCCAAAAACCTTGAAACAAGTTTTGACACATGAGTCCACTATATCTACCTATATGTGATATTATTTTGTTGTTCTAAGCAAATTTGTATGTGCCATCTCTAATTTTCAAAATAAACTTCTCTTTTGTGTGTTTGTTCCGCTCACGGAGCAGTGAGGGGTGGCTAATATTTTCCATGCTAGATGTGGTATTCTCACGATGAGTGTTTATTCACTTGTCATTGCACGAGAGTAAGGAAAAAGTATTAGGGATGCCCAGTCCCGAAATGAATAATGAATTTACTTTATATTATCAAATAATAAATTCCTTGGAAAGTGCTGGTATGGAAGGCACCCGTGGATACGGTTAGCCATGAAAAGTGAAAGTATGGTCGAAAAGGAATAAACTTTATTTTCTGTTTGGGAACCGCCTATGATATATCTAGCATGAAAGTGTTGGGAACTCTTAGTCGTTTTCGTTGGTGGGAAAGACACACCTCCCAAAATGTTTTTATCTCTAAGTTTTTCGCTTTGAGCTCTGGCACCTCTACAAATCCCTACTTCCCTCTGCGAAGGGCATTTCTTTCACTTTATGCAATTTTTAATCTGAATTTGAGTCTCCATCTTCTCTTACAAAAAGCACCAACTAGGAGGCACTATGATCGTACTTGAGCATTGGGTGTAGTTAATATGCTAGTGTGTTTCATGAATAGATCAATGATTGAGCATGATCAGCTAGGGATAGCTTATTTTAGCGTTGATATTTTGAAAGACATAGTTGCATGTTGATATGCTTGAGTATTTAAGTTATCATGTCAAAACTAGAATATTGCTTTGAACAATATAAAAGTCCAAACGTCCATGCTATAAAGAAAAGAAATATGATATGACATGATAGGCAGCATTCCACATCAAAAAAATCTATTTTTATCACTTACCTACTCGAGGACGAGTAGGAGTTAAGCTTGGGGATGCTGATACGTCTCCAACGTATCTATAATTTTTGATTGGTCCATGTTGTTACATTATCAAGCTTGGATGTTTTATAATCATTTTAATGTTATTTTATATCATTTTCTGGTACTAACCTATTGACACGCTGTGAAGTGCTAGTTGCTATTTTTTGCATGTTTTTTACATCGCAGGAAATCAATACCAAACTGAGTCCAAATGAAACGAAACTTTATGGATATTTTTTTGGACCAGAAGACACCTGATAGGCCAAGGCTGCACCTGGGGGATGCTCCGAGGAGAGGACAACCCACCAGGGTGCGCCAGGAGGCCCAGGTGCGCCCTGGTGGGTTGTGCCCACCTCTGGTGCCCCCGGACCGCCTCTTTGCTCTATAAATACCCCAATATTCCAGAAACCCTAGGGGAGTCGATGAAAATCAAATCCATATAATGTAACTCTTTTTCTGGTGTGTTTGTTGGGATCGGATGAACTTTGAGTTTATGATTAGATCTAACTTTTTATATCCATCAAAGTATTTGAGTTTCTTTGATCACTTTTATGCATGATTGCTTATAGCCTCGTATTTCTTCTCCGATATTTGGGCTTTGTTGTGGGTTTGTCACGGCAGATGTCCTCGTGAAAGGACTTAGTCGTGGAGCCATCGCAACGGGTTAGCTTAAAGGGGTTAAACCAGACAAGGGGACACGGGGAGTTTATACTAGTTCGGCCCCTTTGATGAAGGTAAAAGCCTACGTCTAGTTGTGATTGGTATTGCTAGGGTTTCGATGACCAGGGAGCGAATCCGCTTTGACTGGATCTCGAGTTGTTGTCTGTTGTCCCTACACCGCTGCCGGGTCGTCCCTTTATATACATAGGTTGACGCCCGCTGGTTTATAGAGTCCCGAAGCTGGATCATAAACATGCCCGGTTCGGTCTCTATACTTCCTATCTTACAATGCAAGTTACATAATAAGGTCGGTTTACATCTACAGGCCTTAACTCGCCTTTGGGCCTTGGGCTTTCATAAAGCGCCATCATTCTTACGTCTTCATGGGCTTCTAATCTTCATAAAGTTAATCCGGCTACTCCTGGCCGGTTTACGCCCAGTAGTAATATCCCCAACATTAGGCCCCAGATTGGTTTGAACTTGTTCATGTCAATCTTCAACACTTAGAAAAACTCCTCCTTTGCATCTTCACCTTGATCTTGTAAACCCCCGTGATGTCATACTCCAGGATCATGATAAACTGCCCTGACGTCATCTATTCGTTGAAACCGAAGATTACCTTCATTAATGCATATCCAATCGTCGAGGCGACACCATTTATTAACTATCCATTTTTGAGCTCCTCGATTCCCGCGCTTGTCGCTTTATCACTTCACCTTATAAATAGGACCATAGGTCCTTCTCCTTTTTCCCGTTCGTCTCCTTCACTTCTTCTTCCTCCTCGTGACATCTCTGCCCCTAAGCGCCGCCGCCGTCACCGAGCTTCACCTCTGCTTCGACAAAGGCCGCTGCATCAACCTGACCGTTACCAGAGACACACGGTGATCCTTCGCTGCTTCTTCCTGCATCAGTAAGTTCCTCTTCTCCTCACCCCAGATCCGCCATTAGGGTTCGGTGTTCTTCATAACCTGAAGTTGTTCCTCCTTTAGTAACACCAATGGCCAGTTAGTTTTGATTGTTTTCAGCGCCCTTTGTAGCTTAAACTCCTTTCTTCTTGTAAAGGCATCCGCTTGATATCAAACTCATCTGAACGTACTGAACCTTTTGAGCACTTGAGATTAGAACAGAATATATTTTGATTATCCAATGCATGGCAGATCTGAAATTCCCATGCCAAACTGTGAAATCAGTTTTACCTTACTTAGCCCTTTTCGCCTTAGATCTATATCCTCTTTACTATGTAGGTGGTTTACCCTTGTAAAAACAATCTATCTCATACCATTAGTCCCCTGGTAAACTGGAAAACCCCCTTTACATTCATTGTAACAGTCCGGTTGAACAACACACGTATACCCTTGATATGACTTTGTCATTCATTATTGTATCAATCTCCGGTTCATACAATTTCACATATCTGTATATTTTTAATCCATTGCATCTTGCGTACCACCATGAATGATTTGTAAACCGGCATTCTTTTTCAGCTTTTCGTTCCACAATGGCCAAACAGTTTTTGGCTTGCAACTGGGCTCCTTCCCGGGTCACCGAGGAACAGCTGAACGGAATGGTCAATATCGGCACCTTGCCTAAGAAAACTGAAATTCGATGGCGAGTTCCAGGAACAGAGAATCCTCCTACCCCGAGGCAGGGTGAGGTAGTGGTCTTTGTCGACCACATAGGTCGTGGTTTCAAACCGCCCGGGTCGAAGTTTTTCTGAGATGTGCTTGCCAGTTTCCAACTCCATCCTCAAGATATCGGACCCAACTCGGTGTCCAATCTATGCAACTTCCAAGTCTTCTGTGAAGTGTACTTACAAGAAGAACCAATTGCTGAGCTGTTCTGGGACTTTTTTCATCTGAACCGGCGTACAGAATTTGTAAACGGTCCCAACACTGAATTTGGTGGTGTCTCTGTTCAAAAGCGGAAGGAAGTTGAATTCCCTCATGCCAAACTGCACAGTCACCCTAAGGAATGGAACCAAACTTGGTTCTACTACATAGATACCTCTCCTGAAAATGAGAACCCTCTTCCAGGCTACTGTGATCACCGGCTTTCCAACACTCATCCAATGCCGCAACGTTTAAGTTCTGTGGAACGGGCCAAATATGCCCTTCAACTCGCCAAGCTCCGAGCCTTTATGGCCAACGGTTTAACAAGCGTTGATTTTGTGCGTTGCTGGATATCTTGGAGCATCTTGCCACTAAGCCGCTGCCACGATTTAATGTGTGAGTACACCGGTGAATTATAAGACCCCCAACGCCACATCAACATTCAGGTAACCGATGAAGAGGTCACTGAAAGTGTCAAGAAAATTTTGAATGAACCGGAATCAGTCTGTCGCCAAACCGGCTCGAACCCCTTCTACACTCAAAATAAACAGCCTGCTGTAAGCACTATGCTTTCCTTTTTATCTTTGATATCTTTAAATTTTTCAACTTGTAAACTTCCTTCTATTTGTGTATAAACAGGGTGATGATCCCTTCTGGAAGTGGAAATCCACAGATAAAGCGGCAAAGCCATCCCGTCCCAAAACCAAAGCCGTCAAGCGAACCTCAAAGTGGAAAACAACCAAACGTATCAACATGGAACTTGATGAAGATGCAGAGGAACCGGAAGTTGAGGTAGAACTTGACTCCCTTGGCTCCCTTTTCATGCATCTCATTAACAACGATCTTTATCAGGAGGACGTAGAAGGCAGCCAGGCTGATGACGTAGAGGTAATTACCCTTTCCTCCGGTTCAGACTCTATGCCAACACAAAAAAACCCGTCAAGCGGTCCGAAAAGTAAGCTTTTCTCATCCTCTTGCTTACTTGGATCCAACATTTATTTTGAAGATGCAGCAGCATGAAGCTCGCCGGACAACCCGGCACAGCGGCCAACAGGTCACTTCGGCCGGTTTACCTGATACCCTGGTTCGGAAGTGCCGATCTGAGGTATCCCCCACTTCTGACAATTCTTATCCCAAGGCAGGTTATTTCAGACAACCTCTTAATCTGTCTGATTCCAATTATCAGGTGACACCTCCCTCATCCTCTGGCGAGTCAACAGCAAGCCAACTCCCTCCTCTCAAAACTATAGCTGGGTAAATACTCAAAACCTTTCTTCGAATGTTTTACGTATTCTGAGTAATATGCTAAATTTTCACCTCTTTTATTTTTGTTTGCAGAGCCAAAGCCAGACCCAGCAAAAAAGCTCAGGTGAACAATCCGTCTGAAGACTAGGTGGTTCTTGAATAGGAGCAAACAGATGAACCGGACCAAACTCGTGAACCAGAGGGTCCCCATCCTGACGCTACCTTTGATGAGCCACCCCCTCAAGACCGGAATATTAATGAAAAAAATGAAGCTGATACTGATGTTCCTGATACTGAACCGGCAGCTCCAATCCAGGCTAGTCCGATGAGAGTTACTAGCACTCCACCATCACCCACAAAAGCTATTGGGGGCCTAGGAGATGACGCTATCATTACTGGCATGGGCCACAACTCTCCTGGCCATCCTGTAATCTTGGCCAAACATAGCGCCAAAGAAGACCGTGCTGCCATGGAGAAGGGTAAATGGAGCACTGATTTGTCAAGTTATGCTCATCTCAGCGCTGAAGAAGTCCATTCCGGTTTTTTAAACCGTCCACACTCAAACCGAGATTATGAGGCCGGTTTGGTGAACTTAATGAAGGAACCCTATGAGGTATTTTCATCTCCCTTTATTTCTTGATTCCAAAGTTGAAACACTATCCCAAGTAGCCCCCAAGGGCCGTTTTATGATGTGAATCTTCAACCGGGACTTTGTAATACTTTAATCCTCTCCTACTGATCCTCAAAATGTCATGTCCTTAGTGAAAACAAAACCGATACTTTACCAATGTAATTATGTAGCTTTCCTTAGTGTAGCCCCCAAAGGCCGGTTTAGCTTTGCGAGGTAATCCGGGTCTTGAATCCATGCGTCCATTTTGAACAGATGTACATTAGCCCCCAAGTGTCAAGGATAATGCTTGCATTATTCTGGAGACTTATAAAAGATGTATTGATAATAGAGCAAATAGGCATTAGCCCCCAAGTACGAAGTGCATAACTTGTTATACGCTTAGTACTTAGAAAATACATATCCTGTTGTTGACATATCTTCGCTGTTACAGGCCGAGCTAAGCAATAGAGATGCCCGAACCGCTGATTTGAAAGAGAACGTGAAGTCCCAACAAGCAGAGGCTGTGAAAGCCAAGGAGGAGCTGACCAAAGCCCTGACAGCTATGGAAAAGCTAAAGGAGTCTTTTAACAAGGAACGTGCTGACTGGGAAACCGAAAAGGCCGGTTTAACCAAAAGAGCTGAGGATGCCGAAGCAGCCCTGAAGCCAGTTGTAGATGAACTAACTGGTTTGAAGCGGCAAATCAACGCCATGACGTCCGCTGTATTTGGTAAGTATCTCCTTATGCTGTTTGTCCAATTCATGATATCTTATTGTTTACCAGTTGGGTCGATATTAAACCATGATAGGCACTCACATTACTCATCTGGGCGCTGATATGCGGATGAAGCTTAAAGCGGCTTACACCTTAATAGAACAGCTTTACTCTGGATCCCAGCGTGCTATATGCACTGCAGCCTACAATAAACCAGCACCAAGACTGATAAAAGAAACCCTTGAGAAGATAGCCATGCTACCAGCCCGGATTACTGAACTGAAGAAGGCAGCCGCAAGAGCAGGAGCGCTGACCGCACTAATCCGGGCCAAAGCATGGATTTCGGATCTTGAAGCGGATGACATCATTAAAGGATATCCAGGTGTGAAGGAGGACGGTTCAAACTTCTACAATGATGATCTCCGAAGGCTGACAAAGGAGATGCGGCCAATAGCCAGCAAACTGGCAGAAGACACAGATTTATCTCATTTCCAACCGGCTTACGACACTGAAGGGAAGAGACAGCCTGCCGAAATCCATGAGGTCGAACAACTTGTGCCTCCAATCCGTAAGCATACTTATGCTCCTGACATTAACCCTCTAGCCTTATCCATGAAGAAGCCATGTTTCAAGCTTTAACCGGAATCGATTGGTCAACGGTTGATTTCCAGCGTCTGGGGAGGGATGAAGAAGAAGTGATTGCACCAAATGATCCTCAACCGTCAAGCCGTCCAGACGAAGCGTCTTAAACCGGCCGCCGGTTTACCAGCTATTGTGTGCCACTACTTAGAAACAATTATTCAATTGGAGTCGTTTTGAAGCTTCTTGTAATAGGATAGCAAAAAACACTTTATCTGTCATGCCATTGAGCATGTTTTGTGGTGCTTTGACATTGTGAGAACTTGCTCCACCTTTGGAATTCATGTATGCATAATCCTTTATGTTCCTGCATATGAAAACTAAAAAGCATCCTAGTGGTTTACCACTAGACGGGTTATGATGCCCAAAAGCCATACACAACTTGGATGGATAACCAAAGTTTGTAGTAATCCGATAAAATAAGTAATACCTGTGATATACCTCGTTGGCTGACCAACTTCTTGTATGGTAGAGGTAAAAACATTAATCCGGAGTGTTAATAACTCCTGGCCCTCTTGCCAGTTCATGTAGAAATCATATTGGGCTAAAAAGCCATTGATTTGTCCGTATAAGGTTGGTGACATCTAGTCAAGACCAGTCTGGAGCAATTCACTACCAGTTTAGAATCTGATCATGTACTAACAACGAAGCGCTGAAAGTCATGCCGGTTTGTAATGAACACCGGTTTGTCAGAAAAAATGTTTATAAATCCCTTATCAAAAGATGTTAAAACAACAAATACAAAAGAAATATGCAAGGCTTTTCATGGGCTGCCAGGCCCTAAATCGAGGCTTTTCATGGGCTGCCAGGCCGCTGAGTTAAACCATTTTGCAAAGCCTTTTTAAGATGGACCTCAATCTTTAACCAATCACCGATTTAACTTTGACAAGTTCAGGGTCCATGGGATTGATTTGTCAAACGTTCGATGGGTCATACCAGGTTTACCTGGACAGAGTGACTTACTTAAAGAGGCAGGATAACCCGTAGATCTGTTGGGTGTGGTGTTGATGCTCCATAACATAGAAGGTAACTCCTCAACCCAACAACCCGGTGTCATCTTCAAAGGAACCATAAGCCGGGGTTTAATACCTCTCAAAATTTCTTGATTTGCCCTCTCCGCTTGACCATTAGATTGGGGGTGAGCCACTGATGCTATATCAAGCCGGATATGCTCACGTTGGCAAAATTCCTCCATCTCTCCCTTTGACAGATTAGTACCATTATCAGTTATAATACTGTATGGAAAGCCAAACCGGAATATCACCTTTTTGATGAACTGAACCGCCGTGATCGCATCACACTTACTGACTGGCTCTGCTTCCACCCATTTGGTGAATTTGTCAACTGCCACTAATAAGTGGGTCTTGTCCTTGGATCGCTTGAAGGGTCCAACCATATCAAGCCCCCAAGTTGCAAACGGCCAAGTTATTGGAATCATCCTCAACTCCTGAGCTGGAATATGAGCACGGCGTGCGAATTTTTGACAACCATCACATCTTTTGACTAAATCCTCCACATCAGCGTGAGCTGTTAACCAAAAAAACCGTGGCGAAAAGCTTTAGCTACCAAAGACTTTGAACCGGCGTGGTGACGACAATCCCCTTCATGGATTTCTCACAAAATCTCACAACCCTCTTGAGGAGAGACACAACGCTGAATTGCCCCTAAGATGCTGTAACGATGTAACTCTCCGTTGAGTATGGTCATTGACTTAGAACGCCGGATTATCTGCGGGGCCGAGGTTTCATCCTCCGGTAACTTGCCTTGGTTCATGTAAGCCAGGAATGGGATTGTCCAATCCGGTATGATATGCAAAGCTGCCACCAATTGAGCATCCGGATCAGGAATAGCCAACTCCTCCTCTGTTGGTACCTTGACCGATGGATTATGCAACACGTCAAGAAAGACATTTGGTGGGACCGATTTACGCTGAGAACCAAGGCGGCTTAAAGCGTCCGCCGCTTCGTTCTTTCGCCGGTCTATATGGTCCACCTGATAACCCTTGAAGTGACCAGCCACTGTGTCCACCTCTCGTCGGTATGCAGCCATGAGTGGGTCTTTAGAATCCCAAGTGCCAGACACCTGTTGAGCCACCAGATCTGAATCCCCAAAGCACTTAACCCGGCTTAAGTTCATCTCCTTAGCCATCAGAAGACCTTGGAGTAAGGCCTCATACTCAGCTGCATTGTTAGTACAAGGGAACATTAAACGGAGGACATAACAAAACTTGTCACCTTGTGAGGAAGTTAGTATGACTCCAGCCCCCGAGCCCTCCAACTGTCTGGATCCATCAAAGTGAATAGTCCAAAACGTGTTATCTGGCTTTTCCTCTGGTGTCTGCAACTCTGTCCAATCATTGATGAAATCCACGAGCACTTGGGATTTAATTGCTGTGTGAGGCGTGTATTTGAGCCCGTGAGGCCCAAGCTCAATAGCCCACTAAGCAATCCGGCCAGTTGCTTCTCTGTTTTGAATGATATCTCCCAGAGGGGATGAACTGACCACTGTGATAGGATGACCTTGAAAATAATGTTTGAGCTTCCGGCTTGCCATAAACACTCCATACACCAGCTTCTGCCAATGTGGATACCTCTGCTTTGATTCAATGAGCACCTCACTGATATAATAAACCGGTCGTTGAACCAGATATTCCTTTCCATCTTCCTTGCGCTCCACCACAATAGCCATGCTAACAGCTCGGGCATTAGCAGCCACATACAGCAATAACGGCTCTTTATCGATCGGGGCTGCAATCCCGGGCGGTTCAGCTAACTGCCTCTTCAGATCCTCAAATGCTTTATCAGCCGCCTCACTCCAGACAAAATCATCTGTTTTCTTTAGCATCTGATATAGAGGGATAGCCTTCTCCCCAAGACGACTGATAAACCAGCTCAAAGCCGCAATCCGGCCGGCCAAACGTTGAACGTCATTGATACACACCGGTTTAGCCAAAGATGTAATTAGTGAGATTTTTTCCGGATTAGCCTCAATGCCTCTGTTTGACACCAGAAAACCTAAGAGTTTGCCTGCCGGGACACCAAAGACACACTTTTCCGGATTGAGCATCATCTTGTAAACCCGGAGGTTGTCAAAGGTTTCTCTCAAATCATGTACCAATGTTTCCTCCTTCCTGGACTTTATCACAATATCATCTACATATGCATGAACATTGCACCCAATCTGCTTATGAAGACAATTCTGAACACAGCGTTGATAAGTCGCCTAGGCACTCTTGAGCCCAAAAGGCATGGAGACATAGCAGAAGGCTCTAAAAGGAGTTATAAAAGTCGTCTTCTCCTGGTCCTTAACTACCATTTTGATCTGATGATAACCAGCATAAGCATCCAAAAAACACAAACAGTCACAACCCGCCGAAGCATCAATAATTTGATCAATACGAGGGAGGACAAAGGGATCTGCAGGGCAAGCCTTGTTCAAGTCAGTGTAATCTACACAAATACGCCAAGTTCCATTTTTCTTAAGAACCAGCACCGGGCTAGCCAACCACTCTGGGTGAAAGACCTCCACGATAAACCCTGCGGCCAACAATCGAGCTACCTCTTCACCAATAGCCTTGCACCTTTCTTCATTGAAGCGGCGGAGAAACTGCCAGACCGGTTTAAACTTAGGATCAATCTTAAGTGTGTGCTCAGCGAGTTCCCTCAGTACACCTGGCATGTCAGAAGGTTTCCATGCAAAGATGTCCCGGTTCTCACGGATGAACTCGATGAGCGTGCTTTCCTATTTGGGATCCAGGTTAGTGCTGATGCTGAACTGCTTGGATGAATCACCAGGAACAAAATCAACCATCTTAGAATCTGTGGCCGATTTAAATTTCAATGTTGGATCGTGTTCCGTAGTTGGCTTTTTCAAAGAAGTCATATCTGCCGGATCAACTTGGTCTTTATAAAACTTCAGCTCCTCCGTGGCACAAACCGACTCAGCATAAGCCGCATCACCTTCCTCACATTCCAAAGCGATCTTCCTGCTCCCGTGTACTGTGATGGTCCCCTTATGACCTGGCATCTTAAGCTGTAGATAAACATAACACGGCCTCGCCATGAACTTAGCGTAAGCCGGTCGCCCAAACAAAGCGTGATACGGACTTTTGATTTTCACCACCTCAAAAGTCAATGTTTCTGATCTTGAATCATGATCATCTCCAAAAGCCACCTCTAAGGCTATCTTGCCCACTGGATATGCAGACTTACCAGGCACCACACCATGAAAAACGGTGTTTGATGGTTTAAGATTCTTATCTGTCAACCCCATACGACGGATGGTATCATAATATAAAATGTTGATACTACTTCCCCCATCCATGAGTACCTTAGTGAACTTATATCCCCCAACTTGAGGGGCCACCACTAAGGCCAGATGACCCGGGTTGTCAACTCGGGGCGGGTGATCCTCTCTACTCCATAAAATGGGTTGCTCAGACCAGCGCAAATACTGAGGCACCGCCGGCTCAATAGAGTTCACTGCCCTCTTGTGAAGCTTCTGATCATGCTTACACAAGCTAGTGGTGAAGACATGATATTGCCCACTATTTAACTGCTTAGGATTGCTCTGATAACCCGACTGCTACTGCTATTGGTGGTTCCCCTGATGGTTGTAACCTCCCTGGTTGCCTTGGTTCCCTTGATTGCTGTGTCCGGTTTGATTGCCCTGAAATCCTGAACCGGAGCTGCCGCCTCCGTAACCCGGCCCGTGGAAACCACCTCCTGAACCGCCGGGCGGGCCATTATCGTACTGAAACATATTGGAGTTCTTGAAATATCGCATGATATAACAATCCTTCCAAAGATGTGATGTTGGCTTCTCCTTTGATCCATGCTTTGGATAGGGTTGATTTAACAGGTGCTCCAAATTGGGGCCTGAACCTCCGCCCCTCTGGGGCTGCTTGCCCTTACGGCGCTGACCATTCTCCTGAGCATTGGTGTTAGCCACAAAGTCCAAACTGCTGTCGGCCTTGCGCTTACCATTGTTCCCATGGCCTGCCGGATTATGCTGCTGACCCTTGGCCTTGCCATTCTTTTTCCCTTTCCCCGATTTGTCCTCCTCTGAGTCAGGGTCTTTGGTATTTTCTGAATTGGCGTATTTACCCAAAGCGGCCATAAGCGTTGACATATCATTGCAGTGACGTTTGAGCCTTCCTAACTTCTGTTTGAGTGGCAGAAAACGGCAATTCCCCTCCAATGTTAGCACTGAGGTATCTGCATTAATACGATCCGATGAATGCAAAATAGCTGAGACCCGCTTTACCCAATGGGTCGTGGACTGCCCATCCTCTTGGACACAAACGGCCAGATCCACAATTGACATGGGATGCTTACAAGTATCTTTGAAGTTCTGGATAAACTGGTGCTTCAGTTCGGCCCATGATCCGACAGAGTTAGTTGGTAAGCTCTTCAGCCAAGTACGAGTTGTTCCTTCCAACATCATGGTGAAGTATTTAGCACATACCGCTTCATACACATCTAACATATCCATTGCCATCTCGTAACTTTCAACCCATGCCTCTGGTTGCAGATCGGCGGTGTAATTGGGTACCTTACGAGGTCCTTTGAAATCCTTGGGCAGTCACACATTACGCAAAGCGGGGGTGAGATACGGCACCCCTAAGGAACTGAATACCACACCTGGCTCTAATGAAGCGGTAGGGTGAACCGGCGTGGGTTGACGGGCTCCGTGCAGAGCTGCTAACTCGGCCTCTTGACGTGCGCGACCATGATCCACCACATCCTGCGCATTAGCACCTCCCCCTGTCGGGTTGTGCCCTCGCGGCGAGTTACGGCGACGTGCACTGCTTGACATGGCTGGTTCATCCTCAATGTGCCTGCTGTAGCTCCGGCTTGGAAGGGGGGTGGAATGAATCCTCTCATGACTGTGCGAATATGCCTAGTGCTGGTTTAGAGCTGTTTGAAGGAAATCTCTGGCCCGTCGTGCCTCAACCGCAACTGGTGATTCACCGTCGGTTCGGAGGGCTGCCAACCATGAAGTGGCAGCCACAATGGTGTCCAACGGGTTGGAGTAATGCCCGGGGGGTGTTGGAACATACTGTGGCACGACGTTGTTCTGACGGGGCAGGTCCATCGTGCGCAGCTGAACCGGCGCTCCTGTCCCTGGCGCCTCCGTCCGATTTAATATTGGCTGGTTACTAGTTCCTGCTCCTGGCGTATGGAAGAGATTTCTTGGCTCATAACTTGGCGGGAGATGCGATCGGTATCTTCTTCTCATGACTTCCTCTGAAGAATTCTGATCCAGCCTAAGCCAGTAGGCCTGAGCTTCCAACTCGGCCCGTTCTGTAGCCATCCTAGCGTTCTCTGCCGCTAGGTCTGCTTTAGCCTGGGTTATCTTATCTTTCACCTTTGCGAACTCCGCGTTGTGCTGATCTCGGGCAGCTTCGTCCACCTCCGCGGCCATCAATGTTGCCAAAGCGTCGAACAAGTCAGACAGAACTTGAGCCGAAGGTGGCGCAGAGCTCCTTGCCCCCGCCGGCGTGGCTGTTGCTGAACCGGAGAGCATTGCTGCGGCGGTTGATGAGTGGGGCACTGACTGTGTACCGACCATGAAGATAGTGGCCCGGTTTGGCAGATCAGGGGACTCCGGAATACTGTTGCCCTCGGAGCCTCCACTAACCCGGCCATCCTGCAACTGATAGAGCGATTCGGTTTCTCCAGAAGATTCGTCATCGGAGCGGACTACGGTTTCTCCATCGGATGCCGGTCCGTCCTCATATTCTGCTCCATGGATGACACCTATCAAAACATGCTTTGCCATGGGCTGAACCGGGGAAGGGCTTGCACGCCGAGCCGTCTCGATGATGTCGGTGCAGGTGTCCGGCTCAGGGCCCGGTTCGCCAATCTTGCCGATGAAGACGTGAATCCCACCAAAGGGGACCCGGTACCCGTATTCGATTGAATCCGCCTCGGGGCCCCATCCCGCGTTGTCGATGTGGAGCTTGCTGCGATGACACTTCGTCATCCGGCCCACAGCGTATCCCTTGAGTCCATCAAAGCTGCCCTTTAAGAGCTCGAAACCATCGTGCGATAGCCCCACGGTGTGCGCCAACTGTCGAGGGTTTGTCACGGCAGATGTCCTCGTGAAAGGACTTAGTCGTGGAGCCATCGCAACGGGTTAGCTTAAAGGGGTTAAACCGGACAAGGGGACACGGGGAGTTTATACTAGTTCGGCCCCTTCGATGAAGGTAAAAGCCTACGTCTAGTTGTGATTGGTATTGCGGGGGTTTCAATGACCAGGGAGCGAATCCGCTTTGACTGGCTCTCGAGTTGTTGTCTGTTGTCCCTAAACCGCTGCCAGGTCGTCCCTTTATATACATAGGTTGGCGCCCGCCTGTTTACAGAGTGCCGAAGCCGGATCATAAACGTGTCCGGTTCGGTCTCTATACTTCCTATCTTACAATGCAAGTTACATAATAAGGTCGGTTTACATCTACAGGCCTTAACTCGCCTTTGGGATTTGGTCCTTCATAAAGTGCCATTATTCTTACGTCTTCATGGTCTTCTAATCTTCATAAAGTTAATCCGGCTACTCCTGGCCGGTTTACGTCTTCATTTTTTGGTACTAACCTATTGACATAGTGCCCATGTTTTTTACATCGCAGGAAATCAATACCAAACTGAGTCCAAATGCAACGAAACTTTACGGATATTTTTTGGACCAGAAGACACCTGATAGGCCAAGGCTATGCCTGGGGGGTGCTCCGAGGTGAGGACAACCCACCAGGGTGCGCCAGGAGGCCCAGGTGCGCCCTGGTGGGTTGTGCCCACCTCTGGTGCCCCCGGACCGCCTCTTTGCTCTATAAATACCCCCAATATTCCAGAAACCCTAGGGGAGACGATGAAAATCAAATCCATATAATGTAACTCTTTTTCTGGTGTGTTTGTTTGGATCGGATGAACTTTGAGTTTATGATTAGATCTATCTTTTTATATCCATGAAAGTATTTGAGTTTCTTTGATCACTTTTATGCATGATTGCTTATAGCCTCGTATTTATTCTTCGATATTTGGGTTTTGTTTGGCCAACTTGATCTATTTATCTTGCAACGGGAAGAGGTGCTTTGTAGTGGGTTCGATCTTATGGTGCTTGATCCCAGTGGCAGAAGGGGAACCGACATGTATGTATCATTGCTACTAAGGATAAAACAATGGGTTCTATCTCTACATAGAGAGATCTTTGTCGGATTTTGGGTTCCAGCAGACCCTTGAGGTTCGAACATTGGGGTGCATGCGGAGATCTCTCCCCTACCGATCTACGTCCGATCCTCTCGTGCCAACTAAGATGAGAATGATGAACAACACAAGAGACACGAGGTTTATACTGGTTCAGGCCACCGTTGTGGTGTAATACCCTACTCCAGTGTGTGGTGTGATGGATTGCCTCTGGGGCTGATGATGGACAGTACAAGGGAAGAACAGCCTCGCGAGGGGTGTTCTTGAGCTGGTGCGGTGTGTTCTACTTAGTCTCTATTGGGTTTCTCTCCCCCTCTCGTTGTGGAGGCTAGCTCTATTTATAGAGGCCCTGGGCCTCTCCCAAATAATTGAGCGGGAAAGGCGCCAACAATTGGCCATTTTGAAGGGGAACATCTAGTACAAGTTATCCTGACCAAAGGTGGTCTTCGGCTGCCAAAAGCACTAGTGATGACGCCGTCTTGGTCTCCACGGTGACCTCCATCTGGCCGTCCGGCTGGTCTTGGTCTCGTTGCACCGGAATGGTAACCTTTGCCTGATACCTTGGTATCTGCTTGCCCCCTCTGCACCAAAGGGGAAAACAAGGACCCTGCGCAGGCCGGCGCCTGCCTGGCCTTGATCGTCATGGCTTGCGTCATGGGATCCTCGCGAGGTACCCTTGCATTGATCTCTCTGCCTCCTCGTCAGCCTGCCTGATGAGGCCGCTCTTGAGGAAGCTTCCTGTCGTCCGCCCCGCGAGGCTTGGCCCCTCGCGAGGGTCTTGAGCTTGGGCTGATGAAGATGGGCCGCGTTGGGCCCCCACCTGAGCCACGCCGCAGGACGCAGGCACGCAAGTCTGGGGACCCCCGTTCCCAGAACGCCGACAGTAGCCCCCGGGCCCAAGGTGTGCGCGGGCTTGGCTTAGCAGAGAAGCGAAGGGGCAAGTGCGAAGCGCCGCGGGCCTAATAGCCTGCGGCCTTGGGCGCCGCGTGGCGGTTGATTGGGCGTGGGCGTCTGCACTTCCCACGACGCCTCAGCAACTGCACAACTTCACAAGTCCCTGCATGCAAAGATATGGGTCATGATTACCTGAGGTCATGGTGCTCGGCGGTTGGCCTTCCCCGCTATAAGTACGGGGCCGTGTGAGCTTCCTCAGTTCACCCCTTTCTGCTACTCCCTTATTCTTCTCGGCCACTTGCCGTTCTCATGGCTCTGAAGAGATTGTCGGCCATAGAGAAGGGAAAGGCCCGCCAGGCAGGGCCCGACTCCCCCCGGCCAGGCGCGGCTGGGGTCGTCCTCGCAAGCATCCAGCGGTCTCCGCAGCGGCTTCCCGTGGCCACGGAGGCGGTTCCCTGCGCGGTGGTGAGTGCTCGGCTGCCGAGGGGAGGCATGTCGTGACCGCGCGGCCCCCCAGGCCGCGTTTTCGCTCGGCGGAGGTGCTGCCGGAGTTCGCCGTGTGGTCGGCAGACCCGACCAGCACCTGGCTCCAGCTCCCCCTCTTCTTCGTAGGTGAGCTGCCGGCCAGCGCCCGGTGCGGCTTCTGGCTCCAGGAGGATGGTTGCTGCAGCAGGGCCTTCTGGGCTTCGCTGGAGGTCTCCCCTTTCGGAAATGGGGTCCTGACTCGCGGCTAGCAAACGTTTGCCCGCGCGCGCGGCCTGGGTCAGCGGTGCACCCTGCACTTCAAGTTCGATGGTGATGCCACCCTCTACATGAGGGTGTTTGGGGAAGATGGTCGTCGCGCTGGGTGCTACCCCGAAGATGGTGACCGCGGCCACCTGCCCAGCCCCGGCACCGACCGGGATGAAGACAGCGCCAGGCGTGCCAGCGGCGGTGCTCGGGGCTCACCAAGTTTCGGCGACTCTCCCTCAGGCAGCAGCTCCTCCAGCGGTGGCCACGACCAGCCCCCGCGCCGTCGCGCCAGCCTGGGTGAAGGCAGTGGGTCCATCCGCCGCCGCGCCCAGGTGAAGCGAGAGGAGGTGTCCGCCTGAACCCCAGGAGCAGCTCGAGCTTTTGCTGTAGGTTGGTGTTGGACAGGTCGTGTCCATTTTGTTTCCTTCCTTTCTTGCGTAAGAAGAAGGTAGTACAGGGCCCCGTGGGGGCGTGTTAGAACTGTTGCTGTCAAGTGTCGCGTTGCTTTTGCCATTTCTGCGCTATGTTTCCGTGCTGCGTGTCCATGTGCGGGAGTCATTTGAGCTTGGTGGAGCTTGACGCGGCCCTCGCCTCCGGAGGCTGAGGCCTCACCATGCGCTTCATGCCCTGCAAGGATTAGTTAGAGGGGTAACCTTTGGTCCCGGCAGCGGGGGCGATCAGCCTAGGTCCTGCGTTTGTGTCACGATGCCCGTGAGGCATGGACTGGGAGGGGTGCTCCCGCAGAGGACTCAGATAGGAAAGCTCCAGAGGATCGGGGCGGAAGACGCTCGCGAGGGCGCTCGCGAACATCCCTCGCAAGACTTGTGCGAGAGAAAACGAGGCGAGTGGATGAAAAATACAGAGAGTCACAAGCCAGGAACGCCAACAACTCCAATAAGACTTCAAACGGGAATAAACACGCCAACTGCAAAAAGCAAATGAAAAAGCCGCGTCCGGCACCTATTCTAGTCTTCGACGTCTTCTCACCAGCGCGGAGCTAAGTGTTGCCACTGGACGTGGGCGGGAGCCCCCGAGGCCCAAGGGTGGCACTCCGGAGACTTCGGGGCGTGTACAGCCCCACTCATTATTACGTGAGAATATCATGGGTGGCGAGCTTCACATGCGTTTGCCTTCTTTACAGGCACCGGGCCTTTCCCAAAACGCGATAGCTTCACAGGCATTGGCCTTCTTCACAGGCACTGGGCCTTTCCCAAAACGCGATAGCTTCACAAGCATTAGCCTTCTTCATAGGCACCGGGCCTTTCCCAAAACGCGATAGCTTCACAGGCATTGGCCTTCTTCACAGGCACCGGGCCTTTCCCAAAACGTGATAGCTTCACAGGCACCGGGCCTTTCCTAAGCGCTAGGCCTCGCTCAAGGGTAGAACCTTCGGAGATGTTGAATGTTCCATGCGTTCTGGATGGGTACTCCCCCCGGAGTCTCCAAGCGCGCGGAGCTAGGCCTGGAAACATGAACAACCTTGAACGGGCCCTCCCACATGGGAGAGAGCCTGTGCAGCCCCTCCCTGGAGAGAACCCGTCTGAGCACGAGATCCCCTACCTCATGGGTCCTAGGCGGATGCTGCGGCAGTGGTATCGTCGTAGTGCCTGTTGATACCTTGCCGCTTGCAGTGCGGCTTCCCGACGGCGTTCCTCCCCCAGCACGAGATCCGTCCCCCGCATGGCGTCCTGCTGAGCCTCGTAAAATGCCAGGACCCGTGCGGAGCGACACCTGACCTCGTGAGGGAGAACAGCCTCTGCTCCGTAGATGAGGAAAAACGGGGTCTCGCCAGTCGGCTTGGTTGCTGTCGTGCGAATTGACCACAGCACGGACTAGAGCTCGTTGTACCAGCCCCTGCCACAGGCCTCCAGCTTCTTCTTGAAGGTCCTGGCCTTGAGGCCCCTCAGGACCTCGGCGTTGGCTCGTTCAGCCTGGCCATTGCTCCGGGGTGTGCCACCGAAGCGGAGAATATATGCGTTCCAAGGTTAGCACAATACGTTTTGAAGAGATTACTGGTGAATTGTGAACCGTTGTCAGAGATGATGCGGTTAGGCACCCCAAACCGGCTCACGAGGCCCTTGATGAACTTGACTGCCGAGCCTGCCGGGATTGTGCGGACAGCTTCCGCCTTGGCCCACTTGGTGAACTTGTCCACAGCGATGTAGAGTTAGCGATAGCCCCCTTGCGCCCGAGGGAACGGGCCCAGAATGTCCAACCCCCACACTGCGAATGGCCATGAGAGGGGTATGGTCTGTAGACCCCCCGCGGGCTGATGGATCTATTTAGCGTGAAACTGGCAGGCCTCGCAAGCCTTCACCAGCTCAACGGCGTCGTTGAGTGTTGTGGGCCAGTAGAACCCGCTACGGAACACCTTGCCGACGAGGGTTCGCGACGACGAGTGGTGCCCGCAGTCTCCGCCGTGTATGTCTGCCAGCAATTCCTTTCCTTGCTCCCTGGAAATGCAACGTAGGGACACGTCATTTGGCCGCTTCCAGTAGAGATCGCCATCCTGGATGCAATAAGCCATGGCCTGTCGTGCCACACGCTCCGCCTCCTCCTCGTTCTTCGGCAGAATCCCTTGCATCAAGTAGTCCTTGAGCTCTGGGATCCAACATCCCTCCTGAGGCTCCAATGCCAGGAGCAGGCGTGCCCCTGAGGCCGGGCCGCAGATCGGAGCTCCCGAGGCAGGCGGCTGAGGAGGCTCCTCCCTTGGTTGCACCGTGCCCGATAGCGACGGCACCGCCGAGGGCTTGAAGAGCCGCTCCTCGAAGACGCCAGGTTCCTGTGGCAGCCGCCTAGACGCCCTCTTGGCAATGTCGTCGGCCTCCTGATTGGTGCCGCGAGGCACATGCTGCAGCTCCAGCCCCCATAACTGTTTCTCTATCCTGCGGACTTCAGCGAGGTAAGCTTCCATGTGCTTGTCCTTTGGCTCGTATATCTTGTTGGAGAAGTTGACGAGGAGCTGTGAATCGCCCTTGATGGTGAGGCGCTTTACCCCTAAGGCGATCGTGGCTTCCAAGCCTGCTATCAGGCCTTCGTACTCTGCTATATTGTTGGAGACCTTCTCTCCATGCTGGAAGTAGAGTTGCATGGCGTAATAGAGTTTGTCTTGAGTGGGGGATACAAGCACCGCGCCAGCTCCCGCGCCATGTCGGGAGAACGCCCCATCGAAGTACATGACCCAGCCGTCTGGCGCTTCACTTACTGGGGAAAGTGACCGGTCTTCGCCTGCCTCGAGACCCGGTGCTTCTGCCCATCCTGCCACGAAATCTACAAGTGCGGCTCCCTTGATGACCCTGGTCATACTGAATTCTAGTTGAAATGCTTGTAGTTCGATGTTCCATTCAGCGACCCTTCCAGCTGAGTTGGGGCTCCTGAGTACCCTCTCCAAGGGGTATGCCGAGACGACCTTGATGGGGTGGCGTTGGAAGTAGTGCCGCAGCTTGCGTGAGGCCACCAATAGCGCGAGGAGGAGCTTTTGAGGCATGGGGTACCGCGCCCTCGCGTCCCGTAGCACTGTGCTGATGAAATACACGGGGTGCTCGACGAGGTTGAGGGTGCTGGCATAGCTTGCGTCCTCCAGGGGTCAAGGCGTCTCCTGAGGCAACGGAGCCCCCAGCTCTTGATCGTTTGAAGGGGCCTCCCCTGCCCTGGGTGCGCCCTCCTGCTGCGGCTGCCCCTCTCTGGCTGTGGTCACGGTCCTCGCGAGGCCCTCCTGGCCTCGCTCTGCTTCAGCCTGGTCAGTCGATGCGGCCTTGGCCAGGCGCTCCTCCCTGACCGCCACCAGAGCTGCGCTAGCGGAGTAGGGCGTGGCCGCAAGGTAGAGCACCAGGGGCTCCTGAAGGCAAGGGGCTACCATCACCGGTGGGCTGATAAGGTACCTCTTGAGTTCTTGGAATGCCTTGTCGGCCTCTTCAGTCCATTCGAAGGGGCCTTTCTTCTTCATAAGCTTGAGGAAGGGTAGTGCTCGCTCCCCTAGCTTGGATATGAAGCGCCCTAGCGCGGTTACACGCCCGGTGAGCTTCTGCATCTCCCTAAGGGTCTTCGGCGGGCTCATGTCCTCGACCGCCTTGACCTTCTCCGGGTTGGCCTCTATGCCTCTGTGGGATACTAGGAAGCCCAGGAGCTTGCCCGAGGGGACTCCAAACACGCATTTCTCCGGGTTGAGCCGTAGATCCACTTCGTTGAGGCTCGCGAAGGTTTCCTCCAGGTCCTGTATCAGGGTTTTTGCCTCCCGAGACTTCACCACGATGTTGTCGACGTAAGCCTCAGCGTTCCTCCCGAGCTGCCGGCCTAAAGCTATGTGCATCAGCCGCTGAAAGGTTGCGCCTGCGTTGCGCAACCCAAATGGCATGCACGTATAGCAGTACACCCCACACGGGGTTAGGAAAGCAGTCTTATCCACGTCTTCCACCGCCATCTTGATCTGGTGATAGCCCGAGAAGGCATCCAGTAAGCACAATAGGTCACACTCTGCGGTGGATTCGACTATCTGGTCAATGCGGGGGAGCGTCCTGCGGGCAGGCTTTGTTGAGGTTGGTGAAGTCGACACACATGCGCTCCTTCCCCCCTTCTTTGGCACGACAACAGGACTAGCCAGCCAATCGGGGCAGCGGACCTCGCGGATAACCCCTGTTGCTTCCAGTTTCCGGGTCTCTTGAACGATGAAAGCTTGTTTCTCAGTAGACTACCTCCTTGCCTTCTGCTTCACGGGGCATACGTTGGGGCACACGTTGAGGTGATGCTCGATCACACCTCTCGGGACTCCTGTTAACTGATCTGGTTCCCACGCGAACACCTTCTTGTTCGCGCGCAGGAATCTGATCAGGGCCTTCTCCTGTTCGGGCTGGAGGTTGGCCCCTATGGTGAAGGTGGCGCTGGTGGACCTGTCCTCGTCGACCGGTACTTGCTTGGTTTCTGCCTTGTCCTGGGTGAACAACTGCTTCTTTTTAGCCGGCGTAGCCCCCTTGGGCTCAAGGGCGTTGGTGCTGGTGTGCTGTGCCACCGCGACCGCCTTGAAGGCGAGTTGGAGCACCTGCAGTGCATCCCTCGCGTCTCCTGGAACGGTGAGGATGTCGCTGCTCCCGGGCATCTTCATGAGGTTGTACGCGGGGTGAGTTGCCGCCATGAACCGGGCCAAGGCCGGGTAGCCGAGGATGGTGTTGTAGGGGAGGCCGATGGGGGCGATGTCGAAGTCGATCAGCTCTATGCGGAAGTTGTCGTAGGTGCCGAAGGTCACTGGGAGGCGGATCTGCCCCAAGGAGGCGGTGGAACCGGCTCCGACTCCTAAGCAGGGCCTGCTGGGCTGGAGCCGCTCCGGTGGCACGTGAAGGAGGCTGAAGGCCTCCACCGAGAGCACGTTGAGGCCGGCACCACCGTCGATGAGGGTCCTGGTGACGGCCACTTGGCAGATGGTGGGGGTGCACAGCATCGGGAGTGCGCCCGAACCGGAGGGGTTGAAGGGATGATCATCCGCGCCGAAAGTCAGATCGGCCTTGGGCGCCGCCCAGCCCCGGGGGGCCTCTTGGCGCTTGGATGCAGCGCTAATCTAACGGGTGAATGGCTTGACGTGGTGGCTCGAGGGTGGTGCTTGGGAACCACCCAGGAGAGCCGCAACGACGGGCGGCGCTGGCGCGGCGAAATAGGTGAGGAAGAGGTCGCGTAGCTCCTCCCAAGAGGTCATAGAAGCTATCGGTAGGTGGAGGAGCCACATGCGTGGGACACCGGTGAGGGCCATGGGCAACCAGTTGGCCATCACCCGATCGTCGCCCCCGGTCTTGAGGATGGCGTCCTCATATGCCAACAGGAAAACCAGCGGGTCCGTCGTGCTACCGTAGCGCGGCGGCATCTCGGGCTTGAACTTGCGCGGCCACTGCACCCGTCGCAAGGCGGGGGCCAAGGCCTGGAGCCCCCTGGCCCCAGTGCCGGCGTCTGCTGCCGGAGCGGGCGGCGCGTTGTCCGCCATGAGGATGGGACGCGGTGTTGGTGGAGAGCGGGCTATCGGGGGGGAACTCCGGCGCACCCATACCTGGCGCGCGAAATGTCGGATTTCGGGTTCCGACAGACCCTTGAGGTTTGAACACTGGGGTGCGCGCGGAGATCTCTCCCCTACCGATCTACGTCCGATCCTCTCGTGCAAACTAAGATGAAAATGATGAACACCACAAGAGACACGAGGTTTATACTGGTTCGAGCCACCATTGTGGTGTAATACCCTACTCCAGTGTGTGGTGTGATGGATTGCCTCTGGGGCTAATGATGGACAGTACAAGGGAAGAACAGCCTCGCAAGGGGTGTTCTTGAGCTGGTGCGGTGTGTTCTACTTAGTCTCTACTGGGTTTCTCTCCCCCTCTCTTTGTGGAGGCTAGCTCTATTTATAGAAGCCCTGGGCCTCTCCACGAATAATTGAGCAGGAAGGGCGCCAACAAGTGGCCATTTTGAAGGGGAACATCTAGTACAAGTTATCCTGACCAAAGGTGGTCTTCGGCTGCCAAAAGCACTGGTGATGACACCGTCTTGGGATCCACGGTGACCTCCGTCTGGCCGTCCGGCTGGTCTTGGTATCATTGCACCAGAATGGTAACCTTTGCCTGATACCTTGTCCTGTGCTTGCCCCCTTTGCACCAAAGGGGAAACAAGGACCCTGCGTAGGCCGGCGCCTGCCTGGCCTTGATCGTCATGGCTTGCGTCATGGGATCCTCGCGAGGTACCCTTGCATTGATCTCTCTGCCTCCTTGCGAGCCTGCCTGATGAGGCCGTTCTTGAGGAAGCTTCCTGTCGTCCGCCCCGCGAGGCTTGGCCCCTCTCGAGGGTCTTGAGCTTGGGCTGATGAAGATGGGCCGCGCTGGGCCCCCACCTGAGCCACGCCATAGGCCGCAGGCAGGCAAGTCTGGGGACCCCCGTTCCCAGAACACCGACAATCTTGTCTACATCATGTCATCATTCTTATTGCATTACTCCGTTTCTCCATGAACTTAATACACTAGATGCATGCTGGATAGCGGTTGATGTGTGGAGTAATAGTAGTAGATGTAAGCAGGAGTCGGTCTACTAATCTTGGACGTGGTGCCTATATAATGATCATTGCCTGGATATCATCATGATTATTTGAAGTCATATCAATTTCCCAACAGTAATTTGTTTACCCACTGTTTGATATTTTTCTCGAGACAATCCACTAGTGAAACCTACGGCCCCCAGGTCTCTTTCTCATATTATTTGCCTTTGCGATCTATTTTCCTTTGCTTTTATTTTTAGATCTATTAAACCAAAAATACAAAAATACATTGCTGCAATTTATTTTATTTGGCGTTCGATCTGTCAATCTACTACAATTTTATCTCACGTCCGTTTGCCAATTTCTGGCGCCGCTACCCGAAAGGGATTGACAACCCCTTTTACACGTCGGGTTGCGAGTAGTTGTTATTTGTGTGTAGGTGTTGTTTACGTTGTGTTGCTTGGTTCTCCTACTGGTTCTATAACCTTGGTTTCACATCTGAGTGAAATACCTACCGCCGCTGTGCTGCATCATCCCTTCCTCTTTGAGGAAATACCGACGTAGCTTCAAGCGACATCAGTAGCACACAAGGTGTTCCTCTTGTATTTGGGAGTTGCATAATCTAATAGTGAGAGGAATATGTATAAGTCATGAAGAAAGCAATAGTGATAAAACTAAACGATCATAATGCTAAGCTAATGGATGGGTCTTGTCCATCACATCATTTTCTAATGATGTGATCCCGTTCATCAAATGACAACACATGTCTATGGTCAGGAAACTTAACCATGTTTGATTAACGAGCTAGTCAAGTAGAGGCATACTAGGGACACTCTGTTTTGTCTATGTATTCACACATGTACTAAGTTTCCGGTTAATACAATTCTAGCATGAATAAGAAACATTTATCATGATATAAGGAAATATAAATAACAACTTTATTATTGCCTCTAGGGCATATTTCCTTCAGACTGCCACTTGCACTAGAGTCAACAATCTAGATTGCATAGTAATGATTCTTACACCCATGGAGTCTTGGTGTTGATCATGTTTTGCTCGTGGAAGAGGTTTAGTCAACGGGTCTTCAACATTCAGATCCGTGTGTATCTTGCAAATCTCTATGTCTCCCTCCTTGACTTGATCACAGATGGAATTGAAGCGTCTCTTGATGTGTTTGGTTCTCTTGTGAAATCTAGATTCCTTCACCAAGGCAATTGCTCCAGTATTGTCACAAAATATTTTCACTGGACCCGATGCACTCGGTATTACATGTAGATCGGATATGAACTCCTTCATCCAGACTCCTTCATTTGGTTCTTCTGAAGCAACTATGTACTCCGGTTCACACGTAGATCCCGCCACGACGCTCTGCTTGGAACTGCACCAACTTACAGCTCCATCATTCAATATAAATATGTATTCGATCTGCGACTGAGTCATCCGGATCAGTGTCAAAGCTTGCATCGATGTAACCATTTATGACAAGCTCCTTGTCACCCCCACAAACGAGAAACATATCCTTAGTCCTTTTCAGGTATTTCAGGATATTCTTGACCGCTATCCAGTGATCCACTCCTGGATTACTTTGGTACCTCCCTACTAAACTTGTAGCAAGACACACATCAGGTCTGGTACACAACATTGCATACATGATAGAACCTATGGCTGAAGCATCGGGAATGACTTTCATTTTCTCTCTATCTTCTGCAGTGGTCGGGCATTGACTCTAACTCAACTTCGCACCTTGTAACATAGGCAAGAACCCTTTCTTTGACTGATCCATTTTGAACTTCTTCAAAACTTTATCAAGGTATGTGCTTTGTGAAAGTCCAATTAAGCATCTTGATCTTGTCGGTGTTCTAGGAACGGGGGTCCCCAGACTTGCCTGCCTGTGGCCCGCGGCATGGCTCCACTAGCGGCCCTGTACAGCCCATCTTCACCAGCAAACATTCAAGACCCTCGTGAGTCGGACGATGCAAGACCTCCTCAGGGGAGGCCTCACCAGGCTGGCTCACCAGGGGTGGAGAGATCAAGGCAAGGGGCACCTCATGAGGTTTTTGTGACGCAAGCCATGAGGACTAGAGCCAGGCGGGCGCCAACACGCGTAGTGTCCTCGTTTCCTCTTTGGTGCTAAAGGGGGGCAAGCGCAGACAAGGAGTCCTGAGGCATTAGGCAAAGGTTTTCATATCAGTGCAACAAGACCAAGACCAGCAGGACGGCAGGACGGAGGTCATCGTGGAGCCCAAGACGGCGTCACCACCAGAGCCTTTGGCAGGCGAAGACTACTTTTGTCAGGATAGCTTGTACTAGTTGTCTCCCTTCGAATTTGGCCGTTGTGGGATCCCTTCCCGCTCAATATTTGGGAAGAGGACCAGGGCCTCTATAAATAGGACTAGCCACCACCATAGGGAGAGGAGATCTCATCTTGGACTAGATCCACTCCACCAAGGCCATAGGGCAAGCTCACTGAGCTCAAGAACACCTCTCCTCGCGAGGCTGTTCTTCCTCTGTAACTATTCATCCTCAGCCCAAGAGGCAATCCGCCACACCACACTGGAGTAGGGTATTACACCACAATGGTGGCCCGAACCAGTATAAATCTTGTGTCTCATTTTTCTTTGGGTTCATCGAGCTAGGCCGTGAGATCGTAGAGTGTGCGAGCTAGAGAGGGGGAGAGATCTTTGTGCGCACCCTAGTGTTCAAACCTCAAGGGTTTTGCCGGAACCCGAAATCCGACATTTGGCGCGCCAGGTAGGGGAGCGCCGAAGCTTTCCTCTTCGTCGATCCGCACTTCACCACTCCGCCAAGTTCATGGCCGACGCTCGCTGGGCCCGTGCTGAGCGCCGGGCTGCTCTCGCCACCTGTGTCGCTCAGATAGCCCCTGTCGGTGGACCCCCTCATTATTCTCCGTCACCCGCCGCCAACGCCGCCACCGGCCCGCCGGCAAACGAGCAGCAAGCCTCTTCACTGCACCCCTCTTTGCGGTGAGACGGTCGCACCGCCACATCGTCGCTGACTCCGGCTGTCTCATCGTCTCACGCTCGCAGCGCCCCCACGGACACGCGGGCCGCGCTGCTCATGGCACGCGAGCTCCTGCGCTACCGCCCGGTCGACGACCTCTACGAGGACTGGTTGGACCGCATCGCCGAGCTCGTTAGAGCGGCGGGGGGCTCTCCTGCACCATCCCTCTCGCTGCCTCGCCCGCCCCCGGCTGCAGGTGACGTGGCTGCCGGAGCGCCTCCCCCCTTAGCACCAAGATGGCGCCCTCATGCCGAGGCGCGCGGCTCATGGAGAGCCTCATCCTCCCCTGCGTCAAGACGACATCCTCTCTCCAAGATGTGTGGCCCAGCGGCGTGATCCTCCGCGCCATGTGCCCACGCACGAAGAAAGAAGTTGCCATGAGGTTCCCCGTCCGCAAGAAGATGCTCCACCGCTTCCAGAACCAACACGTCAGGATCGCTTGCTGCGGTAGGGCCATGTGCCACTTGCCATGGTAGCGCAGGGACGCCAAGGTCAAGCTCCGCCTCCCCGACAGGCCCCGGTGGCCACAGCGGGCTGCCGCACCTTCACTCCCGAGTTGCATAGCGTCGTCTGGCCGGGCAAGTTCAAGCCGGATCTACCTCGTCGCTATGACGGCGTCCCTGACCCTACGGAGTTTTTGCAGCTCTACGAGCTAAGAATCGAAGCGGCCAACGGCAAGGAAAAGGTCATGGCGAACTGGTTTCCCATGGCTCTCAAGGACGGTGCCCGTTAATGGCTCCTGAACCTGCCCCCAGGCTCGATTTCCTCCTGGGATGAGATGCGCAGCCACTTCATCACCAACTTCCAGGGCACTCACGACCGCCCCTGGTCACAGGTGACCTGCGCCGCATCAAGCAACAACCGGGAGAAACCCTACAGAAATACATCCAGCGCTTCAATAGCGCATGTATCAAGATCCCCAAGGTGACGGACGAGGCCATCATCTCAGAGTTTTCTGACAGTGTCCGTGACGTCAAGATGAAGGAGGAGCTCGCCATCCATGAGGAGCTGTGCACGACCTTGGAGCTGTTCAACATAGCAACCAAGTGTGCAAGGGCTAAGGAGGGGCGTCTCTCCCTCCTCGAGCTCCCTGTTGCGGATCCAGAGGAGAAGAAGGCCAAGGTCAAGGACGTGAAGCGCAAACGAGTGGATGTACTCGTGGCAGAACCGGACACCAAGCGTGGCCGAGATCTTCCCAAGTCGTCCAAGGGTGGGCGCATGTTCTGCGCCTTCCACAACGTGCGCACACACAACACCAACGATTGTCAAGAGCTCAGGGCCATTCGAGATGGACGCTTCGTCGACGCCCCGAGCGCAACGACCGGCGCTACAGCCGAGGTGGTGGGTGAGGTGCAGGACGTTGGGACGACCTTGGGCTCCACCAAGAGTGGCGCGACCAACCTCGCGAGGATCGTTGGCAGGACCAGCCCCGTGAGGGTGCCTGGAGGGACCAGCCTCGTGAGGACCGTCCTCAAGGCAACACTGGTCTCCCTCCGCTGTCGCTGCCAAGAAGGAACGACGACCACCAACAGGACGAAGGGGCTGGGGGCTTCTAGGAGCCGCGCGCCATCGCCTGCATCTTGGGTGGCATTCAGGCCCCGGCCTCCCAACACATCTTCAAGAAGTTCTCCCGTGAAGTGAACGCAACCCTCCCCAAGCTCGAGGCTACGCGCCTGCTTAGGTGGTCCAGGTACGCAATCACCTTTAGCTCGCGGACCAGCTCAAATGCGCAGCAACCGCTAGCGTCCTCCCGATGCTCTGTTCACCCGTCATCAGCAATGTCCAAGTCACCAAGACCCTCATCGACGACGGTTCAGGACTCAGTGTCCTGTCCATCGAGACGTTCGACAGCCTCCAAGTGCCATACGATTAGCTCCAGCCCACCAAGCCTTTCTCAGGAGTGACAGACGGCTCCACCATCCCGATAGGGCAAGTTCGCCTCCCTGTCACCTTCGGTTAGTGCGACAACTACCACACCGAGCTCATCGACTTCGATGTCGCCCACATCCGCCTACCGTACAATGCCATCCTCGGGTACCCAGCACTGGCCAAATTCATGGTAGTCACCCACCATGGCTACAACGTCCTCAAGATGCCGGGAAGCGGCGAAATCATCATGGTCCCTTGTGAAGAAAGAGATGCGGTGTGCTCCCTCGAGCGCGCCTTCCAAGCTGCATCGATCGAAGGCCAACCCCAAGAAGAAGCAGTTGCACCGCCCTGGGCCTCAAGGGAGCGGCACCTCCAGCGGCGCCACTTCAGGATCCGCGCCACCGCCTGGGGCGCCTCCCTCCCTCGCATAGGGTGACGCACCCTGCGCCCTCCTCGGGCAGGGCTCGGGGGCTCTCTTCTAGAGGGCCTCGGACCTGGCCAACATCATGAGGGAGGCGCTCAGGCACCACGTGGAGGCTTTCTTCGCAGCACGTTTCCCTTAGAAGGACACCGGGAGAGGAGCGCCTGGCGCTCAGGAGTTCATCACCAAGGCATCTCAGGAGCTTCAGGAGGCAAGAGCAATACGCGGCGACCACCGCCCACCTGGCGTTGCTCCCCACCCAGGTGAGGGTGGTGAGCTGCGCGTCTGCGTTGACATCCCAGGGCTCAACAGGGCCGCTTCTCAGGAGCGCTTCAGGCCTTCACGTGCTGGACGGTGTGAGGCCCCGCCTCACAGCTACGTTCGCATGCTGTTCGGCCTACCGAGCATGGTTGCCGCCTTCCAGCGCAATCTGCGGAGCATCCTGGCAAGTCAGGAGACCAGGCACCACGCGGTCCTGGCGGAGATGGAGACGCTCCTCCGGAGGCCAGCTGAGCCTCCAGAGCCTCCCAAGGCTCAGGGCCTCGGCGGCTCGTGAGAAGCGACTTCTTTGCTACGTGTCTTCAGCTACCCCAACACTCCTTCGGCAACCAAACCAGGTAAAAAATTCCAAGTTTATTCAGCTGGGAGCGCCCCCTGGGCTGCATCATCCCCAGGCCGCTTGGGTCCAACCCAGTGGCACATATCGTTCTTGCATTTACCTAAGCTAGTTGCTTTTTGTGCATAATCTATCTATGGTTATCACCTGCTTGATTGTCACCCATCATGGGAGCCGCGCGCCAATCTTTTTCTTCAGGATCCTTCGCATAAGAAGGCTAGGCACGGCATCTGTGCTCGGGTCCGTCCCTACAGCATCGATAAATCCAACGGGTGAGCTCTGTCTGGCGGGCCGGCCCCGTTCAGGTCACCTCCTGGGGTCATTGGTGCTTGGCCTTCTCGCACGATAGCCTCAGGAAATCCACTCGACGCAGGTTGTCTAACCATCTCGCAGGAATGCCACATCCATCAAGAACCAAGACCAGGCGCAACCCGCCTTGACTTAGGGCCTCGTGAGTCCCGCGCTGGCTCACGAGTGCCCAGATACACCTCGTCTAGCCCTGTCGTGCAAGCCACGTGTCAGGGCGGGGCTGTACATGCCCTAGGGGCTCTCCGCAGTAGGGAGTCCCCTCCCACAAGCCAATGACGGACCAGCAATCACCATGGCGATTTGCGCCCCTCCTCGCGCTAACCTGCAGGAACTTCCTGAGGACTACAGTGGGTGGTACCGCGGACTCTCTCTCTCTTCTCCCATCCAATTCGCTTGCGCTTTAAAAGGGGGCTCCTGAGCATCGTGACTCAGGAGCTCTTACTGGCTCTCCAGCCCTCACCCGCTGGCCTTGACCATGACATCGCGACCTGGCATACTAGCGGCGACTGAGCTCGCTCGAGGGCCGGGACCTAAGGACGTAGAGCACCAGTAAGAGCATGGAGAAGAGAGAGGCCCACACGGGCCTAACCTAGCTACCCAGCAGCGGCCGACGCCCAAGTCTGGTGCGGCACGAGAAACCGGCTCCATAACTCCAAAGATAAGTCTTGTACCTGGACCAACCCAGCGCTACGGCATAAGGTTCTCGCCTTTTCGCTGCCTAGTTGTGCCAATGTCGCCTCCCTTTCCTATCCTCAGGTAGCTGCTTGCGTGCTAAAGGTGACCTCTTGAGTATCGCGCCTCAGGAGCTCTTACTGGACCTCGGGCCGCTCACCTCCTAGCCTTGACCACGGCATCGCGACCTGGCATACCAGCGACGGCTGCAGCCTGCCTGGGGACCGGGACCTGTCAGCGTAGAGCACCAAGCTGCCGCAGGATTGGAGAGGGGAGACCGAGCCTCAGCAGGACATGCACTTGCAAATTTTCATAATACGGATAATATCAACAAAAGGCATTACACGCGCTTTACACACCCCCGCGGGGTCCGTTTTGATTCCTCGCAGCGAACAAAAGGAAGGGGATTTATAGGAGCTCTATCCACATGCCATGAACGTCGCCGACGCCAACATCAACAATGGGCCACGAGAGGCCGGCGCCAGCCCCATCTAGATCAGCGACGGCGGCGGCCGGACGCGGCGGCCTTTCTCCGGGCTCAGCGAGAGCTCGGGGGCATGTAGCTGTCGTCGCTTGTCTCTGGAGACTCGGCTAGCTCGGGAGAGTCGCCAGACCACCAGGAGTCACCGCTGTCACTGGAGGAGCAGCGGGCGAGGCCAGCAGCAAGCCCGACGCCAGCCGCTACGCCGTCCTGGTGACCCCCTTCAGGGAAGAACTCCAAGCGGCAGCCTTCCTCGTTGAAGACCTTGAAGAACAACATGGAGGCGCCATCATACTCGAAGTGGATGACGAGGGCGCCGTACGCACGACAGACTCGGGCGACCTCACCCCAGCCTCGAGTCATGATGATCCTCCCGGAGGCGATGACTTCAACCTCTGCTCCAGTCGTTGGGGCGTCGCAGTCGGCGTGCTACAGCTAGAGCTCGAGAGGACCCCTCGGCGGCATCTCGGCGGTGAAGAACTGCAGGAGGCGAATCCAAGTGCTCGGAGGCATCGCCGCCCACAGCACGAACTCGCGCGAGGAGTCCGCAACATGGACCCCTGGGGTGACGGCCTGTGTCTCCGCGGCACAACGACCACGACCCTAGCGCAGGCGGCGGCTCTCCTCGCTCCTCCCTCCGGAACCCTCAGCGTGAGCGTACAAGGGCAACGGGTACCCAGGAGGTGGCCTCTCGTACCACGGCCTCGACACAACCGCCTCACGACCATCTCACGATGATGGGTGATAACCCACAAGTATAGGGGATCGCAACAGTTTTCGAGGGTAGATTATTCAACCCAAATTTATTGATTCGTCACAAGGGGAGCCAAAGAATATTCTCAAGTATTAGCAGCTGAGTTGTCAATTCAACCACACCTGGAAACTTAATATCTGCAGCAAAGTATTTAGTAGCAAAGTAATATGATAGTAGTGGTAACGGTAGCAAAAGGTAACAGTAGCAAAAGTAATGTTTTTGGTATTTTGTAGTGATGATAGCAATAGCAACAGAAAAGTAAATAAGAGAAGAATAATATATGGAAAGCTCGTAGGCAATGGACCAGTGATGCAGAATTATGAGGGATGCGGTTCATCATGTAACAGTCATAACCCAGGGTGACATAGAACTAGCTCCAATTCATCAACGTAATGTAGGCATGTATTCCGAATATAGTCATACGTGCTTATGGAAAAGAACTTGCATGACATCTTTTGTCCTACCCTCCCGTGGCAGCGAGGTCCTAATGGAAACTAAGGGATATTAAGGCCTCCTTTTAATAGAGTACCGGAACAAAGAATTAGCACATAGTGAATACATGAACTCCTCAAACTATGGTCATCACCGGTAAGTATCCCAATAATTGTCACTTCGGGGTTAACGGATCATAACACATAATAGGTGACTATAGACTTGCAAGATAGGATCAAGAACTCTCATATATTGATGAAAACATAATAGGTTTAGATCTGAAATCATGGCACTCGGGCCCTAGTGACAAGCATTAAGCATAGCAAAGTCATAGCAACATCAATCTTAGAACATAGTGGATACTAGGGATCAAACCCTAACAAAACTAACTCGATTACATGATAGATCCCATCCAACTCATCACCGTCCAGCAAGCCTACAATTGAATTACTCACGCACGGCGGTGAGCATCATGAAATTGGTGATGGAGGATGGTTGATGATGACGATGGCGATGGATTCCCCTCTCCGGAGACCCAAAAGGACTCCAGATCAGCCCTCTCGAGAGGTTTTAGGGCTTGGCGGCGGCTCCGTATCGTAAAACACGATGATTTCTTCTCTCTGATTTTTTCTCCCCGAAAGCAAATATATAGAGTTGGACTTGAGGTCGGAGGAGCTCCAGGGGGCCCACGAGGTAGGGGGCGCGTCGTAAGGGCCAGGCGCGCCCCCACCCTCGTGGACAGGTGGTGGGCCCCCTGGTCTTCATCTTTTGCAGTGATTTTTTATTATTTCCGAAAAGATGTTCCGTGAAGTTTCAGGTCATTCCGAGAACTTTTGTTTCTGCACAAAAATAACACCATGGTAATTCTACTGAAAACAGCGTCAGTCCGGGTTAGTTCCATTCAAATCATGCAAGTTAGAGTCCAAAATAAGGGCAAAAGTGTTTGAAAAAGTAGATACGACGGAGACGTATCAACTCCCCCAAGCTTAAACCTTTGCTTGTCCTCAAGCAATTCAGTTGACAAACTGAAAGTGATAAAGAAAAACTTTTACAAACTCTATTTGCTCTTGTTGTTGTAAATATGTAAAGCCAACATTAAAGTTTTCAGCCAAGATTATGACTAACCACATTCACAATAACGCTTAGGTCTCAAGTTTACTCATATCAATGGCATAATCAACTAGCGAGCAATAATAATAAATCTCGAATGACAACACTTTCTCAAAACAATCATAATATGATATAACAAGATGGTATCTCGCTAGCCCTTTCTGAGACCGCAAAACATAAATGCAGAGCACCTTTAAAGATCAAGGACTGACTAGACATTGTAATTCATGGTAAAAGAGATCTAGTCAAGTCATATTCAATGTAAACTAACAATAATGAATGCAAATGACAGCAGTGCTCTCCAACTGGTGCTTTTTAATAAGAGGATGATGACTCAACATAAAATTAAATAGATAAGCCCTTCGCAGAGGGAAGCAGGGATTTGTAGAGGTGCCAGAGCTCGGTTTTGAAATAGAGATGAATAATATTTTGAGCGGTATAATTTCATTGTCAACATAACAACCAAGAGATGGTGATATCTTCCATGCTACACACATTATAAGCGGTTCCCAAACAGAATGGTAAAGTGTATACTCCCCCTCCACCAACAAGCATCAATCCATGGCTCGCTCGAAACAACGAGTGCCTCCAACTAACAAGAGTCCCAGGGGGAGTTTTGTTTGCAATTGTTTTGATTTGATTTGCATAAAGCATGGGACTGGGCATCCCGGTGACCAGCCACTTTCTCGTGAGTGAGGAGCGGAGTCCACTCCTCTTGAGAATAACCCGCCTAACATGGAAGATACGGATAACCCTAGTTGATACATGAGCTATTCGAGCATACAAAACATGATATTTATTTGAAGGTTTAGAGTTTGGGACATACAAATTTACTTGGAACGGCAGGTAGATACCGTATATAGGTAGGTATGGTGGACTCATATGGAATAACTTTGGGGTTTATGGAGTTGGATGCACAAGCAGTATTCCCGCTTAGTACAGGTGAAGCCTAGAAAAAGACTGGGAAGCGACCAGCTAGAGAGTGACAATAGTCATGAACATGCATTAAAATTAATCAACACCGAATGCAAGCATGAGTAGGATATAATCCACCATGAACATAAATATCGTGAAGGCTATGTTGATTTTGTTTCAACTACATGCGTGAACATGTGCCAAGTCAAGTCACTTAAATCATTCATAGGAGGATACCACCCTATCATACCACATCACAACCATTTTAATAGCATGTTGGCACGCATGGTAAACCATTATAAACTCCTAGCTAATCAAGCATGGCACAAGAAACTATGATCTCTAGTTTTCATTGCAAACATGTTTATTCATAATAGGCTGAATCAGGAACGATGAACTAATCATATTTACAAAGACAAGAGAGGTCGAGTTCATACCAGCTTTTCTCATCTCAGTCAGTCCATCATATATCGTCATAATTGCCTTTCACTTGCACGACCGAATGATGTGAATAATAATAATAGTGCGAGTGCATTGGACTAAGCTGGAATCTGCAATTATTCAATAAACAGGAGAAGACAAGGCAATATGGGCTCTTTTGTCAAATCAACAATTATGCATATAAGAGCCACTTCAACAATTTAATCATGGTCTTCTCCTATCGACCCCCAAAGAAAAGAAAAGAAATGAAACTATTTACACGGGAAAGCTCCCAACAAGCAAAAGAAGAACAGGAAATATTTTTGGCTTTTATTTTTAATTACTACTACAAGCATTGAAATTAAAACTAGATAAAATCTACAACTAATTTATTTTTTATTAAGGTTTATTAAGCACACAAGAAGAAAGCATAAAAAGGAAATAAACTAGCATGTATGATTCAATGAAAAAGTATGAGCACCGACATCTAGCAATGAGTGTGTGAACATAAATGTAATGTCGGCGAGAAATACGTACTCCCCAAGCTTAGGCTTTTGGCCTAAGTTGGTTTATGGCCACGGCTGGCCTGGCGGATAACCATAATAATAGTTGGGGTACAGAAGGTTGTGCCTTCTAACTTCATCCATCTCATGCTCATCAAAAGGAATCCACTAACAAGGTTGATCAGGTCTTGTTAACGAACTCATTTCGAATAACATGGAACCGGAGAAATTTCGAATAACACTATGTTGCCTCAACGGGGATATGCATGTCCCCTATAATAATAATATCATTTTTTTGACAGTAGGAAGAGGAAATTCAAAACCTCCAAATATAATCGATGGAATTTTTCTGTAATGCCCGGATAATCATGCTATAGTAATCCCACGTTAACGATGCCTTGTCACCTCTGTCACTGTAGTTAATCTCGGGTTAGTTCAAAACCGATTCAAATTCAAATTTAAAATAAAGTTAAATAATAAAAGTTTTCAGAAATTAAAACAAAAATGTTCGGGCGGTGCCATATTTTGCATATATAATTATGTGGTAATAAAAACATTTTTATAAAATGCCTAAATATTTTTAAATGAATTAAAATAGAAAAGAAAATAAATAAAAAGAAAAATTAAAACTAAAACTAACACTAAAAAAGAGGAAAGGAGAAAGCCCCACCCCCTCAACTGGGCCGACTGGCCCAGCTGGCCACCGCGCCCCCCTTGGGCCTCAACCCACCAGGCCGCCAGGCCGGCCCACCCTCACCCCATAACCTCCCCCACTCCCCCGAGTAGACACCGCCACACCCCCACTCCCCTCGCAATATATCTCCCTCCCCCCCTCTCCCGATTGGATCGGGAGGAGATCCTCGCCGCCGAACACCATCACTGCCTCGCCGGCTCTCCCTCACCGGACTGCTCCTCTCCGTCGACGTCGTCCCAGTCTACCTCCTCACGCCCCGCTGCCCTAGTCCCTACGCCCTGCGGTGAGGCCCCCGGTGGTTCCTTCCGCTCGCCCCTGCTCTTGCTGCTGCGGCTCCTCCCCTTGCAGCCGCCTGCTACGCCGCTCACTGTCGCATGCGGCCGTGACTGTGCCATTCCCGTAGCCTCTCCTGGCCGTCCACGCGCCCCCGCGCCACCCGATGCGGTCCTTGACGTACCCTCGTTTCCCTTGCCCCGCACGCATCGGCCTTGCTGCGACCTAGGCTGGTTGTGCCCGGGCAGGGCACCCATGCACGCACGCGCCCAACGCCCTGTGTCGTGCCCCTACACCGCATCGCCACCGCGTCGCCACCGCGCTCGTCGCCCGGACCCGCGTGTGCATGCCTGGCTTCCCCGCTCCCCGTGCTTGCCGGTTGTTGGTCGCGCCCGCCGTAGTTGTTGCTTTGGCCGGACCCGTCGTCGTCTCCTCGCCTGCCCCCGCTTTCGCGCCCACCCAGAACTTGCTCTGCTCCGCCACCGTCGCCTGCAGCTCACCCGCCGCTCGCCTCCCCCCTGGCCGCGGCCCGCGCGCCTAGCCTCGCCCGTCGCGCCACTGCATCGCCTCTTCGGGCCGAGGCCGCCCCCGTCCTGCTAAGTCCGGTCGTGCGCCGCCGCATCCCGCTTCTCTCAATGCCACCACCGCCCCCTACAGCCGCTACCGCGCTGCTTTTTCCGACCGCCAGCGCGCCCGCGCCTCCTCGCTCGCGCTAGCTCCCGCCCCGCCTCCGTTGCTGCTGCTGCCTCCGTGCACGCACGCCCCCGTTCCCCTCGCCCTGCTCCGGTCCGGGCTCGCGCCGACCACCCTGCCCCCGCGGGCAAGTCCGGCGCCCCGTCGGCCGTCGCTGGTGCGCTCGGGCTCACCCCGTTGGGCGCCTGGCGCTAGCGCCCGTAACCCGCCCGCGACGCCCTGTGCGTGCTAAGGATAGGGGCCAATGACATGTGGGGCCCACGGCCCAGAACGTTTATTAAAAAATTAATTTAAAAATATATTATTAATTAAATAACTAAATAATTAAATTAACTTAATTAACTTAATTAGTTAACTTAATTAATTCTTTTAACTAACTATTAAACCTAATTAACCTGCTAATTAATCTAACTAATCAGTTAGTTAGTTAGACAATGACAGTGGGAACCATGCGTCAGTTTGACCAAGTTAACTGACTGTTCACTGCTAACATCACCCTGATGTCATGCTGACATCATAATGGCATTTCCTAATAAAATTAATTCTGATAATTCTAAAAATGATTTCAATCTTTTAAAAATAATATAAAATAAACCGTAACTCGGATGAAAATACTTTGTACATGAAAGTTGCTCAGAACGACGAGACGAATCCGAATACGCAGCCCGTTCGTCCGCCACGCATCCCTAGCATAGCGAACATGCAACTTTCCCCCTCTGGTTCATCTGTCCGAAAACGCGAAACACCGGGGATATTTTCCTGGATGTTTCCCCCCTTCACCGGTACCACCTCTTACCGCGTTAGGGCACCCCTAGCACCGCTATTGTCATGTCATGCATCGCTATGCATATGTTTGCTTAATATTTATTGTTTCTTCCCCCCTCTTCTCTCGCTAGACACCGAGACCGACGCTGCTGCTACCCAGTACGACTACGGTGTTGACGACCCCTCTCTCTTGCCAGAGCAACCAGGCAAGTCCCCCCCTTGATCACCAGATATCGCCTACTCTTCTCTCTACATGCTTGCATTAGAGTAGTGTAGCTTGTTACTGCTTTCCGTTAATCCTATTCTGATGCATAGCATGTCATTGTTGCTACAACTGTTGATACCTTACATGCAATCCTAAATGCTTAGTATAGGATGCTAGTTTATCATCAGTGGCCCTACATTCTTGTCCGTCTGCCATGCTATACTATCGGGCCGTGATCACTCGGGAGGTGATCACGGGTATATACTATATACTTTATACATGATACATGTGGTGACTAAAGTCGGGTCGGCTCATAGAGTACCCGCGAGTGATTCACGGATTGGGTCCGAAAGGACGTTTGTCTGGACGACCCTTTGAGTGAATCTTTGTGGCGGAGCGACAGGGTAGGTTGAGACCACCTAGGAGAGAGGTGGGCCTGGCCCTGGTCGCCGTCCGTGGTTATTTCAAAATAACACGCTTAACGAGATCTTGGTATTTGATCTAAGTCTGGCTACTGGCCTATACGCACTAACCAACTACGCGGGAATAGTTATGGGCACTCAACGTCGTGGTATCAGTCGAAGCCTTCGTGACGTCACTGACTGAGAAGTGCGCGCCGGGTTGGACTGGAACGCCTGCTCTTGTATAAGGGAGGCTAGGTCTGCTCGCCGGCCGCGTTCACAACATGCAGATGTGCAATCGGCGATGGGCCCAGACCCCTGCGCCATAGGATTTAGACCGGCGTGCTGACCTCTCTGTTGTGCCTAGGTAGGGCTACGGCGTGTTGATCTTCCGAGGCCGGGCATGACCTAGGAAAGTGTGTCCGGACAAAGGGATCGAGCGTGTTGGGAAATGTGGTGCACCCCTGCAGGGAAGTTAATCTATTCGAATAGCCATGATCTTTGGTAACAAGACGACTTGGAGTTGTACCTTGACCTTATGACAACTAGAACCGGATACTTAATAAAACACACCCTTCCAAGTGCCAGATACAACCGGTGATCGCTCTCTCACGGGGCGACGAGGGGAGGATCATCGGTTAGGATTATGCTACACGATGCTACTTGGTGGACTTACCATCTACACTCTTCTACATGCTGCAAGATGGAGGTGGCCAGAAGCATAGTCTTCGATAAGGACTAGCTATCCCCCTCTTATTCCCGCATTCTGCAGTTCAGTCCACATATGATACCCTCATTCCATTTGATACCAATGCATACATATGTAGTGTAGCTCCTTGCTTGCGAGTACTTTGGATGAGTACTCACGGTTGCTTTGCTCCCTCTTTTCCCCCTTTCTATACCCGATTGCTGTGACCAGACGATGGAGCCCAGGAGCCAGACGCCACTATCGATGACGACTACTACTACTCGGGAGGTGCCTACTACTACGTGCAGCCCGCTGACGACGACCAGGAGTAGTTTAGGAGGATCCCAAGCAGGAGGCCTGCGCATCTTTCGATCTGTATCCTAGTTTGTGCTAGCCTTCTTAAGGCAAACTTGTTTAACTTATGTCTGTACTCAGATAATGTTGCTTCCGCTGACTCGTCTATGATCGAGCTCTTGTATTCGAGCCTTCGCGGCCCCTGGCTTGTAATATGATGCTTGTATGACTTATTTTATTTGTAGAGTTGTGTTGTGATATCTTCCCGTGAGTCCCTGATCTTGATCGTACACGTTTGCGTATATGATTAGTGTACGATTGAATCGGGGGCGTCACATTTTCCAATAGAGTTGATACTATGAACTTGAGGTTGTTTCCTCGGAAAGTTTACCGTATGCTCATTACCATTAACATGAAAAGTGACATTGCATTTAGTGCAATCAATAACAGCCCCTGCAGTATTCAAAAAGTGTCTTCCAAGAATAATAGACATACTATCGTCCTCAGGAATATCAAGAATAACAAAGTCCGTTAAAATAGTAACGTTTGCAACTACAACAGGAACATCCTCACAAATAGCAATAGGTATAGCGGTTGATTTATCAGCAATTTGCAAAGATATTACAGTAGGTGTCAACTTATTCAAATCAAGTCTATGATATAAAGAGAGAGGCATAACATTAACACCGGCTCCAAGATCACATAAAGCAGTTTTAACATAGTTTCTTTTAATGGAGCATGGTATAGTTGGTACACCGGGATCTCTTAGTTTCTTAGGTATTCCACCTTTAAAAGTATAATTAGCAAGCATGGTGGAAAATTCAGCTTCCGGTATCTTTCTTTTATTAGTAACAATATCTTTCATGTACTTAGCATAAGGATTCATTTTAAGCATATCAGTTAATCGCATACGCAAAAAGATAGGTCGAATCATTTCAGCAAAGCGCTCAAAATCCTCATCATCCTTTTTCTTGGATGGTTTGGGAGGAAAAGGCATGGGTTTCTGAACCCAAGGCTCTCTTTCCTTACCGTGTTTCCTAGCAACAAAGTATTTCTTATCATAACGTTGATTCTTTGATTGTGGGTTATCAAGATCAACAGCAGGTTCAATTTCTATATCATTATCATTACTAGGTTGAGCATCATCATGAACATTATCGTTAACATTATCACTAGTTTCAGGTTCATTACCAGATTGTGTTTCAGCATTAGAAATAGAAATATCATTTGGATTCTTAGGTGTTTCAGCAATAGGTTCACTAGAAGCATGCAAAGTCCTATCATTTTTCTTTTTCTTCCTTTTAGAAGGACTAGGTGATCTATATTATTTCTCTGAGAATCTTTCTCAATTCTCTTAGGGTGGCCTTCAGGATACAAATGTTCCTAAGTCATTCTACCGGTTCTAGTAGCCACTCTAACAGCATTATCATTATTCTTACTATTCAATTCATTGAGCAAATCATTTTGAGCTTTAAGTACTTGTTCTACTTGAGTGGTAACCATAGAAGCATGTTTACTAATAAGTTTAAGTTCGCCTTTGACATTAGCCATATAATCACCCAAGTGTTCAAGCATATTAGAATTGTATTTCAATTGTCTACCAAAATAAGCATTAAAATCTTCTTGCTTAGCCATAAATTTATCAAACTCATCTAAGCATGGGTTAGCAAATTTAGTAAATGGGATTTTAGCTTTATCATATCTATAGAGAGAATTTACCTTTACTACCCGTGTCGGGTTATCAAGAGCATGAGTTTCTTCAATAGGTAATGGATTAAGATCATATGTTTCTTCAATAGGCGCTAAATCAAGACCGTGCATTTGTTCAATAGGAGGTAAATTCTTAACATCTTCAGCTTTAATACCCTTTTCTTTCATAGATTTCTTTGCCTCTTGCATATCTTCAGGACTGAGAAATAGAACACATCTCTTCTTCGGAGTTGGTTTAGGAATAGGCTCAGGAGTTGGTTCAGGAAGTGGTTCAGGAAGTGTCAAATTATTTTCATTTGTCAACATATTATTCAATAGAATTTCAGCTTCATCCGGCGTTCTTTCCCTAAAAACAGAACCAGCACAACTATCCAGGTAATCTCTGGAGGCATCAGTTAGTCCATTATAAAAGATATGAAGTATTTCATTTTTCTTAAGAGGATGATCAGGCAAAGCATTAAGTAACTTGAAAAGCCTCCCCCAAGCTTGTTGGAGACTCTCTTCTTCAATTTGCACAAAATTATATATATCCCTCAAAGCAGCTTGTTTTTATGAGCAGGGAAATATTTAGCAGAGAAGTAGTAAATCATATCATGGGGAGTACGCACACAACTAGGATCAAGAGAATTAAACCATAACTTAGCATCACCTTTAATGAGAACGGAAATATTTGAAGGATATAAAAGTAACGAGTTCTCTCATCATTAGTGAACAGGGGAGCTATATCATTTAATTTAGTAAGATGTGCCACAACAGTTTCATATTCATAGCCATGAAAAGGATCAGATTCAACCAAAGTAATTATATCAGGATCAACAAAGAATTCATAATCCTTATCAGTAACACAGATAGGTGAAGTAGCAAAAGCAGGGTCAGGTTTCATTCTAGCATTAAGAGATTGCTGCTTCCATTTAGCTAATAACCTCTTGAGTTCGTATCTATCTTTGCAAGCTAAAATAGCTAAAGAAGCTTCTTTATCAAAAACATAACCCTTAGGAATAATGGGCAAGTCTTCATCATCACTTTCATCAGTATTATCAGATTCAATATTTTCATTCTCTCTAACCCTAGCAAGCTGTTCATCAAGAAATTCACCAAGTGGCACAGTAGTATCAAGCATAGAAGTAGTTTCATCATAGGTATCATGCATAGCCGAAGTGGCATCATCAATAACATGCGACATATCAGAACGAATAGCAGAAGCAGGTTTAGGTGTCGCAAGCTTACTCAAAATAGAAGGTGAATGAAGTGCACAGCTAGATGGCAGTTCCTTACCTCACCTCGTAGTTGAGGGATAAATCTTGGTTTTTGGATCTCTCAAGTTCTTCATAATGATAAGCAGATATAAATACCATGTGACTCAAAGAATAGAGCTATGCTCCCCGGCAACGGCGCCAGAAAATAGTCTTGATAACCCACAAGTATAGGGGGTCGCAACAGTTTTCGAGGGTAGAGTATTCAACCCAAATTTATTGATTCGACACAAGGGGAGCCAAAGAATATTCTCAAGTATTAGCAGCTGAGTTGTCAATTCAACCACACCTGGAAACTTAATATCTGCAGCAAAGTATTTAGTAGGAAAGTAATATGATAGTAGTGGTAACGATAGCAAAAGGTAACAGTAGCAAAAGTAATGTTTTTGGTATTTTGTAGTGATGATGGCAATAGCAACAGAAAAGTAAATAAGCGAAGAACAATATATGGAAAGCTCGTAGGCAATGGATCAGTGATGGAGAATTATGCCGGATGCGGTTCATCATGTAAAAGTCATAACCCAGGGTGACATAGAACTAGCTCCAATTCATCAATGTAATGTAGGCATGTATTCCGAATATAGTCATACGTGCTTATGGAAAAGAACTTGCATGACATCTTTTTCCTACCCTCCCGTGGCAGCGGGGTCCTAATGGAAACTAAGGGATATTAAGGCCTCCTTTTAATAGAGTACGGGAATAAAGCATTAGCACATAGTGAATACATGAACTCCTCAAACTATGGTCATCACCGGTAAGTATCCCGATTATTGTCACTTCGGGGTTAACGGATCATAACACATAATAGGTGACTATAGACTTGCAAGATAGGATCAAGAACTCTCATATATTGATGAAAACATAATAGGTTTAGATCTGAAATCATGGCACTCGGGCCCTAGTGACAAGCATTAAGCATAGCAAAGTCATAGCAACATCAATCTCAAAACATAGTGGATACTAGGGATCAAACCCTAACAAAACTAACTCAATTACATGATAGATCCTATCCCCCATCACCGTCCAACAAGCCTATGATGAAATTACTCACGCACGGCGGTGAGCATCATGAAATTGGTGATGGAGGATGGTTGATGATGACGATGGCGACGGATTCCCCTCTTCGGAGCCCCGAACGGACTCCAGATTAGCCCTCCCGAGAGGTTTTAGGGCTTGGCGGCGGCTCTGTATCGTAAAACGCGATGATTTCTTCTCTCTGATTTTTTCTCCCCGAAAGCAAATATATAGAGTTGGACTTGAGGTCGGAGGAGCTCTAGGGGGCCCACGAGGTAGGGGGCGCCCCCCCCCACCCTCGTGGACAGGTGGTGGGCCCCCTGGTCTTCATCTTTTGCAGGGATTTTTTGTTATTTCTGAAAATATGTCCCGTGAAGTTTCAGGTCATTCCGAGAACTTTTGTTTCTGCACATAAATAACACCATGGTAATTCTGCTGAAAACAGCGCCAGTCGGGGTTAGTTCCATTCAAATCATGCAAGTTAGAGTCCAAAACAAGGGCAAAAGTGTTTGGAAAAGTAGATACGACGGAGACGTATCAATGGGACCTCCTCTTCTTTGGTAGGAGTAGCTCGGGCTCGTTGAGGGGAGTCTTGCCCTTCTTCGCGGCCGAGAACCTCCGTATCGGCGCCATGACTACACCAGCGAGCAATGGAGCGAGGAAGAAGAAGAAGCAGGAGAAGCAAGGAAGAGACGGGTGACGAGGGCTCCGTCCCCACTTCCCATTTATAGTCAAGGGGAGGCCAACCGCGGGCCTCCATGATCTAACATAATAATGATCTTTTTCTGCATGCAACAAGGACCCGTCAAGTCGGGCAGTTGCCGCGGCTGTGTGGGGAAGCGGAGACGCCCACGTCCAATTAGTCACCACGCGCCAGCCGTGGCCGTAGGCTGATGGGGCCCGTGGCGCTCCGCGCTTGCCCTTTGGCTTCGCCTCGAAGCCAAGCCTGAGCGCACCTTGGGCCCGGGGGCTACTATCGGCGTTCTGGGAACGGGAGTCCCCAAACTTACCTGCTCACGGCCCACAACGTGGCTCCACCAGCGGCCCTGTACGGCCCATCTTCACTGGCAAACATTCAAGACCCTCGCGAGGCGGATGACGCAAGACCTCCTCAGGGGCGGCCTCACCAGGCTGGCTCGCGAGGAGTGGAGAGATCAAGGCAAGAGGCACCTCACGAGGTTTCTGTGACGCAAGCCATGACGAATGGAGCCAGGCGGGCGCCAGCATGCGTAGTGTCCTCATTTCCTCTTTGGTTCTAAAGGGGGGCAAGCGCAGACGAGGAGTCCCGAGGCATCAGGCAAAGGTTTCCATATCGGTGCAACAAGACCAAGACTAGCAGGACGGCAGGACGGAGGTCATCGTGGAGCCCAAGACGGCGTCACCACCAGAGCCTTTGGCAGGCGAAGACTACTTTTGTCAGGATAGCTTGTACTATTTGTCTCCCTTCGAATTTGGCCATTGTGGGATCCCTTCCCGCTCAATATTTGGGAACAGGACCAGGGCCTCTATAAATTGGACTAGCCACCACCATAGGGAGAGGAGATCTCATCTTGGACTAGATCCACTCCACCAAGGCCACAGGGCAAGCTCACTGAGCTCAAGAACACCTCTCCTCGTGAGGCTGTTCTTCCTCTGTAACTGTTCATCCTTAGCCCAAGAGGCAATCCACCACACCACACTGGAGTAGGGTATTACACCACAACGGTGGCCCGAACCAGTATAAATCTTGTGTCTCCTGTTCTTTGGGTTCGTCAAGCTAGGCCGTGAGATCGTAGAGTCTGTGAGCTAGAGAGGGGGAGAGATCTTTGTGCGCACCCTAGTGTTCGAACCTCAAGGGTTTTGCCGGAACCCGAAATCCAACAGATCTATCTCTATAGATTTTGATGTCTAATATATAAGCATCTTCACCGATGTCTTTCATTGAAAAATTCTTATTCAAATATCCTTTTATGCTATCCAAAAATTCTATGTTATTTCCAATCAACAATATGTCATCCACATATAATATTACAATGCTACAGAGCTACCACTGACTTTCTTGTAAATACAGACTTCTCCAAAAGTCTGTATAAAACCATATGCTTTGATCACACTATCAAAGCGTATATTCCAACTCCGGGAGGCTTGCACCAGTCCATAAATGGATCGCTAGAGCTTGCACACTTTGTTAGCACCTTTAGGATCGACAAAACCTTTTGGTTGCATCATATACAACTATTCTTTAAGAAATCCATTAAGGAATGCAGTTTTGACATCCATTTGCCAAATTTCATAATCATAAAATACGGCAATTGCTAACATGATTCAGACAGACTTAAGCATCGCTACGGGTGAGAAGGTCTCATCATAGTCAACTCATTGAACTTGTTGAAAACCTTTCACAACAAGTCGGGCCTTGTAGACAGTAATATTACCGCCAGCGTCAGTCTTCTTCTTGAAGATCCATTTGTTCTCTATGGCTTGCCAATCATCGGGCAAGTCAACCAAAGTCCACACTTTGTTCTCATACATGGATCCCATCTCAGATTTCATGGCCTCAAGCCATTTTGTGGAATCTGGGCTCATCATCGCTTCCTCATAGTTTGTAGGTTCATCATGGTCAAGTAACATGACTTCTAGAACAGGATTACCGTACCACTCTGGTGCGGCATGTACTCTGGTTGACCTACGAGGTTCGGTAGTAACTTGATCTGAAGTTTCATTATCATCATCATTAACTTCCTCACTAATTGGTGTAGGCATCACTGGAACTGATTTCTATGATGAACCACTTTCCAATTCAGGAGAAGCTACAATTACCTCATCAAGTTCTACTTTTCGCCCACTCACTTCATTTGAGAGAAACTCCTTCTCTAGAAAGGATCCATTCTTAGCAAAGAAAATCTTGCCTTAGGATCTGTGATAGAAGGTGTACCCAACAGTTTCCTTTGGGTATCCAATGAAGACGCATTTCTCCAATTTGGATTCGAGCTTATCAGGTTGAAGCTTTTTCACATAAGCATTGTAGCCCCAAACTTTAAGAAACGACAGTTTAGGTTTCTTGCCAAACCACGGTTCATATGGTGTCGTCTCAACGGATTTAGATGGTGCCGAATTTAACATGAATGTAGTCTTCTCTAAAGCATAACCCCAAAATGATAGCGGTAAATCGGTAAGAGACATCATAGATCGCACCATATCTAATAAAGTACGGTTACGACGTTCGGACACACCATTACGCTGTGGTGTTCCAGGTGGCATGAGTTGCAAAACTATTCCACATTGTTTCAAATGAAGACCAAACTCATAAATCAAATATTCACCTCCACGATCAGATCGTAGAAACTTTATTTTCTTGTTACGACGATTTTCCACTTCACTCTGAAATTCTTTGAACATTTTAAAATGTTTCAGACATGTGTTTCATTAAGTAGATATACCCATATCTGCTCAAATCATCTGTGAAGGTCAGAAAATAATGATACCCGTCGCGAGCCTCAACACTCATCGGACCGCATACATCAGTATGTATTATTTCCAATAAGTCTGTGGCTCGCTCCATTGTTCTGGAGAACGGAGTCTTAGTCATCTTGCCCAAGAGGCATGGTTCGCAAGCATCAAATGATTCATAATCAAGTGATTCCAAAAGTCCGTCAGCATGGAGTTTCTTCATGCGTTTTACACCAATATGACCTAAATGGCAGTGCCACAAATAAGTTGCACTATCATTATTAAATTTCATCATTTGGCTTCAATATTATGAATATGTGTATCACTACAATTGAGATTCAACAAAATAGACCACTTACCAAGGGTGCATGACCATAAAAGATATTACTCATATAAATAGAACAACCATTATTCGCTGATTTAAATGAATAACCATCTCGCATCAAACAAGATCCAGATATAATGTTCATGCTCAACGCTGACACCAAATAACAATTATTCAGGTCTAAAACTAATCCCTACGGTAGATGTAGAGGTAACGTGCCGACGGCGATCACATCAACCTTGGAACCATTTACAACGCGCATCGTCACCTCGTCCTTAGCCAATCTTCGTTTAATCCGTAGCCCCTGTTTCGAGTTGCAAATATGAGAAATAGAACCAATATAAAATACCAGGCGCTACTATGAGCATTAGTAAGGTACACATCAATAACATGTATATCAAATATACCTTTCACTTTGCCATCCTTCTTATCCGCCAAATACTTGGGGCAGTTCCGCTTCCAGTGACCAGTCCCTTTGCAGTAGAAGCACTTAGTTTCAGGCTTAGGTCCAGACTTGGGCTTCTTCCCTTGAGCAGCAACTTGCTTGCTATTCTTCTTGATGTTCCCCTTCTTCCCTTTGCCCTTTTTCTTGAAACTAGTGGCCTTGTTAACCATCAACACTTGATGCTCCTTCTTGATTTCTACCTCCGTAGCCTTTAGCATCGCAAAGAGCTCGGGAATTGTCTTTTCCATCCCTTGCATATTATAGTTCATCATGAAGCCTTTATAGCTTGGTGGTAGTGATTGAAGAACTCTGTCAATGACACTATCATCACAAAGATTAACCCCCAGCTGAGTCAAGTCATTATGGTACCCAGACATTCTGAGTATGCGTTCACTGACAGAACTATTCTCCTCCATTTTGTAGCTGTAGAACTTGTTGGAGACTTCATATCTCTCAACTAGGGCATTTTCTTGACATATTGACTTCAACTCCTGGAACATCTCATATGCTCCATGACGTTCAAAATGTCTTTGAAGTCCCGATTCTAAGTCGTAAAGCATGTCATCACCTTTGCTCTACCAGACGTTCATAACGTCCGGAGTTGCTTGATGACCCACAAGTATAGGGGATCAATTGTAGCTCTTTTCGATAAGTAAGAGTGTCGAACCCAACGAGGAGCAGAAGGAATTGACAAGTGGTTTTCAGCAAGGTAATGTCTGCAAGTCCTGAAACTGTAAGTAACAGAGTAGTTTGATAGCAGCATAATTTGTAACGAGCAAGTAACGATAGTAGTAACAGAAGTGCAGCAAGGTAGACCAATCCTTTTGAGGCAAAGGACATGCCAAAACGGTCTCTTATAATAAGCAAAGCATTCTTGAGGGTACATGGGAATTCCATCGAGTCACTTTCATCATGTTGGTTCGATTTGTGTTCGCTACTTTGATAATTTGATATGTGGGTGGACCGGTGCTTAGGTGTTGTTCTTACTTGAAAAAACCTCCTACTTATGATTAACCCTCCCACAAGCATCCGCAACTATGAGAAAAGTAGTAAGAATAAATTCTAACCATAGCATTAAACTTTTGGATCCAATCAGTCCCTTATGGAATAGCGCATAAACTGGGGCTTAAGCTTCTGTCACTCTCGCAACCCATCATCTAATTGCTACTCCACAATGCATTCCCTTAGGCCCAAATATGGTGAAGTGTCATGTAGTCGACGTTCACATGACACCACTAAGGGAATCACAACATACATACTATCAAAATATCGAACACTTATCAAGTTCACATGATTACTAGCAACATGATTTCCCCCGTGACCTCAAGAACAAAAGTAACTACTCACAAATGATAAACATGCTCAGGATCAGAGGAGTGTTAAATAGCATATTGGATCAGAACATATAATCTCCCACCAAATAAACCATATAGTAATCAACTACAAGATGTAATCAACACTACTAGTCACTCACAAGCACCAATCTATAGTTCCGGTAACAAGATTGAACACAAGAGATGAACTAGGGTTTGAGAGGAGATGGTGTTGTTGAAGATGTTGATGGATATTTCCCTCCCCAAGATGGGAGAGTTGTTGGTGATGATGATGACGATGATTTCCCCCTCTGGGAGGGAAGTTCCCCCTGCGGAATCGCTCCAGCAGAGGGCAAAAGTGCTCCTACCCAAGTTTCGCCTCGAGGCGGCGGTGCTCCGTCCCGAAAGTCCTCTCCTTATTTTTTTTCTAGGTCAAAATGACTTATATATCATAAGATGTGTACCGGAGGTGGGCCGAGGAGAGCACAAGCCACCAGGGCGCGCCTAGGCTCCCTGGCGCGCCTAGGTGGGTTTTGCCCACCTTGTGGTCCCCCTCTAGTACTTATTTGGTCCAATATTCCTCATATATTCCATAAAAAATCCTCGTGACTTTCAGCTCATTTGGAGTTGTGCAGAATAGGTAGCCTGACGTAGCTTTTTCAGGTCCTGATTTCGAGCTGTCGGAATTCGCCTTCTTGGTGTATACCTTGCATATTTTGAGAGAAAAGGCATTAGAATTACTCCAAAAAGCTTTATTCTGGATAAAAACATCATAAATAACAGTAAGAAAACATGATGCAAAATGGACGTATCAACTCCCCCAAGCTTAGACCTCGCTTGTCCTCAAGCGAAAAACCGAAATAAAAAACATGTCCACATGCTTTGAGAGAGAGAGGTGTCGATAAAAACAAAATACAGACATAGAAGCATCATGTTGATTATAATAACAACAATAAAATTAAACATAGGACTCTTATCATAGAACTTTTATCATATACTTCTCATGAATAAGTAACAGTTCATCACACAATCAAAGTATAACGCAAAAACTCTATTAAAAACCAACAAGCTATGTTCTCAGTCAACTTTGCAACTACAATTCATCATCTTTTTTAGGAAGGGTCACATATCGGAGCCTTTGGGCAAGTCCACATACTCAACCATCTTATAGTCTTCTATGATTGCTAACACTCACCGCGTACACATGAGCAAAACGTTTCAACCGGACACATAGAAAGATAGGGGCTTAAGGGTGAGGTCAACAATAATAACTCATGCTATCTATATTCAACTGGATATATGTGCCTAGATCTTTCCTCACCACATGATGCTTGCCAAATGAGAAAAATAAAAAGGAATAGAAGGAAAACTTTGACTCTTTGCATAAAAGTAAATACATAAAAGTAAAAGATAGGCCCTTCACAGAGGGAAGCAGAGTTGCCATGCGCTTATTTGTTTGTATGCTCAACCCCTTAGTGCAAAAGAACATCACATTACATTGCCCCTTGTGATAGCGACCTTTATTATGCAGTTTGTCGTCTTTATTCTTCACCATCACAAGTTCGTGCAACGCTCAATTTTCTCTTACACTAAATGATCTCACACTTTTAGAAGCAATTTTTATTGCCTTTTTGCACCGATGACAACTTACTTGAGAGATCTTGCTCAATCCCTAGGTAGGTATGGTGGACACTTGAAAATAAGATTTGGGTTTAAGGGTTTTTGGATGCACAAGTAGTATCTCTACTTAGTGCGGAATTTTTGGCTAGCAAAGATAGGGGGCAAGCACCACATGTTGAAGGATCTATGACTTCTATGTGAATATAAACAAACATAAATCATTAAGTTGTCTTCCTTTTCAAACATCAACAATTTTGTCATATAATATTTTGATGAGGGCTCACAATCAGAAAAGATTTCTAGGATAGTATATTTATATGTGAATCTTCTCTTCCCTTTTTAATTTTTTCATGAGTTGCATCATCGACTAATGCTATGTTTGTGAATCTCTAATAAAATTTTCTACTTATGCTTTTCCTTATGTGGTACCATCACCTACCATAGGATTAGTATATAATATTTTATTAATTTATTTCCTTTCTCTTTTTATTTATTTCTTTTCTTTTATTTGCAATATGAAAGTAAAGGAAGCAAAAACTCAAACTAAACTTCTATTATATAACTTGCACAGGATTACAAGGATAGATCACTAACCAAACTCTCAAAAAAGAAAGGATCAAACTAACTTTTATTCATCTAAAGCAAAAAGATCGAACTAAAATAAGTAAAAGTAATAAGATAGTGGGATGATACGATACCAGGGCACCTCCCCCAAGCTTGGCGGAAGCCAAGGGGAGTTCCCATACCCGATACTCAGTTCTCCTTTGATGGTGGAGATGATGATGGTGGTGATGAAGTAGTATTATCCAATATAACCATGAGTAGATCCTTCAAACCTTGAATCTCCTGAAGGGCTTGATGAATTAATTCATTGTTTTTCTTCACCTGAGCCATTATGTGTTTATTCTCAGGGCCCCAAGGTTTTGTTCCTGCACTGTTTTCTCTTGGCCAGGATATGTCCCAGTTGGATGGTATGTGCCTATGAGGAGTGTTCTCGAACCCATAATTGTGAATCAAAATATGAAAATTGTTATGATGTAACCTGTGTAAGGGCCTCCTAGGTGGGATCTCTTCTTGCACTTCCAGGCTCGCTTGATTGTTCGATGATCCCATGGCTTCATGAGGATCAGGGTGAGTAGAGATGCCAGCTAGTGTACCCCTCTTGGAGGCCGGAGGGTGAATCCCAAAGGGACTTTCCTCTTCTTCCTCCATAGCAACCTCTTCAGCTTCATGCCTCCTTAGATCTTCCTGAACCAACCTTATGTAACACCCATTGTCGGTGTCAAAACCGGTGGATCTCGGGTAGGGGGTCCCGAACTGTGCATCTAGGCCGGATGGTAACAGGAGGCAAGGGACACGAAGTTTTACCCAGGTTCGGGCCCTCTCGATGGAGGTAAAACCCTACGTCCTGCTTGATTAATATTGATGATATGGGTAGTACAAGAGTAGATCTACCAGGAGTTCAGAGAGGCTAAACCCTAGAAGCTAGCCTACGGTATGATTGTTGTTGTGTATGTTGTCCTACTGACTAAAACCCTCCGGTTTATATAGACACCGGAGAGGGTTAGGGTTACACAAAGTCAGTTACAATGGTAGGAGATCTGTATATCCATATCGCCAAGCTTGCGGTTTCCTTGGCACGTCTCGTCGAAGCAGAGATCGTGTCCCCTTATTCCGGGATTCTCATCAATACGGGCGTGGGTAACCCAACCGCTTCTAGGACCCCTAGATTATAGGCAAGCCCAAACGGATACGGAGAGGACGCTTGATATTCACCCTCTTTATAAAGGGTCAAGGTTTTTACTTTTCCCTCCCGCGCTCAATCGAATCCTTCCCCCACCTCAAGCTCAAGTGCCCAAAGTTTAGGTCAGGTGCTCCGAACCTTCAGTCATGTCCGGATCTAGCCTTCAAGGCCGATGGGTGTCTTCCTCCGTCATGGAAGAAGACATCAAAAAGTTGAGGGGGGGCAGATATCTGACCGCCGAGATTCCGCATCGGCTGCCTGCCCGAGGGCAGCCGTCCCCTCCCCCGAACCCAACGAGATCGTCGTGTTCGTCTCTCACTTCCTCTGAGGTCTAGGACTTGCTCTGGATCCTTTCGTCAGGGGCTTGATGTTTTATTACGGGCTAGACTTCCATGATCTAGCTCCGGACTCCTTTCTTCATATCACGACATTTAATGTCGTGTGCGAGGCCTTCCTCCGGGTTACCCCTCACTTTGGCCTGTGGCTCAAGACCTTTGAAGTAAAGCCGAAGAGGATCGAGGGGCAACATGCGGCGTGTGGAGGCGCCTCAATACGTAAGATGACGGGAGCTCCGTAGCCCAAAGGTTCCATTCCAGAAGTGTCTGAATTGTGGCAACAGGAGTGGTTCTACATCACGGCTCCTAGAAGTGCCAAGTGGGCGGCCGCCCCTGTTTTCCGCCCGAGCCCTCCACCACAACTGATGTCCTGGATTAGCAGAGGATTGAGCTGGGGTCCAGCCAAGGACGTGTCTATACTGCAAAGCCGCGTTCAAGATCTCTTCAATGGATATTTCAGTTTGGTTACGGTTACACAAGTTATGCTGGTTCGTCAAGTCTAGCCTTGCAAACGCCGACCCCTTCGCTTATGGGAGTTCAATCCCGAGGGACCGCGTGCCATTCAAAATTTCCTCGGCCTGACGGACGAGGAGATGTATAAGTCATTCTTCGGACCTCAGGTAGAGTGTCCGGAAATCACCGAGGACGTGGGCCTGAGCAGTACCTGCGTCACCGAATAGGTAAGAAATCTTCCGGCCGAACATACTGTCTCTCACTTGTTACGATGTTATTTCTGAGAGTTCGCTTTCTGATCAGGACTGGCTAACAAAGGCAAAGTTGATTTGGTGTTCGACCCCCCTCCCTGAGGTCTTGGAAAATCCGGTACTGGAAAAGATGCTCCAGATCGCATCTTGCCCGGAGCCCTTGAAGGAAGATACTGTGGAGGATAATAAGGGCGGACGCAGGCCCCCAATGCTGCCCATTCTAACCGAGGGAGCGAGCGTCTCCATGAAGGAAGACGACCGGAAGAGGAAAAGGATCGCGCCCGGGGATTCGGAAGCCGAAGCTTCCAAACGGGAGAAGAAATCTCCCACAGAGGGTCCAGCCTTGGGGGGTGATGTTGCCGCACAAAGTCCGCGGGGGGGTCAATTCTCCAACAAGTCGTAAGTGACCCGAAATACTTTAACAGTACAGATATGCCATCTTTTTCTTCTGAGAAAATAACCACCGCATATATCTTTGCAGTTCAGGCCTTAGCCCCTCCCAAATGAGCTCGTCTTCGGGGGCTCTTCTTCTAGAGATGATGGAGAGCGAAACGCCTCCTCCGAACTCCTCCGCTCCGGAAGCGGGCGCCCTGAAGTGTCGTCGCGGAGGGCCTCTCCGAGTCCGGCGAGGCCAGAAGATAATCTTGTTGACCCCCAAAGCTCCCAGTGTCCGGCTCCCGAAGAGAGCAGACAAAAGAGTCTGGCACCGTCTAGTGTGCGATCGGATGTTCTGAGGGAGTTGGTGGGGCGAGCGGCCATCTTAGATGAACACCGTGTGCTGATGAATATGGTGAGGGAGAGAATCTTGTCCGCCGAAAGCGGATTGCATAAAGCTTTTATGAGTCTACTGACAGGCTTTGAGGTACGTAAAATAATGTATGATAGTCCTGCACATGCTAGGTGTGCCCTGTGTAGATAGTAGCCCCTGAGACTCTGGTCGTAGTCGGAAACGATGACGAACAGAGGATCATAATCCCAGGTAATAACCATATTGCCTCTATGTGCAGGTGATGGAAGCTCCGGTGGCTAGCCGGACTAGCGAGTTTACCCATTTAGAACGGAAGTTGGATGCGGCAGACACCGACATCGAGCTTGTTAACAAAAGGCTTGACGAGGCGCAGGGTAAGTGTCATTATCTGGTAAATGCCACATTGGAAGAGCAGCATAATTGCCAGTATCTATAATATGTTGTGACTGTAGATGGAGCTGCCATTGTTGAAGCCTTGCGGGCAGAACTTGCCCGAGCCGAGGAACAAGCGAGGTTGGGTAATGCGGCTGCTTTGAAGGCGGCCGAAGAGTTGCAAGCCGAGAAGGCTGCGCACGGCGAGGGCTGAGATAAGATGGCCAAGATGGCCATGGAATTAAAAGCTGCCACCGACCGTTGCCGGGTTCTTGAAAAGGAAAACCAGGCGAAGGCATTGGACCTTGAGAAGGATGCTGCGACGGGAAAAGACCTCCGCTCTGCTATGAGGGCAAAGAAGGAGGAGCTGTGGGAAGCCGGGGATATTGTAGCTGGGAAATCCTTTATGTTGTGGAGGAAGTTCGGAGATCCACGGTATGCCCCTCTGGATCGGCTGTGGAATTCGGAGGATGTGTATATGGATTTGGCAGCGAGTGCTGCTGATGCGGCCAAGTACTTCCAGGGTCAGATGGACCATGAAGTAGACCAGCTGTTTTGGAGACAATTCCATTCTCCCGAGCGTCTGCTTTCATTTACTGACCAATTAGCCGAATGGGCCGAACTAAATAGGTTGTCCGGACTCTCCATGAGGTCTGTTGTGGATCAGCTATGGCCGGAAAGGTCAAAACCGAACAGTTATTTCAGCTTGGTGCAGCAGTTCCTTGACGTGGTGCCGCGTATTTAATGCGATGAAGAGGTCGGCGTATATAGAGGGCGCACGGATGGCCTTTGCCCGTGTTAAAGCACACTGGGCGGAGATGGATGCTACCACTGTTGCAGCGCGGGATTCGGCTCTAGGTCGACGGGCTGCTGAGCACTATTTGAAGAAGTTCTTGAGGGTGCTCGCTTGATAGAGACCCAGTGCTTAAAAAATATTATGTTTGAGTGATACGTAATCTCATTGTAAGTGAAACGCTTTTATAGATTTTTATAAGGCTATTTTTATACTTTTGCCTGAAAGTAAGATGATGCCTCCTGGGCGGCCGTTTATGTATACATGTGTATAACCTGAAAGATTGCAGTCGTCGGCTTCAACCCCCACGCATATAATGCGGAGGTGCTTGCAAAAACACGTGTTCACACTTAACCCAACGTCTTGGTCCTATTAAGGAGGTGATAGCGGAGCGAGCGAGGCAACCGGACTATAATGCTTTAGCACTTTCACTTAGCCATAGGAGTTTGACAGTGGGGCTACTAGATAGACCCTGGTGGCTCCGCACTCTCCCGATCCCGGGGTGCGTACAAGCCTGGCCGAAAAACGGCCCTTCGTTAAGGCGGAGGAATTCTAACATTCCAACAGGTCATCGAGTGGTTGACCAGTCTCACGCTATATCATGACAGTCAGTTTTTGGCTTTCTCTACTGAGGTGCTCGTTCGGATGAACCAGGGCACAATCGCAGTAGTTCTCCTGGTGCTGCCTTAGCCGGTAAAGCAGAACGTAAGGCACCAAAACACAGGATCCGGGAAAACCCAACATTTGACCAAAGACAATGATTCGGAGCTGATGCATATAGGGCCAAACTCGCGACGCCGAACACTCCCTAAGGTATTCAGTCTTTGTGGTATAAACCGGGCCTAAGTGATGGCCTTTGTAAGAAGCCCCTTGTGTCCAGGTACGTGCGTTGTTCTGGCGTGGCCACATGCCAAGACATCAGCATCCTTCTCAACGGTGGATGTGTATCAACAAGAGACAGTAAAAAAGGTTTACGCAGGGTCTCAATCTAGAAAGAATCCTTGGGGCGGGTCCCTACTGCACGTCTGCACCTGTGTCTCCGTTGTGCCATATCCTGAACAGGTGTAGCATGATGATCGTCTGTAAAAGAGAGGAATTTAGGTGAAAAAAGGTTGACATGCAAAAAGATAGTTTTTTAAAGAAACCATGTATAATTCAAGGTGAGAAGAAATTGCCACTTATCTGCGCGCGTTGACCCCTTGTATTGACAAATAGGGGTGTGACCATTTATTCGGTATAAGTAGCAGCGCCGGACTCGATTAGTTGTGTCTGAGGTCTTGACGACCTATTGGATGCTTTTGCTAGTCCAGGTGCCTTTCGTGTGCGGCTGCCAAGGCAGCCTCACTTTCTTCGGCGCGCAGAGATCGCTTGATATTTCCGTGCACTGAAATGATGCCACGTGGACCGGGCATCTTGAGTGTGAGGGAGGCATAGTGTGGTATTGCATTAAAGCAAGCAAAAGCTTCGCGTCCGAGCAGTGCTTGATAGCCACTTTGAAACGGAGCGATGTGGAAGGTTAAATGCCCGCGACGGAAGTTATCGAGGGAGCCGAATATAACTTGTAGTAGGAGGGAGCCCGTACAACGAGCCCTGGTCCTGGCGTTACTCCTTTAAAGGTAGTATTGCTATGGAGAATTTTTGTTGGGTCTAACCCCATCCCGCGGATTGTTTCCTGATATATTAGGTTTAAGCTGCTGTCGCCGTCCATCGAGACTCGTGTGAAGTGATATCCGCCAATTACTGGGTCTAATACCAGGGCAGCCCATCCTGGGTGTCGGGTACTTGCTGAGTAATCGTGATGGTCGAAAGTGATCGGTTGAGACGACCAGTGGCAGGACTTTGCGGTGACAGGCGCTTGGGTATATTTTCCTGGGAGTGCCACATTGTTTTTTCCCTTGATCACGTGTAACACGTTTACTGTTTTGACTTTTGGTGGAAATTTCTTTTGTTCCCCCGTGTCTTGCTTGGGAGGCTCGTCCTCGTCTTCACTTGGTGTATCCTCCCCTTTGTGTGCGGCGTTGAGCTTGTCGGACTGCTTGAAGACCCAACATTCTCTGTGGGTATGATTAGCAGGTTTACCAGGGGTACTATGGATCTGACATACTTGGTCCAGAATTTTGTTGAGGCTGGACAGTTCATCCCTGGTGCCTTTAGTGGGCGGCTTTTGACCTGGCCGAGAGCTTTTGAATCCGGCATTTACTGCCATGCCCTTCGTGCTGTCTTCTTTATTCCGGCGTTTGTTATTGCTGTTGCGCCGTGATTTCCCGTTTCCATCTCTGACTTCAGATGTACTGGGGTCGCTGGTGCTGCATCTGGCTAGCCAGCTGTCCTCACCCGCACAAAAGCGGGTCATGAGGTTTGTTAATGCAGCCATCGTTCTCGGTTTATTTTGGCCGAGGTGTCTGGCGAGCCATTCATCACGGACGCTATGCTTGAAAGCTGCCAAGGCTTCGGCGTCCGGACAGTCGACAATCTGGTTCTTTTTAGTAAGAAACATGTTCCAAAGCTTTCGGGCTGACTCTCCGGGCTGTTGAGTTATATGACTCAAATCGTCCGCATCCGGAGGTCGGACATAAGTCCCTTGAAAATTTCCCCGAAAGGCGTCTTCGAGTTCTTCCCAACTTCCAATGGAGCTTTCGGGGAGGCCTTTAAGCCAGTGACGAGCTGGCCCTTTGAGCTTGAGGGGTAAGTACTTGATGGCGTGGAGATCATCTCCTCGAGCCATATGGATATGAAGGATGTAATCCTCAATCCAGACCCCTGGGTCTGTTGTTCCGTCGTATGTCTCTATGTTTACAAGTTTGAATCCCTCTGGAAATTCATGGTCCAGCACCTCATCGGTGAAACAGAGGGGGTGTGCGGCACCCCTGTAGCTGGGTGTACCACGTTGTTCGGATGTTTGTAGTGTTGCATTGTATGCTGGGGCGCGCTTGCGTGGTCCATAGATGGATCTTGTTGTGCCGTCCTTTGGGTGTGAGCCCTCGCATGGGTCGCGTGTTATATTGTGAGTGGCATTGTATGCCGCTCTGTGTTGATAGAGGGGTCATCTATCCGACCAGGTAGCTGCTTTGATATTCGGTTGTGGGGGGGTCTAAGGCCTCCTCATCGAATTCAGGTAGCAGCTTCCGCTTTGGGTAGCTCTTGGAGGGGTGATTGTCTCCGTACATCGCTACTGTGTTGAGTATTTTACTCCATCTGATTTGGAGTGTGTTTTGTGCAGCTTTGAGCCTTTGCTTCTGCTTTTTTAGACTCCTTGCGGTGGCAACAAGCCTTTTACGGGCATTCTGCTGCTCCGGGTACCTGTCTGGCGTTATGTCGTCAGGACCATTATCCTTGATAGAATTTGTTTGTTCGGTTTGGTTATCCGGATTGCTGTTGTCCGGCAGCGGTTCGCCCTGCTCCAGCGCTGGGTCTGTGTGATCGCTATTTCTGTCGAGGCGGGATTTGGGGTGGCGCTTGCGTCGCCGCTTTGGCTGCTTTTCGAGGGAACAAGCCTTCGATGCGTCCTTCCGCTCCTTGTCGTCATCTTTTGGTGCGTCCACCATGTATACGTCACATGACGAGGTGGTGCTCTGGGGCCCAATGGGCGCTGGTTCTTCATTGTCTCCTTCATCGGCGTCCATACCGTTGATGTCTTCGGAGTCGAAGTCGAGCATGTCGGTTAAATCGTCGACAGTGGCTATAAAGTGGGTGGTGGGTGGGCTTTGAATTTCTTCATCATCCGTATCCCAACCTTGCTGACCGCAGTCCGGCCAGGGCTCTCCTGATAAAGAGAGAGACTTTGGTGATCTCATAATATCGCCGAAGGGCGAGTGCTGAAAGATGTCCGTGGCAGTAAACTCCATGATCGGCGCCCAATCGGATTCGATCGACAGGGGCGCGGAGGGTTCGGAGTCCGGAGAGAAGTCCGGCTCCTTGGAGTCATGAGTCTCGCGGAGTGCGGGGTTCGTGTTCGGCTCAATCGCCGTTGGGCTCATAGCCCCCGAGGCAGCGTCCAACCGCCCATCCTCGATCGGCGCAGTTGGCTCCGAATTAAGGGTCGAAGCCGATGCGGGTGCAGCTCCCAGGGCACTGTTCGGCGGCAGAGCTAGATCATGCTTATCGGGAGAGCGCAGCGCGCTCGGCAGTGGCTTGAATCCGTCGAAGATCAAGTCCCCGCGGATGTCAGCCGTGTAGTTTAAACTTCCAAATCTAACCTGATGGCCAGGGGCGTAGCTTTCGATCTGCTCCAGATGGCCAAGTGAATTGGCCCGCAGTGCGAAGCCGCCGAAGACGAAGATCTGTCCGGGGAGGAAGGTCTCACCCTGGACTGCATCACTATTGATGATCGTAGGAGCCATCGAGCCTGACGGCGACGACACAGAGGAACTCTCAATGAAAGCACCAAAGTCGGTGTCAAAACCGGCGGATCTCGGGTAAGGGGTCCCGAACTATGCGTCTAGGCCGGATGGTAACAGGAGGCAAGGGACACGAAGTTTTACCCAGGTTCGGGCCCTCTCGATGGAGGTAAAACCCTACGTCCTGCTTGATTAATATTGATGATATGGGTAGTACAAGAGTAGATCTACCACGAGATCAGAGAGGCTAAACCCTAGAAGCTAGCCTATGGTATGATTGTTGTTGTGTATGTTGTCCTATGGACTAAAACCCTCCGGTTTATATAGACACCGGAGAGGGTTAGGGTTACACAAAGTCGGTTACAATGGTAGGAGATCTGTATATCCGTATCTCCAAGATTGCCGTCCACGCCAAGGAAAGTCCCTTCCGGACATGGGACGAAGTCTTCAATCTTGTATCTTCATAGTCCAAGAGTCCGGCTGAAGGTATAGTCTGGCTATCCGAACACCCCCTAATCCAGGACTCCCTCACCCATGATGCGGCTATATCTCCCACGTGTCAGAGCACGACTTAGAGGCATAACCGCATAGTAGGCATGTCGCAAGAGGGGTAATCTTTACACATCCCATGTATTGAATATGAAAGGGATAAAGAGTTGGCTTACAATCGCTATTGGTGTCAAAACCGGCGGATCTCGGCTAGGGGGTCCCGAACTGTGCGTCTAAGGCAGATGGTAACAGGAGGCAGGGGCCACGATGTTTTACCCAGGTTCGGGCCCTCTTGATGGAGGTAAAACCCTACGTCCTGCTTGATTTATTCTTGATGATATGAGTATTACAAGAGTTGATATACCACGAGATCGGGGAGGCTAAACCCTAGAAGCTAGTCTATGGTATGATTGTATGTTGTCCTACGGACTAAAACCCTCTGGTTTATATAGACACCAGAAGGGGCTAGGGTTACACAAGGTCGGTTACAAAGGAGGAGATATACATATCTGTATTGCCTAGCTTGCCTTCCACGCCAACTAGAGTCCCATCCGGACACGGGACAAAGTCTTCAATTTTGTATCTTCATAGTCCCACAGTCCGGCCAAAGGATATAGTCCGGCTGTCCACAGACCCCCTAATCCAGGACTCCCTCAGTAGCCCCTGAACCAGGTTTCAATGACGATGAGTCCGGAGCGCAGTATTGTCTTCGGCATTGCAAGGCGGGTTCCTCCTCCGAATACACCACGGAAAAATTTGAATACAAGGATAGTGTCCGGCCCTGCAAAATAAGTTCCACATACCACCGCAGAGAGAATAATATTTCCAAAAATCTAATCTGCTGACACGTTTTGGCAACATGACATTATGCCATGGCCCGGTGATTATTTGAACCGTTTTCTTTAACTAGCCCCGCACATAACGCGACGCAGTTTCTTGACACGTCTTGTCAAAGCAGAGATCGTGTTCCCCTTATTACGGGATTCTCATCAATACAGGCGTGGGTAACCCAACCGCGCCATCGATTACGGCGCTTGGGGGATAAGCGAGTTTTACCAGGCTAGTGGGGCATATAGTTTCGGCCGCCCTTATAAAGGGACAAGGTTTAACCTTTTTCTACCCACGCCTTCTTCCTCCTTGCTCATCCATTCTTGCGCACTCGAGCTCCAATGCCCAAGTCTACATCCTTCCCCTCAACCTTCTCCAATCATGTCCGGAGCGGGAGGCAAATGGATGGCTTCCTCCATTACGGAGGGACACATCAAGAAGCTGCGCGGAGCCAGATAATTAGCCGCGAATATCGCGCATCGGCTGCCCGCTGCGGGGCAGATCGTTCCTACCCCTGAACCTCATGAGAGGGTTGTTTTCCTCCACCACTTCCTCCGCGGACTGGGGTTTCCCCTCCATCCATTCATCCGTGGTCTCATGTTCTACTACGGGCTGGACTTCCATGATCTGGCCCCGAACTTCACCCTCAACATTCCGGCGTTCATAGTCGTGTGTGAGGCTTTCCTCCGCATCCGGCCCCACTTCGGCCTATGGTTAAAGACCTTCAATATCAAGCCGAAGGTGGTGGGAGGCCAACAAGTAGAATGCGGCGGAGCCATGCTGGGCAAGATGCCCAATGTCATATGGCTTGAAGGCTCCTTCGTGGAGACCATAAAGGGGTGGCAATCAGCGTGGTTCTACATCACCGAGCCGCGCGACACCAACTGGGTGGCTGCCCCCGAGTTTCGATCCGGAATCCCCACGCGGCTCACCTCCTGGAAATAGAAGGGCCTATCCTGGGGTTCATCGGTGGATTTGGACGGACTCCAAAAATTTATCCAGAATATGGCAAGCAAGAAGCTCAAGCTTGTCAACATAGTCCAGGTCATGCTCATCCACCGGATCCTCCCGTGTCAACAACGGGATTTCAACTTGTGGGAGTTCGACCCGGCCCAGCACCAGACTCTGAGCGAGCTCTTTGACATGATGCACAAGGACGTCTGGCGGGTGCTGTCCCTCCCTCTCTCACCGAGGACCGCGGGCTAAGCGCGAAGCGCCGAGAACATTCGGTGAGTTCTATACATCCAGTAGGATATTTTATTTCCCCTAGCTTAATCACGTGCGGGGTCTGAGCTCCATGCCTTTGACAGGACTGGGTGGAGATGTCGGGGCAGATTAACTGTCCAGCCCCTCTGCCCGAAGACACTGCGGATGCTCTCCTGACGGAGATGCTGACTCCGACTCCTTACAAGGTGCCAGAGAAGACCAAGAAGGCCAAAGGAACCCGAAAGAGTTCCCGACGCCAGGCGTTATCGGACTTATTGTCCGTTAACTCCGTGACGCACTCCTCCCCCGAAGACGAGGAGGAAGATGAGGATGCTCCCCCTCCAGTCGGGGGAGACAAGAAAAGGAAGGCCGCCCCAACCGGGGAGGCGAAGAGTCCAAGAAGGGAAGGACTCTCCTTCCGGACTTCTCCACCACCGCCGCCGAAGGCAAAGGCGAGTGGCTGAGCAGGGCCAAGCCCTTGGCGACGTCGTAAGTATTCGGATGCCAGAGTAACTCATAGCATACCTTTGTCGCACTGCCTCTCCTAACGCCGAATTATGACTATGCAAACCGCCACGAGCCTGTATCGACGTATCGTCGGACGGCTCCCTGGGCTCGTCGGATATGGATAATGATCCACTTCCGACCGCCACCTCCCCATGCCCTACGGACAACGCCGAGGTATTGTCTCAAGAGGCACCGGGTCGAGGGGAGACAGTCCCGGAGGCGCCTCAAGGCAACCTTCCGGACTCCGGGAGCAGAGGGAACAAGGCCCCCGAGGGCTCCGAGTTCGGCCCTCAGCCAAACACCGCGCCGGAACCTCCAGTGGTTCCGGGCTCGGGCAGGCGGCCTCCTTCCAAGAGGGGCAAGACGCCTGTGCCGGTGACCTCTGTCCATCCAGAGGCACCGGACAATCTGCTGGGACCGCTTCACAGCGCTTCCATCGACGAGGAGCACCGCACTATTATGAGTGCAGTGGTCCAGAAGGTTCAGTCCGCCAAGAGCGGACTGACTGAAGCCTGTGCCAGCCTTCTAACAGGCTTTGAGGTAAGTTTTTGAAATATGGGAAAAATATTACCGCATAGACAGTTGCCCCTGATGCTCTGTTCGGTGTTCACAAAGAAAAGCCGAACAGAGGATCAAACAATATCGTAGGAGTCTAATATAAGTATGTCGATATGCGTATGCAGGCTTCGCTACTGGCATCTGCCGCACTGACTGCGGAGGTCGCCGCACTGAAGCAGGACCTTAAAGGGTCCAAGGACGAGCTCGGCCTTGCCAAGAGGCAGCTCGAGGAGAACAAAGGTAAGTAGTACCTAGTCTATGGATATGCATAAAAAGAATGCGATTGCAAAATGACAGGATCATCGTAAATTTGCCAGGGGCCACGACCGAGGTGGCGACCCAGAAGCAAGCACTATCCGAGGCCGAAAACAAAGCAGCCAAGGAGCGCACCGAGCGGGAAAGGCATGAGGCACGGGTGGGCGAGGTGCAGCAAGAGCTCCAGGCTCTCATGACGAAGCACGAGGCGTTGGAGCTTGACTTGAAGACGCGAGAGTCTGAGCTTGCCGTGGCCCTCGAGAGCGCAAAGAGTGCCAAGGCCGAAGCCCAAAAGGTCCTCCAGGAGATTGATGTGATGAAGAAGATAGCAGCGGGTAAGGCATTCTATATGCAAAGCAAGCATGTGAAAGTAAATTACCTGTTACTTACCTAAATTCGCAGCTCTCTAGGAGCATTCGCAGATTTGCCCCGCAGTGTGTCGGATGCCGCACAGTTTTACCAGGCTGAGGAGGGAAGCTCAACGGAGAAGCTGTTCTGGTCTCAGTATACTGGGACCGAACACCCGATGCCTCTGAGCCACCAGCTAAAGCAACTGGTCGAGCTCCACAAGGCGGCCGAACAGGCCATGAAGGGCTTTATAGTCCGGATGTGGCCTGGCGACGCCCTTCCCATCAGCTACTTCGGCCTGGTGAGGCGGCTTGTGGATGCCTGCCCATGGCTGGAAGTCATCAAGCGGTCCGTCTGCATCGAAGGTGCACACCGGGCTTTCGCCCGTGTGAAGGTGCAATGGGCCAAGCTGGACGCCGTGAAGCTGATTAAGGAAGGGTCGCCGGAGGGCAAGAAGCATCGCCACCCCGAGATGTACTATGAGGGTGTCCTGAAGGGTGCTCGTCTCGTAGCGGATGAGTGTACGAAAGATATTATATTCGAGTGAACTCGCACGAGTAATCATGTAGTTATGAAAAATTGTTCATATGCGCTATGCAACGCTTGTTTGAATTTAAAATATTACCTTCTGTTCGGCTGTTTATCAAATCTGAAAGATGGCTAGTCGTCGGCTTCTGCCCCCATGCCACGGGTGCTGGGGTGTTCGGGATAAACCTGAGCACTCTTGTTCCCATTGTTGGGTCCTTCGAGGGAGGTGCTCAGCACAACGAACAAGGCAATCGGACTATAATGCGTTATCACTCTCACTTAGCCATAGAATTCTATAATTTTAAATTTTGGCGAAGCCCCTAGTATTTGGAAGGCCGAATTCGGGGCGCGATACACGCCTTCTGTAACACCCTCGATGCGGCTATATCTCCTATGTGTCGAAGCACGACTTAGAGGCATAACAGCATTGAAAGCAATGTCGCAAATAAGGTAATCTTCACAACAACCCATGTAAATAGATAAAGGGGAAAAGGTACATAGTTGGCTTACACTTGCCATGTCACACAAATACATGAATAACATTAAAATCATCCAATACACTCATGGTCCAACTACAGTACCAAAATAAAAGTTCGACCCCAACATGTGACACGGTCCCCGATCGCCCCAACAGGGCACCACTACTGATCATCTGGGGAAGACACATAGTAACGGCAAGAGTCTTCATCGAACTCCCACTTGAGCTCAAGCGCATCGTCTGGAATGGTATCATCGGTCCCTGCATCTGGTTTTGGAAGTAAACTATGAGTCACGGGGACTCAGCAATCTCGCACCCTCACGATCAAGACTAATTAAGCTTATAGGTAAGGCAAGGTAATATGTGGAGCTACAGCAAGCGACTAGCATATATGGTGGCTATCCTGTTCGCAAAAGAGAGCGAGAAGAGAAGGCAAAGCACAGACGAATAACTATGATCAAGAAGTGATCCTAGAACAACCTACGTCAAACATTACTCCAACACCGTGTTCACTTCCCGGACTCCGCCGAGAAGAGACCATCACTGTTACACACGCGGTTGATTCATTTTAATTAAGTTAAGTTTCATGTTATCTACAACCGGACATTAACAAATTCCCATCTGCCCATAACCGCGGGCACGGCTTTCGAAAGTTCAAATACCTGCAGGGGAGTCCCAACTTAGCCCATCACAAGCTCTCACGGTCAACGAAGGATATTCCTTCTCCCGAGACATTCTGATCAGACTCGGTATCTCAGTTTTACAAGACATGCTCGACAATGGTAAAACAAGTCCAGCAACACCGCCCGAATGTGCCGACAAATCCCGATAGGAGCTGCACATATCTCGTTCTCAGGGCACACTCAGATGAGACATCCTATGAGTAAAACCAACCCTCAAGTTGCCCCGAGGTGGCCCCGCAGTCTACTCGGTCGGACCAACACTCAGAGGAGCACTGGCCCAGGGGGTTTAAATAAAGATGACCCTTGGGCTCCGGAAACCCAAGGGAAAAAGAGGCTAGGTGGCAAATGGTAAAACCAAGGTTGGGCATTGCTGGAGGAGTTTTATTCAAGGCGAACTGTCAAGGGGTTCCCATTATAACCCAACCGCGTAAGGAACACAAAATCCGGGAACATAACACCGATATGACGGAAACTAGGGCGGCAAGAGTGGAACAAAACACTAGGCAAAAGGCCGAGCCTTCCACCCTTCACCAAGTCTATAGGTGCATTAAGATAACAAGATAATATAGTGATATTCCAACAATAAACAATGTTCCAACAAGGGACGATCTCCAATCTTCACCTGCAACTAGCAACGCTATAAGAGGGGCTGAGCAAAGCGGTAACATAGCCAATCAACGGTTTGCTAGGACATGGTGGGTTAGAGGTTTGACATGGCAATTTGGGAGGCATGATAAGCAAGTGGTAGGTATCATAGCATAGGCATAGCAAAAGAGCGAGCATCTAGCAAGCAAAGATAGAAGTGATTTCGAGGGTATGATCATCTTGCCTGCAAAGTTGTCAGAGTTGACTTGATCCTCGTAAGCAAACTCAACGGGCTCCTCGTTCGCGAACTCGTCTCCCAGCTCTACCCAAACAAGACAAACAAGCAAAAAATACAATCAACCACGTGCAATGCTCAAACAACATGATGCAAAATGGTATGCTATGCAGGATGCGATATGTGATGCATATGGAAGATTTGAAAAGGAATGATTGAACCTGGCCTCAACTTGGAAATCCAAGAGTGCCACTGGAAAGATGAGGTGATTTCGGTTGAAATCGATATAAAGATCACCGGAATCGGATGCACGGTTTGGAAATGGCAAGCAAAACAAATATGGCGCCGGTCTGCGATAAACAGCCAGTGACCAACTAAATGCATCAAGATAAATATGCTACAGCACTCAAACATGACAAAAAAAATACATGGCATGGATCCACTCATGATGCTAGACAAAAGATGAACACTGAACTATAGCTAATTCATCCATTAACAGGTTCAAACAAGCATGGCAAAAGTGCAAATGATAACAGGTTTCAGACTTAGTGAAATTAACACAAGTCTGGAATTTAACATCAGGAAGCACACTTTAGAGCATGAAAACTACATGCTACAGGAACTTTACATGGCAAAGCAAGGCATGACATGAAGATACTCAAAGCACTTAACAAAAGTCCCTTAGTGACCGTGAGCCAAAAGGGATCAGAAAATACAATTGCAACCATGTGAACATGGCAAAAACATAAACAGATCTCAGGCTTAGTGAAAACTAGAGCATGCAAATCAGTTAACGAGTAGGCATGTTCACGAGCTCGATGCACTCACTACAGAGCATGGCATGACAAACTAATCATACACCCATCAAGAAGACATGGCATACGAGCTAGAAATGGCAAGAACAATAGCATAGCATGCACGGATCAATAGCAACATCCTCGGCAAAATCGCTAACAAGTCAACAATCTCCCCGGATTCACGATATAGCAAACGTAGAGCTCGATTGACTCAAGCTAGAGTGCTCCATGAATGCAAACAAAGAAATGGATGGATAGAGCACCACAATGTTAACAAATCATCCTTACTGACCATCCTCAAAAGAGGCACGGATCACTAGGAAACAACATGAACATATGGCATACCGACAAAATCAGGACAAGGACTTAGTGAAATTCGAAGTCCCTGAAATCAGCATTACCGATTACGCTACTTTGCAAGCTTGTGCTAGTCACCACAAATGTCACAAAAATACATGGTAAGAACCTCTATAAATATGTCATGGCATATAACAAAACACATGTAGAGCTCAGGATCATATCATGCACACATTAATCATGGCAAAAAAGACAAATAGCTATTTGATGAAATAGATCTGCCAAAATCACCACATAGCCCTCTTCCAACAGCATTTCGGGCACCAAGATGAGCTTAAATGAAAATGATGCAATGAGATGAAATGATGAACTCGTCGAGACGAACATTTTGATATGCTACACGCACAAATCGGTGCTACGGATGCGGAGTTACGACATGATGAAAATGCCTAAAAATACTGAAAAACTGGGGACTTAGATAAACGAAAGTCAACCCTCTCTCTCAGATCCAGATCTGGCATGCGAACCGAGGTTCGACGGATTTACTATAGCAGCACGAAGACGAGGATGGCCGGAGCAGGACTTGCCGGAGCACGGCGGAGGGCGGCGCCTCGGAGAGGCCGGGGCGGCGAGGCGGAGGAGGGCGCGGCAAGGAGGTCCGGCGACCTCGCTATGGCGGCGGGGCGAGGTCCGGCCGGCGCGGGGTCGGCGCAGCGGTGGTTGTTAATGGCGGCGCGGCGGGCGGCCGGGAGAAGAGGCACCGGGCGTGGGGAAGACGAGGCGGCGCGGGCGGGCACCTCTGGCCCGGCTCGGCGGCGGGGAGGGCCGCGCGCAGGCGAGGCGGCGATGTGGGGCGCGCGCTGCCACGTGGCACGCCCCGGTTGGCGGCGGCGATTGCGTCCGGTGCGGGCGGACGTGTCCGCGCGCGGAGAGAGAATTTCTAGGGTTTCGGGGGAAGAAGACCCGTGATTTCGGAAGGGGATCTATTTATAGGCATAGAGGGAGCTAGGAAGCTCCAATTGGAGTGCGGTTTGCGGCCACGCGATCGTGATCGAACGCTCTAGACGATGGAAGGGTTTTTAATGGGTTTTGGGCCAAATTGGAAGGGTGTTGGGCTGCAATACAAATGAGGCCTTCTCGGTCCCTCGGTTAACCGTTGGGGTATCAAACGAAGTCCAAATGGCACAAAACTTGACAGGCGGTCTACCGGTAGTAAACCAAGGCCGCATGGCAAGTCTCGGTCCAATCCGGAAATGTTTAACCCCCACACACGAAAAGAGGTAGAAAGGGGCACCGGAGGAGATAGGAGCGCCGGAATGCAAAACGGACAACGGGGAAAATGCTCGGATGCATGAGACGAACACGTATGCAAATGCAATGCACATGATGACATGATATGAGATGCATGACAAAGGCAACAACACACGGAGACAAAAACCCGAACCCGAGGAAATAAAATAACTTAGCGCCGGAAACGACAAGAGTTGGGATACATATAAGGTAAATTACATCCGGGGTGTTACAACACTCCACCACTACGAAAGGATCTCGTCCCGAGATCTAGGACTGGAAAAATGCCGGGTACTCAGAACGGAGGTGATCCTCGTGTTCCCAGGTGGCTTCACGGTCGGAATGGTGTGACCACTTGACTTTGAGGAATTTGATTGACTTATTGCGAGTCTTGCGTTCAGTCTCTTCAAGAATAGCAACTGGGTGCTCACGATAAGAGAGGTCTCCTTGGAGATCAATGTCTTCGAAGTTGACGGTGCGGTCAGGGGTCTTGAAGCACTTGCGGAGCTGAGAGACATGGAACACGTCGTGCACATTAGCAAAGTTGGAGGGAAGCTCGAGTTGATAGGCGAGATCGCCTCTCTTGCTGACGATCTTGAAATGGCCCACGTATCTAGGGGCAAGCTTCCCTTTGATACCGAAGCGACGAGTGCCTTTCATTGGAGAGACGCGGAGGTAAACATGGTCTCCGATCTCGAAAGCCAAATCACGATGCTTACTATCATAGTAGCTCTTCTGGCGCGATTTTGCTGCTTTGAGGTTATCACGAATGACTTTGCACATCTCCTCTGCCGCTGTGATCAAGTCATTTCCAAGAAGTTGACGTTCACCGGTCTTTGACCAGTTAAGAGGAGTACGACACTTCCTGCCATAGAGAATTTCAAATGGGGCCTTGCCCGAACTCGCTTGAAAGTTGTCGTTGTAGGAGAACTCGGCATATGGAAGACAATCTTCCCACTTCATACCGAAAGAGATAACGCAAGCCCTGAGCATATCTTCGAGAATCTGATTGAGACGCTCGACTTGACCGCTAGTTTGAGGATGAAAAGTTGTGCTGAAACGGATGTTGGTGCCCATGGCCTTCTAAAAAGAATCCCAAAACTTGGAGGTAAAGATGCTGCCACGGTCTGAAGATATCAGCTGCGGAATACCGTGCAGAGAGACAATCCGAGAGGTATACAGCTTCGCCAATTGAGCTGTAGTGATAGACTCTTTGATAGGCAGAAAGTGAGCCACTTTAGTGATTTTGTCGATGACAACGAATATAGCATCATTGCCACGCTTGGACTTTGGAAATCCCGTCACGAAGTCCATCTCAATGTCGTCAAACTTCCATTCTGGAATGGCAAGAGGTTGGAGGAGACCAGCTGGTCGTTGGTGTTCTGCCTTCACTCTTCTGCAGACATCACATTCATTCACGAACCGAGCAATCTCGCGCTTCATTTGAGTCCACCAATACGCCTTCTTGAGGTCCTGGTACATCTTCGTACTCCCAGGGTGGATGGAGAGGAGTGAATTGTGAGCCTCGTTCATAATGACTTTACGGAGGTCACCTTTAGGCACAACAATGCGATCCTCGAAGAAGAGAGTATCCTTGTCATCAAGACGATAGCACTTGTACTTGGGTTGACTCTTGGCAATCCCAATCTTCACCTTCTTCACCATAGCATCAAGAAGTTGAGCCTCGCGAATCTGATCTTCCAAAGTAGGAGAGACTTGAAGGTTGGCAAGGAAACCTTGAGGAACAACTTGCAAGTTGAGTTTGCTGAAAGCTTCACAAACCTCGGGTTGGTAAGGCTTGAGAATCAAACTGTTGCAGTAAGCCTTCCTGCTTAATGCGTCAGCAATCACATTGGCCTTGCCTGTAGTATATTTGATGCTCGCATTATACTCTTGAATCATTTCGACCCAACGAGTTTGTCTGAGGTTGAGATTAGGCTGAGTGAAGATGTACTTGAGACTCTTGTGGTCAGTGAAGATGTCCACTTTTCTTCCCAATAGGAGATGTCTCCAAGTCAAAAGAGCATGCACAACTGCCGCCAACTCGAGGTCATGAGTGGGGTAGTTCTTCTCGTTGGGCTTCAACTGGCGAGAGGTATAAGCCACAACTTTTTTCTCTTGCATCAACACTGCACCAAGACCTTGAAGAGAGGAATCACAGAAGACCTCGAACGGTTTGGATTCATCAGGAGGAGTCAGAACTGGAGCAGTGACTAATTTCTCTTCCAAGGTGTTGAAAGCGATGTCACATTCAGTAGACCAAACGTACTTCACGTGCTTTTGGAGAAGGTTGGAAAGCGGCTTCGTGATCTTTGAAAAGTTCTCAACGAACCTTCGACAGTAGCTTGCAAGACCAAGGAAGCTGCGGAGTTGCTTCACGTTCTGAGGTGGTTCCCAATTCACAATTGCAGACACCTTCTCAGGATTCACCGCTATGCCCTTGGCAGAGATGATATGCCCAAGATAGAGAACCTCATCGAGCCAAAACTCGCACTTTGAGAACTTGGCGTAGAACTGATATTCTCTGAGCTTATCGAGCACCAAACGCAAGTGCTTGGCATGATCTTCCTTGTTCTTGGAAAATACCAAAATGTCATCGAGGTAGACCAAGACGAAGTCATTTGTGTAAGGGTTGAAGATGAAGTTCATCATGCGAGAGAAAGTCGGCGGAGCGTTGAGGAGGCCAAAAGACATGACAGTGTATTCATATGAACCATAGCTTGTTTTGAACGCCGTCTTGGGGATATCTTGTTCACGAATTCGGATATGGTGATAGCCCATATGGAGATCAAGCTTGGAGAATACTTGAGCACCTTTGAGTTGTTCAAATAGCTCGTTGATGTTGGGAAGTGGGTACTTGTTCTTTATAGTCTTCTTGTTCAATGGACGGTAGTCAACACAAAGTCGGTCCGTTCCATCCTTCTTCTTCACAAAAAGAACTCCACAACCCCACGGAGAAGAACTAGGTCGGATGAGACCCATTCGCTCTTGAATATCGAGTTGCTTCTTCAGCTCCTTCAACTCTTCAGGTCCAAGCTTGTAAGGACGTTTACAAACAGGTTCCGTGCCAGGCTCAAGATCGATGACGAATTCAACTGGCCGGTGCGGAGGCATTCCTGGAAGCTCTTCTGGAAAGATGTCTTGATATTCGCAAACGACTGGAATTTGAGAGATGGCATCTAGTTCACCCTTCTCATTGAGAGAAAACAGACGGATGGTATCATCACGAGCAGCAAAGACAATTACATCCTCAGACGAATGAGTCAATTGAATCTGCCTGGCAGCACAATCAAGATGAGCCTTGTGCTTAGAAAGCCAATCTATTCCGAGAATAAGATCAATATCCGAGTTACCAAGAACCACTGGAGAGGACAGAAACTTATAGTCGCCCAATGTGATAGAGACATCGGGAGTGAAAGTGTGTTATATCGACTAGAGGGGGTGAATAGGTGATTTTTATGAAAGTCTTCAAAACATGGGAGTTTCAAAGACAAATGATAGAAATGAACCTATTTCCATGCAGCGGAAGATAGACTACACTAGACAGACAATAGTCAAGCATTCAATGAAGTGAAACCACAATGACTAAAAGTAGCTAGGCAGTGAGGATCAGGTACACAGTGAAGACAAATAGATAAAGCAAATAGACACTGACTTTACAAGAGCCAACTGTGAATAGATAAAGAGATGAGAAGGATAGAACCAGTGTGCGTGACGAAGACAAAGGTTTGGTAGACCAGTTCCAACTGCTGTGACAGTTGTACGTCTGGTTAGGGCGGATAGGTATTTAAACCTGAGGACACTCAGTCCCGGACACTTAGTCCTGAGCACGCAGCTCAAAACACTTAGTCCTCACCGTATTCCCCTTGAGCTAAGGTCACACAGACCCCGCCCAATCACTCTGTTAAGTCTTCAAGGTAAACTTCCAAACCTTCACAGACTTCGTTCACCGGCGATCCACAATGACTCTTGGATGCTCAGAACGCGACGCCTAACCGGCTGGAGGATTCACAGTCCTCAAGTGTAATAAGTCTTCAGATCACACAGACAAGAAGACTTAAGTGATTCCTAACACTCTTTGGCTCTGGGTGGTTAGGGCTTTATCCTCTCAAGGAATTCTCTCTCAAAGGCTTCGAGGTGGGTTGCTCTCAAACGACAAAAGCCGTACTTTAACTCTGAGCAGCCAACCGTTTATGGTTTTAGGGGGTGGGCTATTTATAGCCACTAGGCAACCCGACCTGATTTGTCCGAAATGACCCTGGGTCACTAAGGAACTGACACGTGTTCCAACGATCAGATTTCAAACACACACGGCAACTTTACTTGGGCTACAAGCAAAGCTGACTTGTCCAACTCTGAACAAGATTCGCTCTCATAGTCTTCACTCAAAGACATAGGATTTTGGTTAAGCATCACTTCAGTCATTCTGACTAGTTTTCTTGGACCCCACTTAACAGTACGGTGGTTCCTATGACTCAACAAAGAAGAAAAAGAACTACGAAAGATCTAAGTCTTCGTGCTCCATAGTCTTCATGCGATGTGTTCTCTTGTCATAGTCTTCAATGTGAATGTCTTCACATACCACCTTTGACTTCAATGTCTTCATACATTTTTAGGGGTCATCTCTGGTAGGAAAACCGAATCAATGAGGGAGTTCTACCTGTGTTATCCTGCAATTCTCACAAACACATTAGTCCCTCAACTAGGTTTGTCGTCAATACTCCAAAACCAACTAGGGGTGGCACTAGATTCACTTACAATCTCCCCCTTTTTGGTGATTGATGACAAACTAGTTGAAGTTTTCAACGGGGAATATAATATGTGAAATTGTAAAGGATAAGGAATTGTCTTCATAAGTTGCAAGGGCTCCCCCTGAAGATGTGCGTATAAGTAATTTGCTTTTGGAATGCAAATGCACATGGCAGGTTGTACTTGAGGAGATCCTCTTCAACTTATGATGACAATTCATTATGCATGAAGGTATGTGAAGATAATGACATGCATAATGAAAAATGGACGTCTGCAAAATGATCTAAGTGCGGAATTTATCGTCGCACATGCGGGATTTATCATCGCATCACAAAATAGCAAATAAGTAGTAGACGACCATCGAGTTTAAGTGTTACAACTCAAAGAACCAAATGTATCAAAACGAGAGTTGTAAACACTAGACAAAACATAAAGTAACAGCCCATATTGACCCGCTTGAAGACTATCAACTCATATGCTTCTCCCCCTTTTGTCAGTAAGGACCAAAAAGGTTCGAAGACATAGAGCATCTACTCGTTCCCATGAGGAGTAGGTGAAGCAGCAAGGTCGTCGGTGTTGTTAGGCGGTGCAGACGAACTCGGGGCAGTATCGATGCGTGCTGAAGTAGGGGGCGGTGAAGTAGCATCGTCTTCATCCTCGATCACTCTGGCATTCACAGTTGCCGCGGAGGAAGAGAACTCAGAGTCTTCAAGAGATGGAGTTCGTCGTAGCACAGCCCTTCGGGGAGGTGTGGAGTCAAACTTGAAACATTCAGGGAAGCCATCCTCTTGAAGATCATCCTCAGAGCACATAAGCGTCAGCCCTTTCCATGTACGCTGACAGGTTTCATGGGCAACAAAGGCATTCTTGGTGGCAAGATTGCGAATGCGGTTGACATCCACCAAGAGGCTTTGCATTTGGCACTTTAGCCAGTCATGATGCCTATCTTGTTTCTGATGAAGAGCAATCAGAAGCTCTCGGTCATTGAGAACACGAGATCGCTTCTTGGGTCGTTGGGCATAGTACTTTCAGTGGCTTCAGTAAGAGCACGATGAGGTGCACGTGTAGTTCCAGCCAGAGGATAACACGAGTGACTGCTTCAACTCCTTCAATGTTCTGAGTGAAACTTTGATGCTCCGCATTCTGAAGACTAAGAGGTTCCTTGGCAGGCTCAGGATAAATGGCTTGAACGGACATATCCACATCAGGCAGAAAGATCCGATGATTGCGAGCAGATGGCTGATATGAGATAGCTGAGTGGAGTTTAATCAGCCGCATTATCCATGGAGTGTAGAACTTCAAGCCAAAAAGATTAGATCCTGATGCAGCAAGTTGGCGGATGAAGAAGTCCTGTGCATTGAAGCATTTGCCATGAAGAATATAGAAGACAAAAGTCTTCATTGCACCTTCCAGCTTTGCATGTGGAGAATGTCCTTTTATGGGCCAGAGAGTTCGCCTTATGATGTGATAGATAGTCCTTGGCAGATACTCAAGGTCTTCAACAAAGAACTCCTTAGGATATGCAGCATCTTGTGGCAAGGGCTTCATCATACTAAGCATCTGACTCATGTTCGATTCAGGCTTCTGAAAGATGCTCTCCATAGCTTCACTGTGAAGCTGACAGCCAGGTTCATAGAGATCTCTAGGAGTGGGCAGACTAGTGAGCTCAATGATATCAAAGGCTTTGGCTTCGTGATGAACATTTCCTGTCATCCACTCCAGGACCCAAGTCTTCGGATCTCTATTGTAACCACGTATGCGAAGTGTGGCATAAAATTGGAGCAGCAACTCTTCGTTCCAGTGCTCTTGGTCGGTGAAGAAAGACAACAATCCAACCTCTTTGAAGCAATCCAGAGCTTCTTCCAGACAGGGCAGACCAGCTATTTCTTCGGTGTCAAGACGCATATGTGGGAAGATGCGACCTTGATTGTACAAAATGCAGGAGTAATAGCTTCGCTGTGGGTAGCTCCAGAACTAATCAGAAGATATTCTTTCCCTTGAGTAGGGGTTCTTGGAGCTATTGAAGAAAGTGTTGTCTGCTTTGAAGCCGTTGACATTAAAGGATCCAGGTGCTGAGGTAGGACCTGGAAACCTGGGCAACCTTGGCATTGGCTTTTGTACCTGAGGCCTGTGCTCAATATGATAGTCAAACTGAGGACCAGCAGCAGGCGCAGGAACAGAAGCAGTGACATCATTGGCTTCGCTGACTTCTGGTTCTTGGGTTGGTGTAGGCTCCACATTTGCTTCAGCCATGACAACGTCAGTGGCTTCATTGGTGTTGGTGGTGGCAGCCTCAAGATTTTCTACCTCCACTTGATGAGATGGAGGGTCGGGCACAAACACGTTCTCCTCGAGAACAGCTTGTTCAGTAGTTGGGGAGTAGGAACACGTTCTTCTTCTTGAGTGTCATCGGCTGATGCAGCCGGAATGTCTTCAGCGGTTTTAGCATCAGACTCGGAGACTTGAGACCTTGGTCCTTTGCAAAGTCTGCGTAACGCATGCGACGCCTTTGGAGATGGAATTGGCTGGGCCTCAAAGTCATCTTCTTCTTCTTGCCGGGATGGTGTGACTTGTTGTTGTTGTGGGTGATCAGCCCATGTTGCATCCTGAGCAATTGGCGTCAGAGGACGACCAATGCTGATGAGTTCGCTGTGCGTAAGCACAGGTGATGATACCCGTTGGTGCTCGATCTAAGGAAGAACTACATTATCTTCAACATTGTCATGGTGACCAATGTCTTCAGCAGCGGTGGGATTAGCTGCTGGAATGTCTTCAGCTTCATAAGCCTTTGTGGAAGCAGGCTCATGGACAGTCAGTTGGCGCTCTTGATGTTCAGCGGCAGGGAGAACCATGGAGATAGGTTCAACAATTAAGGGCTCTATGGGAGCAGCCCGTTCCTTCTTGCTCTTCCGCTTCTTTTTGGAGGGAGCAACATCAGAGGCTTCAGGATATTTCCTCTTTCTGGCTTCAGCCTCATCAGTCCTCGTCTTCTTTAGTTCTAAAGCGGTAGACTTGGCTTTTGGCTTCGAGCCAGTCATGCTAGTTGGGAAGACAATGGGATCTGCTTCCTGCCTTGGTGCGTCGGGTTCGGCCATAGTGGGCTTCTTCTTCTTCTTAGCAGCCATCCTGGGATCAATGCCCGGACGCCCAAGGGCCTTGCGCTTCTCAGCCTCGTTGTAGGCTTGCACACACTTGCCGGCCAGGCTCTTCATGCGCTCACGAGAACCCTGAGCTTCTGCACGTTTCTTGAGAAAGGCTTCCTTGAGCTCGTGCAGCATAATCTTGAAGTTCTTCACCTCTTGCACGCTGAGCTTGGCCATATGCTTCTTGAACTGAGCTTTCTCAAAGTCAATCTTCTGCTTCAGTTCAACGATGCGCTGGGCGATAGCTAACTCTGAAGCAATGGCGCCATGGAAGGCAACATTGAGGCCAATGGGAAGTTGCAGGTCTTCAAAGCTGAGGTTGGGCGTTTCAAACCACTCATCGATGAAGTCGTGGATGATTGCCACATCAAACAGAGGCAAATTGTTGAAGATTTCTGCTTCTTCTTTGCTCTTGATCAGTCGCTCAAGAGCGTCATCTGCCAGATATTCATCACTAGACAGATCAATGGCATCATTGCGCAGAATGGCAGCAATAGTCAGTTCTTGGCTGGTGTGTGGCAGAGGCATCTTGACTCTCGGGGTCTTGGAGATACGTGAAAGATCTTCAGACTGCACACTGTCTTCAGGAGGTGCAGTAGTCAGTGGCTTCGCCCGTGAGATTTTTGGGGCTGAGGCAGGCTTTGAAGCTTTAGGTTGCTTCAGTTTCTTTGGCTTCGGCGCTGCAGGCGCTTCATCAGATTCAGCGTCATCTGCAGGCTCATCCATAGCTGTTCCTTGAACCACGATGTGAGTGATGAGACCTTCCAGATTGTAGAAGGGCCCAACAAGATTGGGTTCAGCTTCGCGGGTGCCATCAGCACGGGGAGCAGAGGGACCAGGGTTGAAGTATAGTCCCAATGACTTCTTGTTCTGCTTCGCTGAGTTCTTGGCAAACTGGAAGTTGCACTTGAACAGATTGTCGTCACGACACCATAGTAGTGACGATGGGTGTGCATCTGCAGGCTGTGGTCCACGGACCATGCAGGGATAGAAGCCTTGTTCAATGGCTTCATCTCTGGACCTGGGTTGAAGATTTTTGTATAGGATGTCTCCCCAAGGTCGCTTGATGGCATTTTTCTCAGCATATTCCTGGGTCACAAACCGGTATTTGAACCATTGTTCTGCCCAATATCTTCGAATCCATTGGATTCGGGTCTTGCGCTGATTGTAATCCTCTTCAGGATCTGTCTTATAAAGCTCTGAGAGGTCATCAAGCAAATCTCTTGATGTTCCCCCACGATGCTATCTGCCACCCTTCCTTACGGATTTCTCTGCAGCCATGAACTTCAAACTGAATGGCTTCAACATGTTCAAAGGCTTCAGAGGCTTTCGCTTGCTGGACAAACAGGAACTGGCTTCGGGAGAATTTATATGATGCTGTAAGAATTCTGCAAATGAATGCAGACTATGAGAACCAAGGGATTCTCCCACGGACATGTACCTGTGACAGCATTAAGGTGCGAGGGAAGGGGAAGAGGTCATATGCATTCTCAGAAGATTTTGAAGATAAATCAGTTTAGAAGACATTGACCTCATCGTGCGCAGACATTCACTCATAGATAAAGAGTTGGTTCCAGATTTGTACGAATCTGTGGATCAATACAAGTGAGGAATCTAACTACTTTGTGAAGCATAAGTGAACATACTAGGCATATTATGAGATGCAGTAAGAAATAGATCCAACTTGTGTGAATAGAAACTTCTTGTGGCAGAAAGTGATGAATCAATAGGATCAAAGGGGCCATAAAAAGGAAGTTTTATTTACCACACAAGGAACTGCTAGACGGAGTGGAAGAGGAGGCCGAGCAGTTCGATCGTCCGTGCCCTAACTTGGCGACGGAGGACACCTACGGCGACAGCGGAGAAGACGATGTCCGCGGTCGGAGTGAAGACGGCGTCGGAGAGGTTGCGGCAGCTAAGCGCTTCGTCATTGGCGTCATCGAGGACTAGCGGTGGTGCTAGGGTTCGTGCGAGAGTGGAAGAAATGATAATGACTGTGGTGAGGCGTGTATTTATAGGGACAGAGACGGCACAGCGTTATTACACAGGTGCCCCTGGCGATTCACATCTGAAGAACACGTGGCCATCATGCAGCATATCGGAGGTTGTTCCACATTCCCACGCACTCCTGGATTGTCGGGTGGTCATTCCCACTTCTCCGGGTTTCAGGTGAAGGAATTGGCATTCAAAACGGACTTAATGTTTGTCTCTGTATCTTCTACTGACAAGGACGCAGAGAAGACATTCGACAGTTTCAATAGAATGCATATGATTTGGAGAGATAGAGTTTGAGATAGAAAGCATAGAGAGGTTAGGGTCCGATCACATTCACTTAGTTCAAAAGATTCAACAAGAAGACATAGCTATAAGTGAATGCTGTATAGGACAAAACACTATGTATATATATATATGAAAAAAGACAATCAAGCCAACATGGTGAAGATAATCATGAGGACAAGTTGAGATAAGACAAACAAAATGTGAAGACATAGCAAATGTAACGCCATGGGTAAAACACTTCAAACAGAAGAATTTGGTGGTGGCGTTACCCACCGTATAGGAAGTATTAGACCCAGACACGGCGCACAATTATCGTGGCGCTCTGAAGTCAAATTCCACATTAATGTATTCACACTTAGAATGTATGTCTTCATTGATTGAAGATATACTTTACTTCGTGTGTTGCACATCTAAGTCGTCAATATGCATAAGTGTTAGGATGTGTGCCTGATCACAGGACATTTGAGGATTCCAAGATATTTAGCTCACACCGTAACTTGCAAAATCTCTTCTCATCCAAGGGCTTGGTGAAGATATCTGCCAATTGCTCTTCAGTGTTGACGTGTATGATATCAATATCTTCCTTCACAACATGATCTCTGAGAAAGTGATGATGAATTTCAATGTGCTTTGTCTTCGAGTGTTGAACTGGGTTGTTGGCAATCTTGATGGCGCTTTCGTTATCGCAGTAAAGTGGCACTTGCTTCAGATGAATGCCATAGTCTTTGAGTGTTTGCTTCATCCACAGAAGCTGAGCGCAGCAAGATCCAGCAGCAATGTATTTAGATTCAGCAGTAGAGAGAGATACACAGTTCTGCTTCTTTAAAGACCAACATACAAGTGATCGTCCCAGAAAATGACATGTGCCTGATGTAGACTTGCGATCCACCTTGTCACCAGCATAATCAGCATCCGAGAAACCAACCAGATCAAACTCTGAGCCCTTTGGATACCATAATCCTAGAGTTGGGGTGTAAGCCAAATATCGAAGAATTCGCTTCACAGCTAAGTGATGCGATTCCTTTGGTGCCTCTTGGAATCGAGCACACATGCAAACACTAAGCATAATATCTGGCCTAGATGCACATAGATAAAGAAAAGAACCAATCATGGAGCGGTATACCTTTTGGTCAAACTCTTTACCATTGTCGTCGGGACCCAGATGATGTTTGGCTGGCATTGGCATTGTGAAACCTTTGCAGTCTTGCATACCAAACTTCTTCGGGCAATCTTTGAGATACTTCTCTTGAGATATAAAGATGCCGTTGCGTTGCAGGCCCGAAGAGCTTGTTTGAGGCCATACAGTGCCTTGTTGAGCTTGTATACCATGTCAGGATGTTTTGGATCTTCAAAGCCAGGTGGTTGTGCGACATATACTTCTTCTTCAATCTTGCCATTGAGAAAAGCGCTCTTCACATCCATTTTATATAGAAGTATGTTGTGATGATTTGCATAGGCCAGCAGTATGCGTATGGCTTCAAGTCTAGCCACAGGAGCAAATGTTTCATCGAAGTCAATCCCTTCAACTTGAGTGTATCCTTGAGCTACGAGACGAGCTTTGTTTCTGACAACTTGACCATGCTCATCTTGCTTGTTGCAATATATCCATTTGGTGCCTATTATATTGTGCTTCCGAGGATCAGGACGCTTAACTAGTTCCCATACATTATTCAGCTCAAACTGTTGAAGCTCTTCTTGCATAGCTTGAATCCATTCAGGTTCCATGAAGGCTTCTTCAACTTTCTTGGGTTCTGTTATTGAGACGAATGCGAAGTGCCCACAGAAATTTGCTAGCTGAGTTGCCCTTGAACGAGTGAGTGGACCTGGTGCATTGATGCTATCGATTATTCTCTCAATTTGCACTTCATTTGCAACACGAGGATGTATAGGACGAAGATTTTGCTCTTGCTGATCATCGTCATTGTTAGAGGGATTGTCTTCAGGCTGAGCATTATCTTCAGGTTGATCAGGTGCAGAGATGATAAGTTCTTCTTCGGGTTGAGCTTCAGAAGGTATGATTTCTCTAGTTCCCATAAGTTTGATTGATTCATTGGATGGAACTTCATCTAGCACATTTGGTAGTTGCTCTCTTTGTGAGCCGTTAGTTTCATCGAAGCGCACATCCACTGTTTCAACCACTTTGTAATGAAAGAGATTGAAGACTCTGTAGGAGTGAGAATCCTTTCCATATCCAAGCATAAAACCCTCATGTGCTTTTGGTGCAAACTTTGAAGTGTGATGTGGATCCTTGATCCAGCACTTGGCGCCAAATACTCTGAAGTAGCTGACATTTGGTTTCTTGCCAGTAAGGAGCTCATAGGATATCTTGTTTAGAAGCTTGTGAAGATAAACACGGTTGATGATATGGCATGCAGTGTCAATGGCTTCAGGCCAGAATTTTCTTGGAGTCTTGTATTCATCAAGCATCGTTCGAGCCATCTCAATAAGTGTTCTGTTCTTGCGTTCGACGACGCCATTCTGCTGTGGCGTGTACGGAGCTGAGAATTCATGTGTGATGCCCAAGGTATCAAGATATGTATCAAGGCCAGTGTTCTTGAATTCAGTGCCATTATCACTTCTGATGTGCTTTATCTTGGCGCCATAGTTGTTCATTGCTCGATTGGTGAAGCATCTGAAGACATCCTGCACTTCAGTCTTGTAAAGGATTATATGCACCCAAGTATATCTTGAATAATCATCAACAATGACGAAGCCATAGAGACAAGCAGTAGTAGTAAGAGTTGAGTAATGAGTGGGACCGAAAAGATCCATGTGTAGAAGTTCGAAGGGTTGAGTCGTTGTCATGATTGTCTTCGAGGGATGCTTGGCCCTCGTCATCTTTCCTTCTTCACAGGCACCGCATAAGTGATCCTTCTTGAACTTGATGCCCTTGATGCCTATGACATGCTTCTTCCTTGCAAGAGTGTGGAGGTTCCTCATGCCAGCATGCCCTAGCCTTTGATGCCAGAGCCAGCATTCAGAAGCTTTTGCTAGAAGACATACTGCAAGTTGTGGTCCTGCTGAGAAATCTACAACATACAAATCATCTTTTCGATACCCTTCAAACACTAGAGACTTGTCAGATTCCATTAGTACAAGGCAACGATATTTTCCAAACATCACAATCATGTTTAAATCACAAAGCATTGAGACAGACGTTAAGTTGAAACCAAGGGATTCAACAAGCATGACTTTATCCATGTGTTGATCCTTTGAGATTGCAACTCTACCTAGACCCAATACCTTGCATTTACCAGTGTCGGCAAATGTGATGTGAGTTTTGTCTGATGGACGTAAAGTTGAGTCCATGAGAAGGCTTCGCTTGCCAGTCATGTGATTTGTACACCCACTATCAATAATCCATTCTGAAGCAGCTGGTGTCGTACCCTACAGTACAGTTAGGGGGATAGGCTTCACGAAGAGAATTGTGAAGCAAAAACATTTGACGAACCAGTGGATTATTAAAGCTTAGATCGAGATTAGGACTGTTAGGACAAGTTGCAAGCAATTCAGAAACAAAGTACATAATAAGACCATTTGGGCATTTGATCTTGCACCCTACAAGATGTTTAAGGTCCCCAGCAATAGCATCAGACGATTTTGGTTTTCGTCTGGAGACCTTTCCCTGCAAAAGAGAGTTAAGCTTTCTTAGCCACCCACATCTTCAGGGGTGGCTTCGAAGCAATAAGTCTAAGTGCAGCATCTGAGAACTTTGGCTTTGGAGGCCTAGCGAAAAGTCTTGCAGGTGGACAATAGTACTCATAAGAATAAGCAGAATATTTCTTGGTCTTATGAACATGGCGGTTTAATAGACCGCGCTCATATTCATAGGCCTGAGTATGGCTTCCCTGCAAAACATTTGCGTTAGTTTGACTCCGGTGAGTCCTCTGTCTATATGAAGCCTTTGGACCGTATGAAGCCTGTGGTCTGGGGTTTGTCTTCTTCACCTGTGGTGTCATGATGACATTCACAGGAAGATTCTCCAAACACCTTTTCGGCACCCAGATCTTCTTCATAGGCGGTCCATTCCTGCAGTTAGTACCAATGTACCTCGCAAACACTTCACCATTCTGATTCTTAAATAGTTTATAGTTTGCATCAAAGGATTCATCAATAATAATGGGGTCAGCACAAGTGAAGCCATATAGAGTGGATGGATCTGTTGAAGGTTCCTTTGCAGCAACCCATGTGGTTTTGGCATACTGCTCAGGTTTCCAGTAAGAGCCATCAGCATTCATTTTCCTTACGAACCCAACACCCTCTTTTCTAGGGTTTCGGTTCAGGATCTGCCTTTTTAGGACATCGCATAGTGTCTGATGCCCTTTGAGACTTTTGTACATCCCTGTTTCAAGAAGTGTCTTCAACCTAGCATTCTCATCAGCAATAGCAGTGGTGTCCTCAGCAGAGGAGTTAGTTTCCACATCAACAGTTGAAGATATTGCAACAGTAGCAGCAGTAGAGCATTCAGCAACAGAAGTGGCGTTATCACGCTCAATGCATTTAAGCCATGGTGATTCAAATTCTTCCTGAGCTGAACTGATATGTTCGGTGCGAAGTGACTCGTTTTCCTTTTGAAGATCTTCATGAGCCGCTCTCAATTTCTCTAGTTCTTCATGAGTTGTTGAGAGCGTTTCATGACGACTTTCAAGTTCCTCATACTTAATATGAAGATTTTTTTATGTCTTCAATTAAGGACTGAGATCGAGTCATTTCAGCGTCCAACAGGTCATCGCTTTTGTCTAACAGTTTTTGAATATATTCCATAGCTTTCTGTTGTTTAGTGACAAGGGAAGCAAGTTTTGCATAGCTGGGTCCAAATTCATCACCAGATTCATCATCACTGGATTCAGATAGATAGCATTCAATTACCTTAGCGTCATTTGCCATAAGGCATGATGCAGAAGATGATGATTCTGGTTCGAAAGTCATTGCTTTGAGTGACTCCTTAAAGTCCTCGAACCGAGGATCATGACGAGTTCGATGACCCTCATAGACCTCAGAGAGACGGTCCCAGATGAGCTTTGCATGATCGAGATGCATGACATTCCTAAACTGATTTTGAGATAGACAGGAGCAGATGACGTCCTTCGCAGTGAGGTTGAGAAGAGTGTACTTGCGAATGTCATCAGCTTCCGCCAATTTGCACAGATCGGTCAGACCAATCTCAGTGACGGTCCACAGCTCGCTGTTTGTTGCCATGAGGCGCTTCTTCATCATGGCCTTCCACTTGGGGTACTCGTGACCGTCAAGGATGGGGCATAAAAAAGTCTTCATACCTGTGGTCGACATAACTGAAACTCCAGGCGGTTAAACCAAAATCACACAGAACAAGGGAGTACCTTGCTCTGATACCAATTGAAAGTGTGTTATATCGACTAAAGGGGGGTGAATAGGCGATTTTTATGGAAGTCTTCAAAACATGGGAGTTTCGAAAACAAATGATAGAAATGAACCTATTTCCATGCAGCGGAAGATAGACGACACTAGACAGACAATAGTCAAGCATTCAATAAAGTGAAACCGCAATGACTAAAAGTAGCTAGGCAGTGAGGATCAGGTACACAGTGAAGACAAATAGATAAAGCAAATAGACACTGACTTTACAAGAGCCAACTGTGAATAGATAAAGATATGAGAAGGATAGAACCAGTGTGCGTGACGAAGACAAAGGTTTGGTAGACCAGTTCCAACTGCTGTGACAGTTGTACGTCTGGTTAGGGCGGATAGGTATTTAAACCTGAGGACACTCAGTCCCGGACACTTAGTCCTGAGCACGCAGCTCAAAACACTTAGTCCTCACCGTATTCCCCTTGAGCTAAGGTCACACAGACCCCGCCCAATCACTCTGTTAAGTCTTCAAGGTAAACTTCCAAACCTTCACAGACTTCGTTCACTGGCGATCCACAATGACTCTTGGATGCTCAGAACGCGACGCCTAACCGGCTGGAGGATTCACAGTCCTCAAGTGTAATAAGTCTTCAGATCACACAGACAAGAAGACTTAAGTGATTCCTAACACTCTTTGGCTCTGGGTGGTTAGGGCTTTATCCTCTCAAGGAATTCTCTCTCAAAGGCTTCGAGGTGGGTTGCTCTCAAATGACAAAAGCCATACTTTAACTCTGAGCAGCCAACCGTTTATGGTTGTAGGGGGTGGGCTATTTATAGCCACTAGGCAACCCGACCTGATTTGTCCGAAATGACCCTGGGTCACTAAGGAACTGACACGTGTTCCAACGATCAGATTTCAAACACACATGGCAACTTTACTTGGGCTACAAGCAAAGCTGACTTGTCCAACTCTGAACAAGATTCGCTCTCATAGTCTTCACTCAAAGACATAGGATTTTGGTTAAGCATCACTTCAGTCATTCTGACTGGTTTTCTTGGACCCCACTTAATAGTACGGTGGTTCCTATGACTCAACAAAGAATAAAAAGAACTACGAAAGATCTAAGTCTTCGCGCTCCATAGTCTTCACGCGATGTCTTCTCTTGTCATAGTCTTCAATGTGAATGTCTTCACATACCACCTTTGACTTCAATGTATTCATACATTTTTAGGGGTCATCTCTGGTAGGAAAACCGAATCAATGAGGGACTTCTACCTGTGTTATCCTACAATTCTCACAAACACATTAGTCCCTCAACTAGGTTTGTCGTCAATACTCCAAAACCAACTAGGGGTGGCACTAGATGCACTTACAGGGAGCAACCAAACTAGAAGTCAAAAGCTTGCCGGGAGAAACAACTTGCATTACTTTGGGCATAACCTCAGTATCAACATTGTGCTTCGATGCAGATGGGAATGACAAGAAAGAATGCGATGCACCAGTGTCAAAAAGAACTTTTGCAGGAACATCGTTAACAGGAAGGTTACCCATGATGACATCTGACGAGTCCTCTGCCTGAGCTGCATTCATCAGGTTGACCTTGGCGTGCTTGGGGTTATGCTTGACCACAGCTCTACTTGCCGATCTCATAGGAGGAGGAGGAGGGAGACGCCTTTGATTGAAGCATTTGTTGGCATAGTGACCCTTCTGTTGGCACTTGTTGCATGTGACCTCCGAGAGCGGACGGTGATACGGAGCACTCGATCTTGGAGCTTGAGACGAAGACTTGTTCTGAAAGCCGGGGTTGGGGGGGGGGGAAGATCCACTGCCACCTTTGCTCTTCTGCTGATAAGGCTGACGGAACGGAGGAGGAGGAAGCCAATACTTTTGTTGCTTAGCCACTTGAGTTGAGGAAGAAGGAGTAGCATCTCTGACTCGCTTCTTGGAAGCATCGCACTTCAGTTGAGCAGTCTCTTGCTTCATTGCCATGTTGTAAAACTCATCGTACCTCTTGGGCTCAAAGAGAACGAGAGCTAGCTGGATTTCTTCTCTGAGACCACCCCTGAACTAGTATAACATGCTCTTCTCGTCAGGGATGTCTTTCTTAGCAAAATGGGCAAGCTTTTGAAACATCTTGTTGTACTCGTAAATAGACATAGAGCCTTGCTTCAGGTTGCGGAATTCCTCACGCTTGCTTTCAACCATGCTCTGAGGAATATGATGAGCTTTGGAGTCTTGACGGAAATCATCCCAGGTAATCACACGGCCTCCTCTGGAATCTTTGTACTGCTGAAACCATTCTGCAGCTTGGTCTTTGAGTTGGAAGGAAGCGAACTTGACAAAGTCCTCAGGCCTGACGTTACTGCACTCGAAATGCTTGCATATGTCCACGAGCCAATCATCAGTGTCTGTTGCCTCAACACAATTGCTGAAGGTCTTTGGCTGGTTAGCAAGGAACTGGTTGAGTGTAGCAAACTGATTCTGATTGTTGCCATGACCCTGGTTCCCTTGGTTGCGCTCTTGAAGAAGTGGCATGATCAGCTGCGTGTTTGCATTGGTAGCAACCATCACAGCTTACCATGCCTCCGGAGGTGGAGGTGGTGGCGGCGGATCAGGATTCGGAGTCGTGCGCGTTGGAGGAGCCATCTTGAAGAGGTTGACATCCATTAGCACATTGACAGACAAAAATTGAAGCTGAAACAAATGGGTTGAAATTGCAACACAAAGTCTTCACGTCCGAACCAAATGAACGAATGCATTCCAATCGAAATGGTCACATATCCATAAATTGAGAAGCCACTAGAATTGAGGTAGGAGAAAAACAACAAGGTACGGAACAAGAACAAATACTTGGTGAGGATTACCCAATCCCAAACCAAATGTCCGCGGAAGAAGAACTAGAGCTACAAGAATTCCCACCTATGAAACTCACGAACCTTTCCGGTTATGCAATCAGGTGTTGGGGATACAGGGGAACATAATATCTCACCCAAATCTAGCAAATCCTACATCCAGCTGTATCCATCCTTCAACACATAACCGAGAAAAACTTCGGAAATCGTCTACCTCAACCTTCGAAAAGCATCCGTTATACAAGTTATGGCAATACTCCCGAACTCCCACCCCAGTACTGGGTGGCGTCGAGGTTTCTCACCAACAACTGCATAAAAGAGATTTTCGATGTTGGCGAAACTCAGGTATTCCAGAATCTCAACGATAAAATTGTGACGACAACACCTCAGAGCTCAACTCCCCGGGACACTGCCACAACCCCTAAATGACAGGAGGCACCAAGAACAATGTTCTCGTCACAAATCGATCGGAACGATTCCAAGATACCCGCGTGATCCTAAAAAAAATAGTGAAATTTGAGAAGAGAAGAGTCAAAACTCTACGGCAGGATGCCTCACCAGAGCGATGAAGGGACTGGGAAGTAAAAAGAATTCCTAAATCACCGATATATAATTCCTAAATGACTCAAAACATTTTTCTAGACTCAACAACGCCAACAATTCGATCAAGCAGGGGGTTCCTAAGGTCAGGGAAGGCTCTGATACCAACTAGTAACGCCCTCTATGCGGCTATATCTCCTATGTGTCGAAGCACGACTTAGAGGCATAACCGCATTGAAAGCAATGTCGCAAGTAAGGTAATCTTCACAACAACCCATGTAAATAGATAAAGGGGAAAATGTACATAGTTGGCTTACACTCGCCACGTCACACAAATACATGAATAACATTACAATCATCCAATACACTCATGGTCCGACTACGATACCAAAATAAAAGATCGACCCCAACATGCGACACGGTCCCCGATCGCCCCAACTGGGCACCACTACTGATCACCTGGGAAAGACACATAGTAACGGCGAGAGTCTTCATCGAACTCCCACTTGAGATCAAGCGCATCGTTTGGAACGGTATCATCGGTCCCTACATCTGGTTTTGGAAGTAAATTGTGAGTCACGGGGACTCAGAAATCTCGCACCCTCACGATCAAGACTAATTAAGCTTATAGGTAAGGCAAGGTAATATGTGGAGCTGCAGCAAGCGACTAGCATATATGATGGCTATCCTGTTCGCAAAAGAGAGCGAGAAGAGAAGGCAAAGCACGGACGAATAACTATGATCAAGAAGTGATCCTAGAACAAGCAACATCAAACATTACTCCAACACCGTGTTCACTTCCCGGACTCCGCCAAGAAGAGACCATCACGGTTACACACGCGGCTGATTCATTTTAATTAAGTTAAGTTTCATGTTATCTACAACCGGACATTAACAAATTCCCATCTGCCCATAACCGCGGGCACGGCTTTCGAAAGTTCAAATCCCTGCAAGGGAGTCCCAACTTAGCCCATCACAAGCTCTCACGGTCAACGAAGGATATTCCTTCTCCCTAGACATTCCGATCAGACTCGGTATTTCGGTTTTACAAGACATCCTCGACAATGGTAAAACAAGTCCAGCAACACCGCCCAAATGTGCCGACAAATCCCGATAGGAGCTGCACATATCTCGTTCTCAGGGCACACTCAGATGAGACATCCTACGAGTAAAACCAACCCTCAAGTTGCCCCGAGGTGGCCCCGCAGTCTACTCGGTCGGACCAACACTCAGAGGAGCACTGGCCCAGGGGGTTTAAATAAAGATGACCCTTGGGCTCCGGAAACCCAAGGGAAAAAGAGGCTAGGTGGAAAATGGTAAAACCAAGGTTGGGCATTGCTGGAGGAGTTTTATTCAAGGCGAACTGTCAAGGGGTTCCCATTATAACCCAACCGCGTAAGGAACGCAAAATCCGGGAACATAACACCGATATGACGGAAACTAGGGCGGCAAGAGTGGAACAAAACACTAGGCAAAAGTCCGAGCCTTCCACCCTTCACCAAGTATATAGGTGCATTAAGATAACAAGATAATATAGTGATATCCCAACAATAAACAATGTTCCAACAAGGAACAATCTCCAATCTTCACTTGCAACTAGCAACGCTATAAGAGGGGCTGAGCAAAGCGGTAACATAGCCAATCAACGGTTTGCTAGGACATGGTGGGTTAGAGGTTTGACATGGCAATTTGGGAGGCATGATAAGCAAGTGGTAGGTATCGTAGCATAGGCATAGCAAAAGAGCGAGCATCTAGCAAGCAAAGATAGACATGATTTCGAGGGTATGATCATCTTGCCTGCAAAGTTGTCAGAGTTGACTTGATCCTCGTAAGCAAACTCAACGGGCTCCTCGTTCGCGAACTCGTCTCCCGGCTCTACCCAAACAAGACAAACAAGCAAAAGAAACACAATCAACCACATGCAATGCTCAAACAACATGATGCAAACATGGTATGCTATGCGGGATGCGATATGTGATGCATATGCAAGATTTGACAAGGAATGATTGAACCTGGCCTCAACTTGGAAATCCAAGAGTGCCACTGGAAAGAAGAGGTTATTTCGGTTGAAATCGATATAAAGATCACCGGAATCGGATGCACGGTTTGGAAATGGCAAGCAAAACAAATATGGCATCGGTCTGCGATAAACAGCCAGTGACCAACTAAATGCATCAATATAAATATGCTAGAGCACTCAAACATGACAACAAACTACATGGCATGGATCCACTCATGATGCTAGACAAAAGATGAACACTGAGCTACGGCTAATTCATCCATTAACAGGTTCAAACAAGCATGGCAAAAGTGCAAATGATAACAGGTTTCAGACTTAGTGAAATTAACACAAGTCTGGAATTTAACATCAGGAAGCACACTTTAGAGCATGAAAACTACATGCTACAGGAACTTAACATGGCAAAGAAAGGCATGACATGAAGCTACTAAAAGCTCTTAACAAAAGTCCCTTATTTACCTTGAGCCAAAAGGGATCAGAAAATACAATTGCAAGCATGTGAACATGGCAAAAACATAAACAGATCTCAGGCTTAGTGAAAACTGGAGCATGCAAATCAGTTAACGAGTAGGCATGTTCACGAGCTCGATGCACTCACTACAGAGCATGGCATGAAAAACTAAGCATACACCCATCAAGAAGACATGGCATAGGAGATAGACATGGCAAGAACAACAGCATAGCATGCACGGATCAATAGCAACATCCTCGGCAAAATCGCTAACAAGTCAACAATCTGCCAGGATTCACGATATAGAAAAAGTAGAGCTCGATTGACTCAAGCTAGGGTGCTCCATAAATTCAAAAAAAGACATGGGTGGATAGAGCACCACAATGTTAACAAATAATCCTTACTTATCATCCTCAAAAGAGGCACGGATCACTAGGAAACAACATGAACATATGGCATACCGACAAAATCAGGACAAGGACTTAGTGAAATTCTAAGTCCCTGAAATCAGCATTACCGATTACGCTACTTTGCAAGCTTGTGCTAGTCACCACAAATGTCATAAAACTACATGGTAAGCACCTATGTAAATATGGCATGGCATATAACAAAACACATGTAGAGCTCAGGATCATATCATGCACACATTAATCATGGCAAAAAAGACAAATAGCTATTTGATGAAACAGATCTGCCAAAATCACCACATAGCCCTCTTCCAATAGCATTTCGGGCATCGAGATGAGCTCAAATGAAAATGGTGCAATGAGATGAAATGATGTACTCATTGAGGCGAACATTTTGGTATGCTACACGCACAAATCGGAGCTACGGATGCGGAGTTACGACATGATGAATATGCCTAAAAATACTGAAAAACTGGGGACTTAGAGAAACGAAAGTCAACCCTCTCTCTCAGATCCATATCTGGCACGTGAACCGAGGTTCGACAGATTTACTATAGCAGCACGACGACGAGGATGGCCGGAGCGGGACTTGCCGGAGCACGGCAGAGGGCGGCGCCTCAGAGAGGCCGGGGCGGTGAGGCGGAGGAGGGCGCGGCGAGGAGGTCCGGCGACCTCGCTGTGGCGGTGGGGCGAGGTCCGGCCGGCGCGGGGTCGGCGCGGCGGCGGTCGTCAATGGCGGTGCGGTGGGCGGCCGGGAGAAGAGGCACCGGGCGCGGGGAAGACGAGGCGGCGCGGGCGGTCGCCTCTGGCCCGGCTCGGCGGCGGGGAGGGCCGCGCGCGAGCCAGGCGGGCCGGCGCGGGCGAGGCGGCGATGTGGGGCGCGCGCTGCCACGTGGCATGCCCCGGTTGGTGGCGGCAATTGTGTCCGGTGCGGGCGGACGTGTCTGCGCGCGGAGAGAGAATTTCTAGGGTTTCGGGGGAAGAAGACCCGTGATTTCGGAAGGGGATCTATTTATAGGCATAGAGGGAGCTAGGAAGCTCCAAATGGAGTGTGGTTTGCGGCCACGCGATCATGATCGAATGCTCTAGAAGATGGAAGGGTTTTTGATGGGTTTTGGGCCAAATTGAAAGGGTGTTGGGCTGCAACACAAACGAGGCTTTCTCGGTCCCTCGGTTAACCGTTGGGGTATCAAGCGAAGTCCAAATGGCACGAAACTTGACAGACGGTCTACCAGTAGTAAACCAAGGCCGCATGGCAAGTCTCGGTCCAATCCGGAAATGTTTAACCCCCACACACGAAAAGAGGTAGAAAGGGGCACCGGGGGAGATAGGAGCGCCGGAATGCAAAACGGACAATGGGGAAAATGCTCGGATGCATGAGACGAACACGTATGCAAATGCAATGCACATGATGACATGATATGAGATGCATGACAAAGGCAACAACACACGGAGACAAAAACCCGAACCCGAGGAAATAAAATAACTTAGCGCCGGAAACGGCAAGAGTTGGGATACATATAAGGTAAATTACATCCGGGGTGTTACACCTTAAGCCGGACAGGGCCGACTCCTCGCTCTAAGAGGCATAAGCCTTTAGGGACTCGAAACCTCTCGAACAGCGACCAGTCTCTTGCCTTATCATGACAGTCAGTTTTAGCTTTCTCTACTGAGGTGCTTAGCCCAGCAGAACCGGTGCACAATCGCAGTAGTTCTCCCAGTGCTACCTTAGCCGATATAGCGGAACATAAGGTACCAAAACATGGGAGCCGGGCAAACCCAACTATTGACCCAAGACATGATTCGGAGCTGATGCATATAATGCTATAAGTTCGGGGTGCCACACTTGTGAAAGTGTTCGGACTTCTCACACCATATTGTGGGGTACTTAAGCCCCTGGTGTATTGGCCGTACCAAAGTGTACGGTTGCAAGGTGTCATTAATGAACATATATATAGAAAAAGAAGAATGCGATAATAGTCTTAATGCTATGCATTGTTTATTCAAAAAGGTGCGTTAAAGCAGAATGATACATGCAGTGCAATAAGCAAAAAGTAGGACTATGTCCCCTCCAAGGGCGAGATGAAGAATAGTATTAAGGCAAGTATTACACTCATTATCGTAATCCACCTGGGAGTTCCGTGGTGTGACGTAGCTTCCGCCTTCTTGGTTGCTGCATCATATGTTCGGCAATCATGCTGCCGGACCGGGTTTCCAGAGATTAAAGTCCTGAAAAGAAAAAAATAACAAAACGGGAAGCCCCTAGTGCGGTTTAAGCCGCGTCTTGGGGCGTGCCGTAGTCATGCCCCTCCCCGCCTGTGCCCATGGTATTTTTAATGCGTAATTATGTATGCGTGGCACGAATTTTTCCGTTTGGCTTGGGCCGGGGTGGGGGCCGCATTGCTATGCGAGCTCGGAACGTGTCAGGCAGTCCTGTTGCTGATTACTCCAGGCACGCTTGAAGGTGTTTGGGTCCTTAAACGCTGAACTAGTGGATTGCCTTAAGAGGCCACTTTGCGCTTCCGCTGCGAGGGCCGCGGTGTGCTCCTCCGTTCGGAGAGAGCGCTCTGTGTTTCCGTTAACTGTAGTGACCCCCTGAGGTCCTGGCATCTTAAGCTTGAGGTATGCATAATGCGGTACCGCATTGAATCTCGCAAATGCGGTTCGCCCGAGCAGTGCATGATAACCACTGCAGAACGGGACTATATCAAATATTAACTCTTCGCTTCGGAAGTTATCCGGGGATCCGAAGACCACTTCCAGTGTGACTGAGCCTGTGCAATGGGCCTCTACACCTGGTATGACGCCTTTAAAGGTCGTTTTTGTGGGTTTGATCCTTGAGGGGTCTATACCCATTTTGCGCACTGTGTCCTGGTAAAGCAGGTTCAGGCTGCTGCCGCCATCCATAAGGACTCGAGTGAGGTGAAATCCATCAATGATTGGGTCTAGGACCAGTGCGGTGAATCCGCCATGACGGATACTAGTGGGGTGGTCCCTGCGATCGAAGGTGATCGGACAGGAGGACCATGGGTTGAACTTTGGGGCGACTTGCTCCAACGCATATATGTCCCTGAGCGCACGCTTCCGCTCCCTCTTGGGGATGTGGGTTGTGTATATCATGTTCACCGTCCGCACTTGTGGGGGAACCTCTTCTATCCTCCGGTGTTCGGCCGCCGGGGCTCTTCCTCATCATCGCTATGTGGCCCCTTATCTTTGTTTTCGGCATTTAACTTGCCGGCCTGCTTGAATACCCAACAATCCCTATTGGTGTGGTTGGCTGGCTTGTCGGGGGTGTCATGTATTTGACACGAGCGATCGAGTATGCGGTCCAAACTGGACGGGCCCAGAGTGCTTCTTTTAAATGGCTTTTTCCGCTGACCGGGTTTAGAGCCTTTGAATCCGGCATTGACTGTCGTATCCTCGGTATTGTCACTATTAATGTGGGGCTTATGTTTGTTGCGACGTGTCCTGCCATTGCCGTCCTTGGTATCCGAAGTGCCACGGTTCTTTGATATGTTATTACTGCGAGCCAGCCAGCTGTCTTCTCCCACACAAAAGCTGGTCATGAGTGTCGTGAGGGCTGCCATAGATTTCGGCTTTTCCTGACCAAGGTGCCGGGCTAGCCACTCATCGCGGATGTTGTGTTTAAAAGCTACTAGGGCCTCTGCATCCGGACAGTCGACGATTTGATTTTTCTTTGTTAGGAACCGTGTCCAGAATTTCCTGGCCGATTCCTCTGGCTGCTGAATTATATGGCTCAGGTCATCGGCGTCTGGTGGTCGCACATAAGTGCCCTGAAAGTTGTCGAGGAATGCGGCTTCTAGATCTTCCCAACAGCCAATGGACTCTACTGGCAAGCTGTTGAGCCAATGCTGAGCTGCTCCTTTAAGTTTGAGTGGGAGGTATTTGATTGCGTGTAGGTCATCACCGCGGGCCATGTGGATGTGCAGGAGGAAATCCTCGATCCATACCACAGGATCTGTCGTGCCGTCGTATGATTCTATGTTTACGAGTTTGAAACCCTCTGGGATTTGATGATCCATTACCTCATCTGTGAAGCATAAGGGGTGTGCAGCACCTCTGTACTGGGCTATATCGCGACGCAGCTCCAATGAGTCTTGCCCACTGTGTTCGGCCCGGCCAGATTTACTTTTACTCTATCCGGCGTGACGTTTATCGTCTCGCATAGTGGCGCGCCCTCGTGATCCGTAGATCGATCTTGCATGTTTTGCTTTGTCCTCCAATACGTCTCGCAGTTCTGGCGTATTTCCCCATGTCTTTTTATTTGAATGGCGTCGGGGTGCAGGCTGAGCTTTTGGCTGGAATGCCTCTCTATGGCGGCCACGAGGTGGCCGATCAGCCGCGTCATACGCTTCTTCCTCCAGTCGGGGTAGCAACCTACATTTTGGGTAACTCTTGGAGGGGCATTCGAGTTTATATTCCTCGGCTGCGAGGACTTCAGTCCATCTGTCAGCTAGCAGATCTTGATCAGCTTGAAGCTGCTGCTGCTTTTTCTTAAGGCTATTTGCTGTGGCTATAAGCCGGCGCTTGAAGCGCTCTTGTTCGACGGGATCCTCTGGCACGACGAATTCATCATCGTCAAGTCTTGCCTCGTCTTCGGAGGGGGGCATGTAATTATCATCCTCCGCCTCTCCATCTTCCGCTTTCTCTGGAGGGCCGGCCTCTCCATCCTCCTGAACGAGATCATGCTGGAGGAGATTGTTGCCATCTTCGGCACTATCCAGAGTGTTGTTATCTCATGTGCCGGTATCACCACTTTTGCTTTGGCGGGACTTAGAGCGGCGCCGCTGACGTCGGCGCTTGGGTTGCTTCTTGGAGGGGTCATCCTCCGCTGTCACGTCGCCATTGCCTTCTTTGGGTGTGTCCACCATGTATATATCGTATGATGAGGTGGTTGTCTAGTGCCCTGTGGGCAGTGGTTCCTCTACGTCTCCCGCATCGTCGTCCATACCGTCGATGTCTTCGGAGTCGAAGTCGAGCATGTCGGTTAAGTCGTCGACAGTGGCTACTAAGTGGGTGGTGGGTGGGCAGCGAATTTCTTCGTCATCCGCATCCCAATCCTGCCGGACATAGTTCGGCCAGGATCCTCCTTACAAGGAGAGAGACCTTAATGAGTTCAATATGTCGCCAAAGGGCGAGTGCTAAAAAATATCCGCGGAGGTAAACTCCATGATCGGCGCCCAATCGGATTCGCTAGGAACGGGCGCAGGCGGTTCGGAGTCCGTGGCCGGAGAAGGATCCGGCAGTCTGACAACACGGCTCTCGTGCAGGGTAAGGTCGATGTTCGGCTCGATCGCCGCTGAGGGTAAGGCCTCCGTGGCGGGGTCCATCCACCTGTCCATGGACGGCACAACTGGCTCCGAATTGAGGGTCGGAGCGGTTGCCGATGCGATCTCCTGAACACTGTCTGATGGTAGAGCTAAATCGTACTCATCGTGACCGCGTGACGCACAACGCAGAGGCTCGAATCCATCGAAGATCAAGTCTCCGCGGATATCGGTTGTCGGTGTACTAGAGTAGGGGTACCCTAGTATCCCGAACTTGTGCACGGGCAGTCGCAGCATCCCGCGGCAAGGCTTGCCGGGTGACCGCCAAGGTCCTCCGTGGTTCCTTTGGAGCCATTCAAGGACAAAGTATCCAAGCCAAGGAGACAAGACCCCGGCAAGAGGAGCTTGCCGGGAAGGCCATCCAAGGCATCTCAAGGAACTTGCCGCGACGCGCCACGCGTCCCGGCAAGGCCCGGTGAGCTACAAGCTCCCGGACGCGACAAGACAACGACCGTGGAAAGGTGCTTGCCGCGGCAAGCCACCACTCTGTGCCCGCGCTCCAGCACATCCACCAACGTGTCGCTCTAGGACCCTTCCAGGCGTACGTGGCGGGAGGCTGTGCAGCTAGCGGTGCGCGGTGGCAAGCGGCGCTGACAAGATTGCCATCGTGGCGAGCGGTGGCGTCCCTGACGGTCCCTTTTGCACTATTTAGGCGACGCAGACGGGCATTTAATGCCCTTGTCCCCTGCCGTCAGGGTTAGGTATGATACATTGTAGCAGGTAGCTGTACCTACCGCAACACCTTTCCATTTTTACCCTTGTCTACGTTGCCACCTGTCGATGCCCCTTGAGCATATAAAAGGAGGCCCATGCGCAACGTAGAAGGGAGAGGGAAGAGAACACTCACACTCGGTCTCGTTAGCTGCTGGGATGTACTGTGGCACTCCGCGCTCCCGAGCAAGAACTCAATACAAACCATAAAGCAGGAGTAGGGTTTTACGCATCTGTGCGGCCCGAACCTGGGTAAACTGCTCGTGTGCTTCGCCTCGATCCGCTCTTCGTGCGACCCTCGCCCCCGCCGAACCGAAAGGGACCCGGTCCGCCGGTCCCATAGGTGCGCGTGGATTAGTCCCCCGGCATCTTTGGCGCGCCAGGTAGGGGTGTCGAGGTTGTGTGAACCAGATCCGGCGTTCACACAAACTAGATCTTCATCATCTTCATCAACATGCCGCCGAAGAAGAAGGCTTCGGAGGCGGCTGCTCCGTCCGCGCCGAACCCACCACCGCCGAAGCAAACGGCTGATGGGGTAGACGCCGGCGGAAGAACGGGCGTCGACGAGGGAGCTCACGGTGCTGCCAGGTCCAAGGACAAGGCTGCGCTGCCCATCAGCGGCGTAGCCAGCTCCCACAACGATCGGGCGCACTCCAAGACCTCGGCGTCCGTACATGCACCGCGCCCATCTCAGGAGGCGCGGGACCGGCAGCGTCATGGTACTCACGGTACCATGCGTTTGCTGGACCAAGATCGAGCTGGTGGATCTCGGAGTGCTCAAGACCAGCATGCACGCCAACATGCTGGCACGAGCGAGGCACGGCCGCCTGGACGGGATACTGCTCCTTCTAACATAGTTAGAAGTCCGAGCATATCCCGCTCCTCGCACCATTCGCCACCGCCACCCGCCACTACAGCAGAAGCTTTGGCGCGAGCTCAACTGCTCCTGGACTACCCTCCAACGGCAGACAAGATCGACGACTGGAGGGCCACCATTCAGAGTCTCATCGGCTTCGCCAACGGCGACACTCAACGGCAGCCGAGCACGTCGCAGCCGCGGCAAGTCAGCCCGGCACGAGCCGGTGGCGACAAGACCGGTGGGGGTGCAACCACTGTGCACTCTCCGCCCCGAAGGCCAAGATCGCCGACTCGCCGGATCCACCTCGATAGCGACACCACCGCGTCATCAGATCCACGAGCTCGTCGCGATCAGCGCCAAGTTCTTCACGAACAACAGCAAGAAGAGGAAGTTGATTTCTGGTGACTATTTTCCGGCAGAGCTTCCCGAAGCTGCCGCCAAGAAGGTCCCCAAGATCAACGCCAAGAGCGCTGAGGAGCAGTCTGCTTCGGCAAGCCCTAGGGTTTGTTCCGTTGAAGCAGAAGCTCCTGACAAGTTTTGCTCCGGCAAGCTTGCCGGGGAACGTCAAGCTCCGGCAGAGCCGCAGGTTCTCACCGTAGAAGCGGATGTTCCCGCAGCAGCAGATTTGCCTTTAGTCCTTGTTGTCGAGCCACAAGCTCCAGCATGGACACAGCAGATTGTCCGTTTCCTTCAGACAGGAGAACTTCCCGAAGAGCAAGAAGAAGCGGAAAGAGTAGCCCAGCAGTCAAGTATGTACCAGTTTGTCGACAACACACTGTACAGAAGAAGACTCAACGGTGTGAAATTGAAGTGTATTCACCGGGAAGACGGACAAAAGCTGTTGGCAGATATACATGGAGGCATATGTGGTCACCACATTGGCGCAAGAGCAATTGCCGACAAAGCATTCCGGCAAGGTTTCTTTTGGCCGACAGCCCTCCAGGATGCAACTGCACAAGTAACCAAGTGTGAAGCGTGCCAGTTCCATTCCAAGCAGATACACCAACCAGCTCAAGCTCTCCAGACGATCCCTTTATCCTGGCCATTTTCGGTCTGGGGGCTCGACATCCTCGGCCCCTTTCCCCGAGCAATCGGGGGCTTTGAGTACTTGTACGTTGCAATCGACAAGTTCACAAAGTGGCCGGAAGTGGAAGCAGTGAGGAAGGTGACAGCACAGTCAGCAGTCAAGTTCTTCAGGTCGATTGTTTGCCGCTTCGGGATCCCTAACAGGATAATCACCGACAATGGTACGCAATTCACAAGCCGCACCTTCATGCAGTACGTCCAAGATCTTGGCGCCAAGGTCTGCTTCGCTTCTGTTGCTCACCCGAGAAGCAACGGTCAAGCGGAGAGGGCAAATGCTGAAGTGCTACGTGGGCTCAAGACCAGGACTTTCGACAGGCTGCACAAGTGCGGAAGAAACTGGATCGAGGAGCTGCCGGTTGTTCTTTGGTCGATCAGGACGACGCCAAATCGAGCCACTGGCCAGACACCTTTCGCTCTAGTCTATGGAGCAGAGGCAGTTCTCCCCACAGAACTCGTATACGGGTCACCTTGAGTGCTCGCTTATGATGAGCTTGAGCAAGAGCAGCTGCGACAAGATGACGCGCTACTACTTGAGGAAGATCGTCTTCAGGCTGCTGTACGAGCTGCTCGCTACCAGCAAGCTTTGCGCCGCTACCATAGCCGCAAAGTTAACGCCAGAAGTCTCGAGGAAGGCGACCTTGTTCTTCGGCGTGTTTAGTCCGCCAAGAATTCCAACAAGTTGACGCCGAAGTGGGAAGGCCCTTACCGGGTGAAACGAGTCACTAGGCCTGGCGCTGTCCGCCTTGAGACCGAAGATAGCATTCCGGTGAGCAACTCCTGGAACATTGAGCATCTTCGTAAGTTTTACCCGTAAGGCGCGGTTGCCGGAACCTGTTCCGGCAACCACCTTTTGTACAAGTCTTGCCGCTGTTGCATGTAATCCTTTGTACAAAGCCGGGCGCAGACCCTGTGCATAAGTAAAGCTCATATGCTCCGCACATCTTGTCAATTTCATGCTTTCTATTTTTTGCATATGTGATCTAACACTTTGTGCAGCACCTACTCCCCGGTAAGCAATAACGAGCCGTAAGGCTCCATATCTTTATTTTCTCCTCTTTCTTTTTTATCAAGGAAAGGAAGGTTCCCTCGCCCACAAGTTTGCCGGGGGGGAAAGGAGAAGATAATGGTATGGACCAGACGTCGTTCAAGAAAGTTTCGCCTTACCGGGAAGCAAACAACAGAAAAGCTAAGTTGCCAAAGTTTGAGCAATCAGATTTTTTAAATTTTGAAGTTATCTCCCTTGAACGACCGCACTTTGTATGGAAAACATGTGCGCGGAGGAACCAACTCATAGCTAGTTGCGCCCTTACTTTGTTTCGAGTCCGCTCAACAACTTAAGTGAGCTGCGACTAGTTGCGACAAGGTTTCTTGTTGGTAGCGGCACCGCCAGCAGGCTACTGACGTCCCGCACTCAGCGCTCGCGGCTAAGGTGCCAGCACCGGCAAGTTCCCTAAAAGCGTAGGGAAAAAACATACAAAGGGAGGAATCAAGTAAAGGGAATAACATTGCAATCATTACCCGGAATAGAGTTATATTACAGGGTAGCTTGTCGTGGCTCTAACAGATTGTTCTCATAACATGACCAGCAGCGACAAGAAAAGAAGAAAACGGGCGGCCTAGTCTACGCGATCGCCCTCAATCCTCTTGATCCCTCTCACCTTGTCCACAATGGGTGCGACAAGGGCCTGGAGCGCCTCCAGATCAGCATCCGGCGGCAGGGTCTTGAGGACGTTGGTGAGGTTGAGGCCCGGGTTGCGGAAGGCCACCTTCACCAACACCTTTTGAAGAGCTCCCGTGCAGATCTTGCGTGACTCGTCGGCCAGCTGCTTTGGGATCTTCTCCCGGAGCCGCTGGAGGGCCGTCGCCACGCCTTTGAAGAACAAGATGAGCTTGGCGCTGGGTTGGAGGTTCTCGTCGGAGGGATACCCGAGATCCTCCATCCCCAGCTGCGCCAGCTCCCTGTCAATGTCTGCGGCAACATTCACGAGACCCTCCGTCCAGTGCTCCACATTCTCCCTAAAAGTGTTCTGGGCGGCAGCGGCACTCGCCAGCAGCACCTTGTCGGCCTTGACCTCCTCCTTCAAGGCCGCCTCCTGCTCCCTGGCGCCGTCCAGCGTCTTGATCAAAGTAGTCAGCTTCAACTCAAGATCTGCGTTGGAGTCCTTGGCGGCGCTGAGCTCCTTGCCCTTCTCGG